>NW_027263957.1:600000-1080834 GCF_045282275.1 Nakaseomyces bracarensis
TTCCATTAGCATCAGGTTCGTTTATCCTGATCAGCGGCAGGCTTGGCGATATATACGGTTTGAAAAAGGCCCTTATATGGGGTTATATTATCATGACAATATGGTCCATTATTTGTGGGCTAACGAAATATTCCAATAGTGATGCCTTTTTTATTGTGTGCAGGTCATTTCAAGGCTTAGGTATTGCGTTCATTCTTCCAAACGTTATGGGTTTAGTCGGTAATATATATAAAGTCGGAACCCTGAGAAAAAACTTAGTTATAAGTTGTATTGGATGTATGGCACCTGCTGGTGCTGCACTTGGGGCTGTATTTGGTGGGTTAATAGTGACAGAGGATGCAGAGCAATGGCCTTGGATATTCTATGCATTTGGTATTGCATCCTTTATTAATATGCTAATGGCCATTTATTCTATTCCAAATAATGTTCCCACCAATGTTCATGGTTTTTCAATGGATTGGATTGGATCTTTCATAGGAGTTTTGGGTCTATTATTGCTGAATTTCGTTTGGAATCAAGGACCGATAGATGGGTGGGGTTCTGCATATATTATTGTACTGCTTATAGTCTCAGTACTGCTGCTATGCGCATTTATTGTATATGAGCTTAAATATGCAAAATCACCATTACTTCCTGAATCTATTTTCAAAAATCACAAAATTCTCATGATTCTAGCTGCATTGTTCTTTGGATGGGGTTCCTTTGGTATCTGGACGTTTTATTACTACGCATTTCAGTTGAATTTGAGACATTATTCACCTTTGTGGGCTGGTGGCACCCATTTTATGTTTGCCATTTGGGGTGCTGTTGCAGCTTTCGTTGTTGCGGTTACTATTAAAAGAGTTGGACCCGCCGTCTTGCTTTGTTTTGCATTGATAGCATTCGATTGTGGTTCGATCATGTTAAGTGTAACACCAGTCCATCAAACATACTGGAGAATGAATCTCGGTATGCAGATAATTTTAAGTTTCGGTATGGACTTATCATTTCCAGCATCATCAATTATTTTAAGTGACTCATTACCGATGCAGTATCAAGGTATGGCTGGTTCATTAGTTAACACGGTCGTCAATTATTCGACCTCCTTATGCCTGGGTATGGGAGGTACTGTTGAACAACAAGTCAACAAGAATAAAACTAATTTATTGAAAGGTTACCGTGCAGCTTTGTATTTGGCAATCGGTCTCGCTTCTGCTGGTGTTATTATTAGTTTCATACTTCTATTCATTACGATCTGGGAAAGCAGGACTAAAAAATGTGATATTGAATCGACAGAATGTAATTCCTTAGAAGAGACATGTTAATATAATAAATCTCGTTACCTATAGGTGTTGCTCTAATTTTATGATACATTTTTGAAGTGTTATTCGAATAATATCATTTTCTTTCTGATCTTATAATTTTATTTTTTTTCTATATTATATTTTAATGGGTTTCTTTTATTTTCTTTTAAAATTCCTTATATTACGGATATATTCTGATAAATATAAACTTATTTACAGTTAATAAAAAGTTTTAGAATTTAGTTGCTAAACCTGTTACATCAGGTTTGAACCATTCTTCCTTTAATGCAACCCAAAGATTATATGCCAGTTCGTGAGCTTTTTCTTCTGATGAGCTTGTACCTTCTATATAAACCTTTAATTTAGGTTCTGTACCAGAACCCCTTATAGTAAATCGAACTTCATCATCTTTACTAGTGGTATGAAGTGGTTTCACTACAGCCGATATCATTTGTGAATTCTTATCAATTGGCAGGTCAGGAATATTATCGGGTGTGTTGGATTGGTAACCAACTGTCAAGTCCCTAAAATAAGTCACCTCAAAGTTTGGACCTACTGTTTTTGGGTAGTGTAAATTTTTGCTCGTATATAACTTTCTAATGTCATTAAAAACCTGTGTAGTCATATCGGGATTAGCAACAATGTAATAGCCATTGTACTCTTGAGAAACTCCATATTTTTTATAACATTCTTCTATAACATCGATAGGGTAGAGAGATTGGTGTTTTATCCAATATGAATATGCCTGTAGGAACACTATTGTTGCACTAACACCATCTTTGTCATGTTCCATTGCCGGAAACATGTAGCCAATTGCTTCTTCGTAACCAAATGGTACATAGAACCCATCATCCTCAAATTTTAAGGCTTCATTACCTATCCACTTGAACCCTGTAAGCGTATCCTTATGTGTAAACCCTTCCTTTTCTGCCATCTTCTTTATTAATTGGGCTGAAACGGTAGAGTTTAACATAGCCAAAGGACGTTTTTCTACTCCACTTTTAGTGAGCTTCTGATACTTTTGAAGCTCGTAGTATGCGAACAGTAGACCGATTTCATTTCCTGTTAGCTGCCTCCATTTACCGTTATTGAAATCTTTGACTGCGACAGAAAATCTATCAGCGTCCGGATCATTTGCCAGTACTAAGTTTATATCATTTTCCTGAGCCAATGCAATACCTAAATCTAATGCACCTTTCTCCTCTGGGTTTGGAAAACTTACGGTCTTAAAACTTGGATCTGGATTTTTTTGTTCTGGGACTGTGATATAATCAATTCCATCCTTCAGATCAAGATTCTCGGAAAGTATTTTATTAAATATTTCATAACCAACACCATGCATAGGGGTATACACAAACCAGGGTTTCTTGCTAGGTGGTTCGAACCTATCTTCAACTAGAAATTCTTTGGCTTTCTTGGCATATAAATCTTGCATATCATTTTTTACATACCTCAACTTTTGGGCACTGTTCGCATTATCCAAAATACGTTTAAAGTCCCACTCATCCGACCATGGTTTTAAGTTCTTACTAATCTCGTCAGCAATATTATGGTCATGAGGTGGAATGATTTGGCACCCGTTGGCATAATAAACTTTGTATCCGTTGTCCATCTTAGGGTTATGACTAGCTGTAATCATGATACCAGCTGAAGCTTTCAGATGATCAACGCTAAAGGGTACCATAGGAGTGTGAACGAACTCATTGCCAGGGTTTAGATAATAGACCTTAAAACCAGCTCTTACAAATGTGGCAGCGGTAACTTCAGCGAATTCCTGTGAATGATATCTATGATCATGACCTATCACTACACTTAAATTGTTTGGAAATTGTTTCTTAATATATGTTGCTAACCCTTGAGAAGCCTGTAGAATAACCAATGCGTTCAATCTGTTCGTACCCACCTCCATCCTGGCTCTCAAACCAGCGGTTCCAAAAACTACTCTATTATCAAACCTCGAATGCAAGTCATCCCATTTCTCTTCCTTACATAGCAACGATAACTCTTGTAGAGTTTCTGGGTTTTTATCCCATTCAAGCCATTGTTCAATTGGGCCCCTTAAATTCGAAGGAAGAGATTTCAAATTGATAGACATTTTTTTAGTTCTTTTCTAACTTTACAACTGTAATCGGTAAATATATATGTTCGATGATAGTCATAATTAAATTCTAAGAGGAATTTAAACTGAAAATACAATCCTATTGCTTATTTAATTTGAATCACACTAACCAGTTACCTTTACCCTTTTCTTGCCGGGATTTTTGGCTCCCCTTAAAGAAGCTGGCTTTTTTTCCTCTTTCCACATTAATTCAAACAAGACCTATTTAGATTCTTAAGCAAATCGACATTACATATTTGCTAGTTAATTTGAAAAAATAGTACCAGTGAGTAATATTTAATGACTATTTTTTTATTTACTTAAGTATTTTTTGTTTTTTTTAACTATTTCTCGTGAATATTAATTAGTATGCCTCTTTGATTTTGGATTTATATTTGTTTGTTTAGTTTTTTAATTCTTTATTGTTTCTTTAGGTGATATTTGTTGCTGAATTGTAACTGAGTTGTACGGTCACAACATAATCATCCGTTTGGTAATGCAATGTTACTCTGTGATATGAGTAATGAAAAGTTAGGTATTGTCATCATATATTTTACATTATTTTGGTGATAAATTTGTAGGAAAGCTTTATGATTTTTTTTTTTTAATCGTCTTCATCATCGCTGTCCAAGACATTGAGTAGTTCTTCTTCTAAGTCAGAGTCGCTATCTTCTTGCTTATTTTCCGCTATATAAGGTTTTTTATTTTCACCATCTAGTTCATCGTCGGTTGTATCCAACGACCTTTTACGGCTGATATCCATCTGCTCTGCATTATTTCCGACATCTATGTTTGATTCCTTATCTGTCCCGTTTTGGTCAGAAGCTCCGATATCATCAGTTTTTTGTGCAGTATGGCCATCTTTTTCTTCTTCATTTCCAACAGCTCCTTGATCTTCATCTTCATCTCCTTCATCATCTTCATCATCATAATTAATCTCGTCATCATCATCGTTTAGCCATGAGGTATCACCTCCAAATAATGGCATTGTTGGTTCGCTTTGTATTGTAACTGGGGAACGTTCAAATTCATCCCCTTCTTCACTCTTCTTCAATTCTTCGATTTTTCTACGCTCTAATTGCTCTTCAAATTCTTTCAGTTCTAACTCAGATACTGGTTGATCAACAATCAATAGATATGGTTTCTCGTCAACAAGTTTCCAACTTGCTAAACATTCAAAAATCCAATCAGGATGTACAATTTTGATATCTGGGTTAAAAGTTTTGGCCAATCGGGCCTTATATGTACCTGGTGTTTTGGTTATTACGTGGGTAGTTTCTCTAGTTATATCTGGAGTACTATCGGCACCGAAAAGATTTGTCCATATAACAATGTCAGACCTTTGGATATCAGTACCCAAGGGTATTAAGCCTGAGAAAACAAAATGGCAATCTTTGAAAACTTTCTGTTTTAGTTTAGGCATCAGAATAGTTATGTCAGCTTCTTCATCTATACTTTCATCTAAAAGGCGATAATATTCATCATGGATATATTTCAGAGTATTTTTCAGATAAAACAACTCATCATCATCATCGATAAGTAGTCGCTGATCATGCAAATGTTTCTGAAGTTTTGCTAGAGGTCTATTTTGTTGTTGCACTTCCAGAGAAGCAGAAAATTCTAACTTTTTGGCTAGTTTCTCTTTAGATTCTTTATCATTATTCTCCTCGTTGGTAGCAATTTGATGACTCAATTTTTCTTCCTGGCGTTTCACTTCTTCATCTATCTTCTCCTGGAGTTTCTTTTCAGTATCAATTATGTCAGTCAATAGTTCCTCTGATTGTTTCATCTTCTGCCTTGCTCTTCTGCCCAACTGTAACATTGTGGTTTGTTGTTTGGGCAAGAAATTTGAATTTATGTCACCGACCCCAACAAAAAAGTTGTAAGGTACTACCTTAATTAAGTTTGGACACCAATTCCATACATCACCTCTATCATCAATGACAACAACCATTGATTGATCTGTAGGAAAAAGTCTCTGAAGTGACTTTTGAGTCAATGAGCCATTTTCATCTCTTGAGAGTATACGGTCACCAAATAACGATCCATCAGGATCTATAATCTTTGCAATTTCCAACGCATATGCTCTAGTGGCCATAGTATAAATATGCATTTCATAAAGTGGACTAACCTTCTCAAAAAACTCCTTTAAACCGGGTCTGATCTTTACGTAATACCAGCATTTCCGAGCTGGTAGTTTTGGGCCCATATATAAGAGCGGTAAAATTGGCTCCTCCTCTAGTGAAAAGCTCTTCACATCTTTTAAAGTATCATAATTCGGATTAGTTGGATCGTTTTTCCATTCCCCAATGGTTGGGTCAACACCACAGTGTATTACTGTTTGATCTAAATCTACTACTAAAACTAGCTTCTTCTCTTTCCTTAATCTAGTTCTTATCTGATTATCTAGGTCTCGAGCTTCCCTCCTACTAACTCGCAGATTGGTATCAGTATGCGATATGGCTATATTGGCATCGACCTGGTCGTATTCGCTGACCTCTTTACCACACATCGTACATAACCCCCCGTAAATAATATCATGGTTACAAGGTCTCTTGACCTCACATATCATTATATTAGGCGAGGGAATTTCATCATGTTCATCGACGTTCCAGGACACTAAATCACCTTCAAAGGGAGCTTCAAAAAATTCAATCGATTCTCTCACGGTTCGCTTAGATTTTTCGACATCAAGACCTTCTGACCCAATCACGGAATCATCTGGCGAATTCGCTATTTCTACAACGTACCAGAACTTGTACGCAAATAATCTCTGACCTTTTTCGACATAACTACCTGTTGGAACCATTAGTTCATCAATTGTAATTGGATAAGGTAGTCCCTCTGGAGCAATTACCGGTGTAGTCATTTTTTTTTTTTTTTAATTCTTTACTTGGACCTAAAATATAAGTTTCTATGCTCCTCTTATTTTAACAATATATTTCAGTATTGCTTTATTTGTTTTTATGATGGATTTATGCTCGTTATTATTGTAGTTACTATTTTGTTCTTTTCAATGTCTTGATATAGTTTGATTGCTTCCCTCCAAATATTCAGACTATTTTTTATGAATAAGATATATGTAATTGTTATCCTCTCCTTCTGAAATGACTATTAGTTCTATTGAATTCCGTATAATTCAATTGAGAAGTCCGTATTTTGTATTCTACTTGTTTCTTGTTAATATATTATCCCTTCCTTTGCCTCTCTGTTTTTATTTGTATTATTTGAGATACTCTTTCATGTAATATGACATCCAATTGAATTAATGACGAATAATACAGTAATTGAGATTTCTGAAGTACGTTTTAGCCTCTTATATGAATATCAATTACTAAAGTTTATTTATAAATGTCAATAATAAACATCCCTCCCGCCAAAATCCTAAAAAAAACAATAAAAAATTTTTTTTTCTTTTAATTTGTCCGCCAAATTAATTTATTAAGGAAAAAAACCCTAATTAAAAAGTTACTTCGGCTTGTCTATGGTCTCCATGAGGAGAACTAGGGTTTAGGGTTACGTGATGATAATATTGGGAATTAAATAAGAATGTGTACATTAATAGACAATGGGCATCATCATCATATCAAAATTGCGAAAACTTCATTATTAAATTGATTCCTAATCTCTATATCACACAACATTCTATATATATAATATAGATATAAAAAAATAAAAAAAAAAATACAAATGAAAACATTCCACTTGTCTATATGCATTAACAACAATGCGCAAAATAAACTAAGCTTCACATAAATGAAACAGAAGAGACTTAATAATCGGTATACTTCTTATCAATTGTTGTTGTTGTTTTCTATTATTTTTTCATCGGTATTTTATTTCTCTTTATACATCACCGTTTAATAGCGCATCTAGAGCACCTTGAACAGATCCTCCGCTACGTCTTAATGCGGCAACATTTCTGTCAAAGTCAAAGAACCCCATATCATTCAGTTGTCTTAGTTGTTGTTCGTAACGTTCTTCTGGGGGTCTGTTGTCTTCTTGAGCCGGTTGGGCACCACCCATCAAAGAAGCAAACAAGTTAGGATCAAATGCTGGCATACCAGTGGATCCAGCACCTGCACCTGCACCTACACCTGCACCTGCACCTGCACCTGCTGGTGGTTGGCCCATCATAGCTGCGGCAAATGGGTTCATCGCTGGATTCATTAGAGCTGCAAATGGATTGGCACCAGCATTGGTAGCAGCAGGGTTTGTGTCATTAGTGGTTCTGTTGTTATCGGTAGAGTCAGTTGTTGGAGTGGAGTCATCACCACCTGGGGCTGGGAAGGCGGAGGCCTCAGCGCCTGGACCTGCACCTCCATTCATCATTCTTGCAAATTGCATACTCTGTCTCATCATAGCTGGGTTAGTCAACATCTGCCTGAACATGGGACTCTGTAGCATTTGTCTAGCTTGTGGACCCATCGCTTGTAGCTGTGGGTTGGATTGGATCATGAAGTCAATCATCTCCGGGTTGCTCAACATTTCGTTCATTTGAGACTGGAAGATTGGGTTTTCCATCATTCTCATCATTTCATCTTGGTCGGGCATATTATTCAAACCACCATCTGGGCCAAACATATCAGCGGAGGGCAAGTTAGCGTAACCAGCGTAACGAGCACCAGTCAAATCTGCCAATGGGTTAAACCCACCAGTTTGACCAGAAGAGATATTAGTTGGAACAGTCCCAGCTGTAGTATTGTTATTGGTTGTGGATGCAGTAGCGTTAGAACCACTGGAAGCCGATGCTGAGTTCTGCGTAGTAGATGTGTTCCCACCAGACTTCACCATATGAACAGCATGGTCATCCTTAATATTATACGACTCAACGGATTGATCATCTTTCAAAATCTTACCTGAGAAAATCAACCTCTGAGAACCAGCAGGAATCTCCGATACCTTAGCAATCTCTTCCTTCAACTCTAATATAGTCTTCGATGGTTCAATTGACACATCCCACTTATTCTGACCTGATTTAACATGGATATTAATAGACATGTTTTTTTTATTTTCTTCTTATTTTCTTCGTATTAATTTGTTTTGTAAGGTTAAACATATAATAAACTGTATTAGCAATATATATATTAAATAACCAAACCCTCTTCTCAATTCTAAACATTGCATGTAATATTTTACAGGGTATAATACAATATTCCCGCCTCTCTCTCTCTCTCTCTCTCTGTCTCTTACTCTCTCTCTCTTTTGCTAAATATTCAAAAGCCGGGTAAACCACTGTACAGGGTAACCCCACACCCCAGAAATTCAACTGTCCGGGTAAACCATGATTTATTGCTACTTTGTCGTATAATATGACACTCCCCTAAAAAGAAAAAAAAAGAGCAATAATAGAAGAACGTTCCCATAATTAGTTTCTTTATATTAGCCCAATGTATTCATTATGGTTTAGCTTGTTAGTAGTATTATATTTAATTCTAATATAGGTATACTATACAGTGTAATGGTGCTATTGTAGGTTTTGATTAATATGTATATAGATACAGTAGGACTACTGAGTATGTATACAGATATAGTAGCACTACTGTGTAAAGAAAAGAAAAAAAAGTATGATATCACTGTTCTAGACTAGTGAAAATACAGGTTTTTTTTGTCATAGATAAAACTCCCCTATAATACCTTCGTACTGTATAAACTGGTTTTATCAAAATTCACTGCTTGTATATAATGGATATATATATATATATATTTGGAGATGCAGTGGTGGGGTAGGAGGATATCTTAAACCTATTACCCATTGTTTTAGTGATCTACACTTTTTTTTCAAAATATTGGGAATTGCTTTTTTTTTCCTTAATGGATTAATCATTCTTTAATTGCCAAAACTATCACTAGTTCAACAAATACTTAGTTTCTTTCTTTTTTATAATTCCTTCCCTCATATCCACATTAATATATAAGTATAATGTATAATAATTCTATACTATCCTTTATAGTAGTTACAAAGAGAATAAAAAAACTAAATAAGGCTAAAATATGATAAGGTTTGGGTTAACTGCGAGGAATACTAATGGTAGATATGAAGATGAGGACTATGATGATCTAAGTCTTTCTCCCAGTGTCTCTAGAGCTAACGCTAACGATGGAATAAGGTTGTTAAATAAACGTGATGGTGAAGAAATGGATGGGGAGGACTCTCATGGTGGTGTTATAAGTTACTCCAAGACTGATGATGAGTTGGATATTCGCGATGCTGATATTAACGACAATATCTTGTCGACTTCCACATCGGGTTCTACACATGACTCATACTTGAGTCATCGGAATTTACTTGGGAATAGCGAGGACCGCATATCCCCAAATATTTCTAGCCAGATAGATGAGTGGTGTCTTGATACCCAGTTGCAAAGTGCGAGGTCTCCATCAGTCACATTGAAGGACGTTAATATAAATTTAAATGAATCTAGCATGCTGTGGACATCGTCCATGCTGGATAATTTGAGTGAGGGTCATATAGAGAGGATAAGACAGTTTGCAATCGACTTCCTACCGATCCTGAAGGAATCGAGGAGAGGTTATAAACGTACTGAGAGAGGACATGATATAAATTCGATTGAAAAGGCACGTAAGAGAATAAGAATACCAACTCTATTTAATAATGACATCCTAGGATGTACCCTTGAGAGCATTTCTTTACACTCGGAGAACAATTCATATATTGACGTTTGGTCTTCTCCTTATCTGAATATATCATATTCTGATTTAAGTTAAGATAAGACATAAATGGGGGGGGGGGGGTAAACGTAATGACCCATGAAAACAACCAACTGTTGTTTTTTGCTTATGTTAATATGTGTACATGTCACATATTGGTCTACGTCTTCGTATCTTTTTGTTTTTGTTTTTGTTTTTTGTTTGTTTGGTTATTGATTGTTTTGTTTCACTAAAACTATTGCTTTACCTTATGATGGTTTTAATCTTATATACGCTTATTTTAAAATATTTAAATTTTTGGGTTTCTCTTATCTCTTTTATAAAGAAAACTATTATTTTATTTAAGCTTTACTATTTCTATCTCTCATTAAAATGTTATACATTATTTAAGTCATTAATATAGTCTCTTCAATAATCACTATACTCTTTATATTTTCATATTGTGACCGTTTCGTAAACTATTTTTATTTTGTTCTATTATAGGAACAAAACTTTGAATTTACTAAGTTAGGAAATTTTTCACGCAGTGGCAGTATAGTTACCACTGGTCAAAGTTCTGTTGGTGCGAATTGGTTGCCATTCGCCTCCAAATGGGTTCTCCACGTCAAATTCCTGAACTTCTAACGATGTTGCACTTCCGAGCACATCAATAGTACCGGAATTGGAGTTCCCATGTTCGCGTATCACGAATTTTGCCATAACACCATTTTCTGGTTCTGATGCTTGGCCCTCAGTCATAAACCTACCAATAAACTTAGTAACATCGTTTCTTTTTACAACTAATGGTTCCTTGAACTTCCACGTAATACGTTTTCTATCTTTATTGAATGTACCTGGTGGTTTTGATAAAGCACTTGTAGTTTCAGCACCTGAAATGTTAACAGTAATCATAAAGTCATCCAGTACCATTTCTGAGCTATCTTCGGGAACAAGTGCAGAGAGCTTCACTGTTAGAACGACACTAGCCTGATGTGGTTCAAACTTCCAAACAGGATGCACTGTAATCGGTACAATTGGGCCATCTATTGAGTATTTTACAGCACCAAGAGTTCTAGAATCAATAAATTGCGGATTCACTTTAAAAATATCATCGCCTACCTTCTCCATGAATGCTTGATTTAGAATAACTCTGTTAAACTTAGAACTGTTAGCAATTTTTAATTCAAGACCAGCAGGTAAAGGTGTATTCATCACTGTATTTTTCACATAATTTAGTGCAATTTCTCCAACCAGCTGCGAAGATTGTAGTACACCATCTTTGAATGAAGCATTAATTACTTCAGCAATACTGGCGTTCAGACCAAACTTAGCAAATTCGTCTGGTAAATGCTGGAAAAGCGATTGATCAGTTTTCTTAGAACTTGAAGAGCCAGTACTTTGTGCTTTTAAAGCCAAAATTTCACCTGTAAGTTGTGGTTGCATTCTCATTGTTTGTTGGTTTTCGGATGAAGTTCTAGTGGAACTAGTAATACTATTTCCACTTATAATAGAAGATCTGGTTGTTGGATTCAATGGAGGCATATCTTTACTAACAGGGCTACTAGAGACATTATTAGATAATGGGGCAGCATTCTTTGCTACTGCTGAATATTGTGGAGGTGGTGATTGGATATTATGTTGTAAATCAACAAATTGATTTGGAGCGGTCTGATTAGTTTTTGGAGCTTGGATATGTAGTGGTCTATGTTGACTGACACCGCTGGCTGAATTGCCGGGATCAAGTGTGCTACTTCCTGAAGGTAGTGGTGAACTGTTAGGAGTTATATTTGGTAATGGCTTATCTTTTTGCACAGGCTTTAAAGGAGGTTGTGAGATGGAGTTAATAGCTGGGGATCTCGAAGCTGTGTCAGACACTGGAGGGGAAGGAAGGGGTTCGTTTTTATCAAATACTGGTAGTGGCTGTGTTTCTGATCTATTTTGAATACTATCCCTAATATTTTTATGGGAAGTACGTGATTGGATACTTTGTGACGATTCCTTTCTTTTGATAGAAGGTATGTCGCTTGATGAACTGTGCGAGTGTCCGACAGAAGGTCTACTTGGAGAGTTTTCCAGTTGAGACTGAGATTTTTTTGATTTCAATTTGTTTCTTCCAAAGATTGAGCCAACCTTTGATTTCAGTTTTTGACTCTTTTTGGTGGATTTTGTTGATTCTTCATCATTTGATGTGGTAGAATGTAAGTGCATTATATCATGCTTCAATACGGTGGAAGAAGAAGCTAGTCTACTTCCAATACTTTGTTTCCTAGGAGAATGAGTGGATCCGCTATTACTAGTTGGAGGGCTCATTTGTGGAGTTCTAATAGTGTCTGAAGAACCAGTAGTGTTGGACTTTGTTTGAGATACGTTTACTTGGAAATTGTATTGGGATGCATCCCTGGCAAACCGTTGGATTTCGCTCTCAGGGTCGAAATTTAAGAATTCTGACATCACAGTTTCACATTCGTTCGTTCCATTCAACAAGTAGTCCGTGTAGCCAGACTGATACTTGAGCAAACAATCTTTAATGGAGTTCAAACGTTCAAAATCCATCAATTCAAAAATTTGGAAAAGTACTGGAATCTCAGCATCCCACTCCCTACGTAAGTGCTCTATGTCCTCGCCATTACGATTTCTATGTAGGGAGACGGCTATTTTACTCAATTTTGAATGTAGTTGTTTGCTTTTCCCCCAGTTGCGGTTTCTTTCCACAGAGTTTTTCAAATCTTCGATGACTTGCTCCTCCAAAACTCTTTGGAAAGAGGTATTGGCATTCAAATCGCTTTTCAACTCTGACATAAGTGACTTCCAAACAGGACGAAATTCTCCTAAAGAATCAAAGGTAAAGTTTCTCATTTCCTCTGCAGTCAGAACACCGCTTTGAGTCATCTGATTCTTCAGTACGGCATCCAAGTCTTCATTTTCAGCTATAATCTTACGTAAGTGTTGGTTGTAACCCCTCCTTAGATTCGAGAGATCCTTCATAAGCACATACACGCTAGTGTTCAACAGTTTTGCCTGAGATAGACGTATTCTGATAGACTCAGTAGCCTCATATGGCTCTTTATTTACCAATATGTTATCAACATAGGTATTCCTTTCCATTATTTAATATTGTTGTCTTTTTAAAAAAAAAATACTATAAGGATATATAGTTCTGGCTTTATTTTTCTACCAATTAAACAAATTTTTTGATATCAATTGATAATAATATACTAATTTAGTGTATTGTTTTCATCTTCTCTTGGCATCGATAGTTTTTGTTTGTTTTGCTTTTTATTTTTCAGTGCGGTACATTTACTTTTTAGTTTTTTACTTTTTCCGTTGTTACAGTCGATTTTCCTTTCATTGCTCGCTTTTGTTTTTATCTACCACAGAACACCACGCACAAAAACTATCAACAGCACTCCATTGAAGTAGTATACCACAAAACACATACAATACAATTAAAAATAATATAATACAATATTTGCAATACAATGCAATATAATATTTATACAACTTTAAGAAAAATTGGTATATCTATGTGATCATAATATCAGTCTATAAAATAGCATCATATACGTGTACATCACGATTTGTCGTATACCGTTATTACATTTAGTAAATTATGATATATCACGTTGTAGTTTTAGTATATCATGATAGTTCTTGGTTGTTGTGTTTTTTTTCGTGTTTTGTTTTTTGTTGTTGATATTTATTTTTTTTCGTGTTTTATTCAACAAACCTGTAATCTCATTATTTATTTATTTATTTATTTATTTTTATTTATTTCGTGACAACGCGTCGCGGCCGGGGAGACCTTCTTACTTATTCTTTTTTTATTAAGTGTAGATCTTCCACTTTCCTATCCTGTATGTAAATAATATACATATTTGGTTTCATATGTTGATGTAGTTAAATAAGGAGCTGATTGATATTGTATTGTATTAAAACAGCTGATTGATATAGTATGAATAGCAGTTGGTCGGTATAATACTAAAGCAGTTGATTGATATAATATTAAAAGACTTGATTGGTAAGAGTTAATTGATAGCTGTGTTATTAAGAGAGTTAATTGATACCAAAAGGTCCGTTATTGATTGGTTACATTATTATAAATAAAAAAGTATTCGAATATATTTCATAGAAAGAAGAGCTATTAAAGAAAGAAAGAAATAAATAAATAAACAGTTTATTAATGAAGGAAAGAGGGTTAGGACTTTCACTTTCATATTCTAGTGAAGAGGAAGAAGAGGAAGAAAGTAGGAGTAACAAGTTGAAATTTTATCCATATTCTAACAACGCATTGACTAGAAGTGTAGCGACACTAAATTTATCTCTATCGCAGGATGTATTGGCAAGGATACGACGTGGCGATGAAGAGGAAGGACTAGAAGCTCAGGAATTTGACTTAAAAGAAGATGAGGAGGAAGAAGCAGAGGAGGTATCGGTTGATCAACAATTTAATAACACTAATAACGATGAAGAAATGGATGCGTATCTGAACAATTGGTCACCATTCAATTATGTCGAGTCTCACTCTAATAATTCTTCCAAGAGTGAGCTATCACCATTCGTAAAAAATCCAGAGACTCTGAAGATGTGGCAATGGAAAAATCAAAACAGCACAGAAAAACCTCCAGTGAACACCTCAATTGTGGTAACTGACGATAGTAGTAGTCCCTTGAGACAGGTCAGCAATAGAAAAGAACTCGGAGACGTGTCTTTTGAAGTGGCAAAGCCCGATCCAATGGCGTTCGAATCTGTTGGTTTGAAACCAAAACTACCGCAGAGGAATTTAGACTCAATGCTGGCAGTTCCTAATACTCCTGTAAAGAAATCACCATTGATAGACAAAAGCTTAATGCATACATTTTCCTCAGCAAAAACGGAGAACAGCATTTTGGGGTTCTCAGATTTGAATTATAAAGACATGAGTACCGACTTGACATCTTTTATACATTCTCCATCATTGAATAGAACACCACTAAATCAGAAGTACTACAATTCTACAAGAATAATTGAGGACTCACCTCTGAATACACTCCATAGAGAGCATCATAGCGGCCTATATTCTAATAGTAAACCTAATAACACAAGACCATTGCATTCCACTACACATACACCTGATTCCGAACAAAAAAACTCATACAAAAAGATTAAAAAGTCTAGAGATTCCATGGTCCTCAAAAATATTGAACTTTCAAATAGTTTGCAACAATTCACTGATGACCTTTACGATAATCAGGACGATGAAAAACCCTCACATCCTACTATCTTTGAAGGAAATGATGACTGTCAGGACGAAGATGATAATAACAGTATCCTGGAAATGCGTAAAAAAAGGGGAAGGCTCACAATTAATACTTTAAACACTAAAGAACAATCATTGCATGAGGTCAATAGTCATCATGGAATAATTAGGATTGACTCCCCAGAAGACATTCCTGAATTACTTACACCGACCAGAACTAAATCTATAGCCGGAGCAAAGAGGATGAGTAATTTTTCAAATAAGCTCTCACCTAACATATTCAATTCAAAAAATAAGTCTCCATTGGTAAGTCATCAGATAGTCCAGCAAATAATTAACCCTGATGATCACCTGTACTCTAAATTTAATAACATATCGATAATTGGGCAGGGCCCATTTTCAACAGTGTATTATGCTGAGTTTCCTGAAACACTGAAAAAATACGCGATAAAGTCTATGCAGGTAAACAGAAAGAACTCCTTGAAGAGGATTCTACAAGAAATCAGACTACTATCTGAAATTAGCTCCACAAAATTAGATGAGGAAGGAAAGGAATACGTAATAGATTATGTCAGTTCCTGGAAACATGAAAATTCTTACTATATCATGAGCGATTATTACGAAAATGGTAATTTAGATCGATTCTTACAAGAACAAGTCATCTCAAAGAAGACGCGATTGGAGGATTGGAGATTGTGGAAGATCATGGTGGAGATATGTCTTGGTCTAAGATTTATTCATGATGCATGTCACATAGTACACCTTGACCTAAAGCCTGCTAACATATTTGTTACTTTTGAAGGAAATTTGAAAATTGGAGACTTTGGAATGGCAACACATTTGCCCTTATTGGATGACTCTTTTGAAAATGAGGGTGATAGAGAATATATTGCACCTGAGATTATATCCGATTCAATTTATAACTACAAAGCAGATATTTTTTCTCTAGGTTTAATAATGGTTGAAATTGCAGCAAATGTAGTCCTACCAGATAATGGGAATGCTTGGCATAAATTGAGATCAGGGGATCTATCTGATGCTGGTAGACTAAGTTCGACAGATATACACTCTGAGTCCCTCTTATCTGCAGCAACAAAGGTTGAACATGGCAATTCCGGTTTGCTTGATTTTGATAGGGAGGTTTTAGGGTCAATTGATCCTAATAAAGATGCGGGAGTAGCAGATTTACATAGCCTTCCACATTCATCTACTACTAAAGTGTCTAATAAGATTCAATCCGGTAAGGAAGTTATTAAGAAGGGGAACAATTCAGGTATCCCTGCTTGGGTTCCAAAATTCCTGATTGATGGAGAGTCTCTTCAGAATATTGTACGTTGGATGGTAGAACCAAACTACAAACGCAGACCAAGCGCTGATGAAATTTTGCATACAGAAGAATGTTTATATGTTGAGCTAACGAGAAAAGCTGGTGCCGTAATCCAAGAAGACGACTATGGACCAGTTCCTAGATATTTTGAATAAATATCTGTAATTGCATTTAGTTGTATTTTGTTATATAGATAAAAGCTTCTTAATATTTATTATCAAATACTTCAAAAATATCTTAATTATCTTTTTAGTAAATTATGATATAATGATCTTAAAAGTTAACATAAAAATGCCATTAGCTATAGTACAAAGTGGTCATGAAACAACCTGAATTGAATTATCGAATAGATATTAAAATGGTAAAAGTACAAAGTATAGTAAATTCACTGAAGTAGAAAGGAAATTTATAAGCAAATATAGATACTCCAATCATAATCTTCTACCTCTTCTACCACCCTTCTTTCTGGTGGAGTCAGATGGAACTGGGGTAACATCCTCAATTCTACCGATTCTCAAACCAGATCTGGCCAAAGCTCTCAAAGCAGCTTGACCACCTGGACCTGGAGTCTTGGTTCTAGTACCACCAGTGGCTCTGATCTTGACGTGGACGGCGGTAATACCGACTTCCTTACACTTGGCAGCGACGTCTTGAGCAGCCAACATGGCAGCGTATGGAGAAGATTCGTCTCTGTCAGCCTTAACCTTCATACCACCAGTAACTCTGGCGATAGTTTCTCTACCGGACAAGTCGGTAACATGAACGAAGGTATCGTTGAAAGAAGCGTAGATTCTAGCAACACCGAAAACTTGGGAGTTATCACGTACTGCATATAAAATTTGTAATCTAGAAGATAAGATAACTCGCAAGGCAATGATTGTAAATACATCAGCCTGCTTCCCCTTGCTATCTCTTATTATTAGACATAACTTTAAGTTAGTAAATTGTTTTTTTATTTAAGTTATTTTACAAGTGAATCCAGATTTTACGTTATTTACATCTTATAATAAGAATGAATATTAAATGTTAAAATAACTATATCATTCACACACATTTATCATCACCACCTGATGATAAGGACATTATCTCAACTGAAGTAATATCCAACATTAAAAGTCCTCTTTTAGAAAGAGTAGATCACATAAAATCAATACCCGAGCGTTGGGTAGAAAAAAGTGTACCTATCAATCTAAAGAAGAGTTTCTGCAGACGTGAGAATAAGAAGTGTGTAACATAGATAGAATCTTTTCAAACAAATAATATTCCAATCTTCTTATAAGAATAACTAAACTGGTTTTTCACAGGAAATCACCCCATAGACATACCTTGAGCCATTCTTAACAGATAATTGGTTTATTGTCTTTCTAACTGCCCATTAGAACAAACAATTGAAGAAATTTAGAATTATACATGGTCTTCATATAAGGTATGTTTATATAATATATAAGCTCATCAATGAAAAATTCCGGTCTACATACTGTTTTGCGTCGAAGATAAAAATAAAATAAAAATAGATGGTGCAGTACATGTATATCCAATTAGAGTAAATAACTAACTGGAGACAAAACAATTATCTTTGAAAACCAAAGGAGACTTTATTTGAGAAAGTAGAGGTATTGTAGGGTGTATGGGTGGTTAAACAGTCACAAAATAGTACATCATGTGATATGTCGTTCGCTGTGAGAAAGACGGAGTGAAGAAACCATCCAGCACCGTTTTTATATGGCTTTATAATCTTTTGGCCAACCACCAAAACTCACATAGAAAATAATGGGATGGCTCAAGTATACTTTTTAAAGGATATTTTAGTTGAATTGGTTGTATTACCTCTTGATAATACGATTTCCACATTGATCGGTAGGGTTTTTTAAGTGATTTTCTACTCTCATTTGACATTGGATAAAGGAGGCGAAGATTATCTGTGCAGCATTTTTTAAGGGTATTGATTAAACTAGTGGGATATTATACATTTGATACAAGAAAAGAGAAAAGTACGATGTTGATTCCATATCTATATAAGTTCCTGTTGCTACTTGGTATTACACAGGCTATTTCGGTTAAGGGACGTCTAGATTTGAGTCCGACTGTTATTACAGCATATACAATTCCTAGGGTTAGTTTCAGGTTATATCAAGTTGGGAACTACTCTACAGCTGAACCATATCATGATATTACAAGAATAACTGACATTAATGGTACTTTCATGTTTAATGATCTACCAGTGAACCCAGGCGTAAATGTAAGCACGCATTTTGTGCTGACACCAAACTCCATGGATTTCAATTTACTTCCACAAAGAATTCTTATTGAAATCACTAATGTGCATAATGAAACTACTGGAGAAGTAAATGCTAAACTGAGAGCATTCAGAAATTACTTTGGAAGAGAACATTTCCCATCTAAGGATATCTTGTTCCCAGAACAATTAGATGAGATGGAGGTTGAGCCATATATCCTGATAAAACCAGCTAGAAGTGCTCCATTCAGAAACTACCTACAGCCTAGAAATGTTGGTCTCTTTGAAAGTGGTCCTCTCGCAGGTATCCTAAACTCGCGTTGGAAGGTTGCCGGTATCATTACATTGATATGTGTGATGAGTTTCCCTTATTTAGTTGAGAAATTTGATCCAGAAACAGCCAAGGCTATGAAGGAGGAAGCTGAGAGAAAACAGAGAGAAAAATATATGATCCAACCTGAGCAAACTAAGAAACAAATCCAGGCTTGAATAGAATAAAATATAAACATGTAATTTGATGATATATATATTTCCTGTATAATAAACTTTTCTGTTTTATCTGATGAATAAAATTTTATGATTTTCATTCTACTGGTTAACTGAATACAGAATGTGAGGAAATTCTTTAGAAAATATTAGTTTAAAGTAATGCATTAATTTATAAATATCAAATAATCCGTTGTAAGATCAAAAGTAAGCCATAACTATATACATTAAGAAAGCGTCTTCTTTTTTTGACTGCTATTGCATCTTTCGTATAGAAACAGTCCAACAGCATTTAACAGCAGGCCAAACACTTGCAACATAGTTACTTGGAATCCCGCGAAAATCCAACTAACTGATATGATGGCAATCCTTTTCATTAGGTTGGCAATTGAGTAGGTTAGAGTAGAAATTTCCCCCATTAGATGAAAGGTTATCATAGCCTGCATAAAATGGAATGTCCCATTAATTAGACAGAGACCCCATGGTATTGTACTAATAGGAAGGGCTTTGCCATCACTCTGAGTCTCATAACCATTGATATATCTCCAAACAACTGGAAATTCCATAGTCATGAACCAAAAGAACGAAAGACAGAAACCAACTAACGATATATATATCATTAATGTCAGTTTATCATATTTTGTTGTCTTTGGAGAAAGTGTCTTAGATTCTGAATAGATAGGTAGTTCGCTGGAGTTATTTTCAAGTTTATAAAAGGATTTCTTTTTCTTAATCATAGTCACTTCATGGTTACGTTTATATGTGAATACTTTCTTACCGTAAATATTTTGCATAACGAAAATGAACATCGATATGATTGCACAAATAATACCATAATTAGAGGAATTTGATCTATTATCAGTGTTAATCATTTTTTTCTGTTGTTTTATAAATGCCTTTTGCTTGCTGTCCTCTATAACAATAATCCAAACACCAAATATTAGCGCAGATAGACTACCTAGAATCTTGAAATTCAAATTTACGGTTGCCATTCCTAGAAACCTTTGAAATATGACAATGAATACGGGCGATAAAGTCTTAACACTAGCCACCGTGGACACTGGGACTAAGGCAGTGGCGGTATGACCAAAGTATTTTCCAACAAACTGGAAAAAACTTAAAGGCAGAACGGTCATTATAATGTGTTTAGAGGGCATTACAATTGCATTTTTTATGTCCTCATTTCGTTCACATTCATGATCATGAAATGTGGAATAATATTTTGGGAAAGTACCTTCTGGGAACAAATTGTAGATAACTTTGTATCTATAAGCCAATGAACAAGATACAGCTGCTAATAAAGCCGTATATAAAAACTGAAATTCACCTAAAAATAACGGCAGTGGACAAATAGTAAGAATTTGTTTGGTGACTTGTGAAGCCAGAGAACTAATTGCATACCAACACAAGCATAGCGTAATAATATGAATATTAGTCTGGATAGAAGAGGGCAGTTTATGAAGCATAATTCATCTCTTTTTTTCAATAAGTTGTGCACAAAAAAATGAATAAAAAGAAAAACCTACTATAATAGTGATCCTAATTGTTTTCTGGGATATACAACTAACACCAATTTTGTACTACCTAATGAGCGTGAAAGGTTTTAATGAATGAATAACTCTTTCCTAATTATAATCTATGAGACAGGGACTTTTGTATGTATTTGATCAAAAATTATATGAATGTGTATACAAAAGCTTTTTTAATGTTTAAAAATAGACCAAAAAATACTATTTATCCCGAAATTGAAAAAAATAGATGATCATTGATAAAGAAAAGGGTTAATGTTGGACTTTTTTGGGAATTATAAGTCTGTATTAGGATATGAATATTCCAGTTCGATGTAATGCAATTGATTTTAATACATATGGGAGATGGTTCTGGTTAATGCAAAAGTTTTCATTATGAATTTAAATACTATATGGTTATATACTCTATAAAAAATTTATCGTACCTTTATTCGTTTTGGAATGGAAAGGTTGTTATGCATGAGATTGTAGAAATCTATATTAAAAAATTAAGCCAGTGATTAATTTGGATTCAAACAGTGTAAATCTGAGCTGAAAATGATAGGGGAAAGGTTATCGGCTATTCACAGTCTATGATATTAGATACCTAGGTTATCATTAAATGAGGCAGAAAATGGAAAAAAAAAATCTCAGAAATGCTTGCCCAGCAAGTCATGACTGCATTTATTCTGCTTTCTATATCCCCCATATGAAATTAGTTTTTATATTATTTGGTTGATTTGTTTTTGTATTTTTGGTTTTTGTTGTTTTTTTGTTATGGTTTTCTTGAATCAATAACGTATCAAATATGTTTTCAAGTTTGATCAATTTATCATCAGATCCTTTAAAAGTTCAAACTTAGACATCTCCTGGTTAAATTCATTTTGGTCTACTGTACCTTTGATAAACTTCGAGATTGGTCTTCTTTTACCAGAAACTCTTCCGTTGAAAATAGTGGCCACACCCATCATTTCTAGAGCATTGCAAATCTCAAGGAATTCATTACGTCTTAAAGCCACAAAGTTTTCACTGCGGCCCAATAATTTAATATAATAATCGTAGGCTTCATCAATGGTACATTGTGCTTGGAAGATATCAACTTTCTGTCTGTGGATCAAAGAACACAGGACAATTCTTTGTTGCATGTTCAGTTTAGTGATCATGGACCTTGTCGAATTGATGTTGTTAATTTTTGTGAACACTTTAGCCACATGTTGTAACCCCACTTTTGGTGCCCTTTTCTCAGGTTCTAAAATTTGATCGTTTTCATCGGTTTTAATTTTTTTTGATTGCGTCAATTGTTCCATCTCGAAGACTTCAATGCTGTTTCTTAGGATGTCTAGCAATTTTCTCAAGTCACCAGTGTTACCTGAGCACTTCTTTGCTGCAAATCTGATGGCCATTGGGTTAAATATATTCTCTTCGTGAGGTAGAATAACACTATTGATTCTATGAGAAACAATGTCGTACATCTGCTCTGAAGTGTATGGTTGGAACACAATTGTCTCTGGCAGAAGGTCTTGTCTCAAGTTCAAACGCGACAAGAACCTATCCTTCAAGTCCAAACTGTTTGCGATACTGATCAACATTAACTTGATATCTGGTAACTTTGCCAGCAGAAATAATTCGAATATAACTTTAGTGGCACTGACTGATGTAGAGTTTGTCTGCACCAATTTATCCATCTCGTCAAGGATCACAACAAATGACATCTCGTCCGAGTATTTCTGCATGAAGTTTTTAAGATCAAGCATTGACTTGACTGAGTATCTGTGGTTATTGGAGGAGGCATCTGGGGATAGGAATGAGATATAAATCTTGTTAAAGATCGATGCTGGGTCATTGACAGTAATACAGTTGATCGAGATGATGGCAACTTTCTCAACTTCACCAGTAGGTAACTGAAACAAGTGCACGTTTGATATGTCCCCACAGTCACTTGCAACACTGAAATTTTTCTTAAGGATCGAGTTCAATTGCGCTGTCTTACCGGTACCTGGAGGACCCGTGATATACAACGAGTTACTCACACCAGAGGACAAGGAAGACCTTAGAAACTCCATTATCGCGGTGTACTGAACATCTCTAGAGACTAGACACCCCGATTTCTGTATCTCCACCGTGGCTGAACGTTGTAAAGTGGCCTTCGTACGCGACGTTAGTGACAACGACTGTGCTACAGTATCGCTAACACGAACTGGTGACGACTCTGGAGAAGGCAGTTGCAACTGCCTTCTCTTAGAAGGAGTCTCAACATCAAATAACTTTCTCTTCTTCAACCCACTAACATCAGCATCTTTCTTTGTAGGAGTAACTGGAATATTTCTAGGTTGTAATACTCTATTCATTGTTATTGAACTAAATTGGTCTATTGATATTATGGTTGGTCCAGAGAATGATGTATTTTTCTTTTCCCAAAGTAAAAGAGACAATTAACAAAATACCTTACTACAATTCAACATAATAATATATATATATATATATCTGATCTTCTATTGCTGTCATTTACTATACCCAAAAGGGTAAAAACATTAAAAATATTCCATTGTACCCAGAGATCCCACAGTAAACGCGTAAGAATAAAAAAAAATGTTTAAAAACGCGTTGAAAAAAAAGAACAGCCACGCCAAAAATTTATCGAAAAAAAAATAAAACGGGTTTTTCTTTCTATTACCCAAATAGGAAATGTAATGTTACTATTATTACCCGGGGTTTAAATCCTACCACGTGATAATAATCCGTATAAGACAATATAAGACCGGTAATAAAGATACTATTGCCGTAAGAGCCGATAAGGAGAAGGGTAAGGCCCTCATTTTGGTGTGCTCTGCGTGTGATTAACGGTGAGAAGTGTGTGGGGACACATACACACACACACAGAGATACACACAGAGATACACGCATACACATACAGAAACATGGAGAAGACAGATAGAGACAGCACAGAGAGAGAGAGAGGAGGGGAAATCTGGGAATGAGAAAAAGGTGATTCTCTTTTCAATCAAGAATGGTATTTTTCTTTTACAAAAGGGCATTTTTTATTTATTTTTGTTTCTTATACTATAGCTCAAGAGGAAATAGGGCCGATGAACAATAAACAATAACGGTTGTGTTATTTTGTCACGCCCCTCTTACTTAAACTATAAACGAAGTACTTGGAAAAAATGGGAACATACAAAAAAAAAAAAAGATGTGATAATCCTTTTGACATCTTATAATATATATACTTGTAACAGTATTTTCTATATTAATTATTAAGTTAAGACAGATACCAGTCTGACGAATATTATATATATTTATATTTAAAAGGAATAATAGGAAGAAAAGAGAAAAAAAGGGATGGTACTATCGGATATTTTAGGTGAGTATACTCCAACTGTGGATAGGCCGTTTTTCAATGTTTCACTTTGGTCTCATTTTGATGGTATTGTGAGTTATGTCACAAATGGTCGTTTTGTTCCAAGTGAGTTTCAGTTTTACCCAGGAGGTCCTCCACTCAGTAAGTTTTCACATGTATTGATCGGTATTGCTACGTACTATGTGTTGGTCTTTGGTGGGAGGTATGTATTACGTAATACTAGGCCATTTAGTCTGCACTACTTGTTCCAATGCCATAACTTGTTCCTGACCACTGTGAGTCTCACGCTCTTGACATTGATGGTAGAGCAACTAATCCCATTGTTGATCAGGCACGGGCTCTTTGACACTGTGTGTAGCAAGTATGCGTGGACACAGCCACTAATGACCTTGTACTACCTGAACTACTTGACGAAATTTGTAGAGTTCGTGGATACTTTGTTCCTGGTGGTCAAACACAAGAACTTGACGTTTCTCCACACATATCACCACGGGGCAACTGCCTTGCTGTGTTATATCCAACTGGTGGGACACACTACTATTGCATGGGTGCCCATTACTCTGAACCTGGGTGTACATGTAGTCATGTACTGGTACTACTTCCTAGCAGCACGTGGTATCAGAGTGTGGTGGAAGGAATGGGTCACCAGGTTCCAAATCATCCAATTTATCCTCGATGTCGGTTTCATTTATTTTGCTGCATACCAGAAGACTACCTACCGTTTCTACCCTTGGCTACCACATTGCGGTGACTGTGTGGGTACATTGACCTCAAACTACTCAGGATGTGCCATCATCTCATCTTACCTGTTCTTATTTATTGCATTCTACATCGAGGTCTACAAACGTAACGGTAAGAAGGTTTCTACAAAAAAGAAGAACAATTGAAAGAAAGCTATTCTTCATCTGTTAATAGTTTATTTGTTGGAGAGAGGTTAACGAAAAACGGCTAATCAGTTTATTAGTTTTTACTTCAATATCCAACGAAATGTTCATACATTTTTTTTTTATTCATTCCTCTATTGTTGTTGTTTTTTTTTTTATAAACTATTATTATATTGCATATGGTTTGATTTCTGTTTATGCCTTAAAAAATACATTAATTGATGCATATCTATGAGAAGTTTTTGTTTATTTTATTGTCATTTAGCCCTTATTTAAGACCCTTGTACTATCGTGAATTAACATCTTTTATAATAACAATAAATAATCCTGTTAATACCATTCAACTTTTAAATGAAACCTCATGCTTGCCATCATAGTTGTTGAAAATTGAATATATCAAACAACACAGAAATCAATAAAATCTACCATCAAGAAATTACAAATCCGTGATAGTTTAATGGTCAGAATGGGCGCTTGTCGCGTGCCAGATCGGGGTTCAATTCCCCGTCGCGGAGATATTTTTTTTTATTATTTGTTTGCTAACTCGATCACATGCCAGTACGTTCAGAGTTATATTCTCCGGGTAAGAAATATCTGGGTGTTCCACTTTCCTTTAGGCTTTGCTTTTGCTTTGATATTTTTTTGCTTCAAAGGTATACGAAATCATTTCATCGGAAATATATTTGAGTTTAGTGGGACTAATAGCTTTCTGGTTTGAATATACGTTTTTGACATAGCATTGTTGTATTCAGAGGAATTAGCTGGAAATATATAACTTTGAATTGAACAAAAAAGTTAGTTAATACAGTTAATATAAAAAAAAAATAAATAAAGAAAAGAAGTTAAATTACTCAAAGCACAAAAGGCTTGAAGAAAAGAAATAGCGTGTAATTAATTTAAGAAAATAGAAAGTGAGGTGGTAATAAAGGCTGAAAATTATATATAAAATATACTATGGCTTCTGCAATTTATTTCTGTGATAGTAAAGGTAAACCAATTTTATCTAGAAAGTATAGGGATGACATACCTTTCACTGCAATTGATCGGTTTGCGATTCTGCTGGCTAATTTAGAGGAGGAAACTAGTATTATACCGCCTGTGATTGAACACAATGGTATTCAATACCTTTTTATTCAGCATAATGACTTATACGTGGTGGCGATAGTCACTGCTATTTCTAGCAATGGCTCTATGATATTCAGTTTCCTACATAAATTGATAGAGGTTCTTTCAGAATATCTGAAGACTGTGGAGGAAGAGTCGATTAGGGATAATTTCATAATTATTTATGAACTTCTTGATGAAGTTATGGACTATGGTATTCCCCAAATCACAGAGCCTAAGATGTTGAAACAATATATTACACAGAAATCGTTCAAGCTTGTTAAGGCTGCTAAGAAGAAGAGAAATGCCGCCAGACCTCCAACATCCTTGACGAACTCCGTCAGTTGGCGTCCAGAAGGTATTAAGCACAAGAAAAACGAAGCATTTTTGGATATTATAGAGTCTATTAATATGTTGATGACGCAGAAGGGGCAAGTGTTGAGGTCTGAGATTATAGGTGAGGTCAAAGTAAAATCTAAGTTGTCCGGTATGCCAGATTTGAAGCTGGGAATAAATGATAAGGGTTTGTTTTCTAAGTATTTGGAAGGAGATGAAAATGGCGTGCCTATTGTACCCGATGAATTGACACCTACTGATGCACCAGCAACTACAGATAAAAAGAAGAAATCACACAACATTGAATTGGAAGACTTGAAATTTCATCAATGTGTTAGGCTCAGTAAATTCGAGAATGAGAAACTCATCACTTTTATTCCACCTGATGGTGACTTCGAATTGATGGCGTACAGGTTATCTACCGCAATTAAACCTCTAATATGGTGTGATGTAAATATAAAAACGCACTCTAACTCTCGAGTTGAAATCTTTTGTAGAGCAACTGCTCAAATCAAGAAGAAATCTACTGCCACAAATGTCGAGATTTTGATCCCAGTTCCAGAAGATGCTGATACACCAATGTTTAGGTATTCACATGGTTCGATAAAATACGTTCCAGAGAAGAATGCTATTTTGTGGAAGATTAGAACTTTCCCTGGTGGTAAAGAGTATTCTATGGCTGCACAGATGGGATTACCATCTACTGGTTCCGGAGAGGAGGCGGAGAGGATGAAGAGACCTGTACAAGTTAAATTCCAAATCCCATATTTCACAACATCTGGTATACAGGTACGTTATTTGAAGATTGAGGAGCCAACTCTACAGTATAAAAGTTATCCATGGGTTAGATATGTAACAAAGAGTGGAGATGACTACACTATCAGATTATCGTAGTAAAGTCATGCCTATGTAAATCATAAACCAAAAAATATTAATATAATGAATTTTTTTTTTTTTATTTAAATTTAAACACATTTGGATTGTACTTTTACAGTTCAGGAACATGAAACATTGATCTGAAGTTCAAACGGTATTATTCTCCATAATATTCCATTTCCAAATGGTTAATTATTCAAGAGTCACGATGATCTCCTCGATACTTAGGAATTAGTTTTAAAAAATTGCAACTTGAATGTGTTGAAAACATGCTCTCAAAGAACATATGATAACTACCAATTGAGAAGGAAATAAAAATTCTATGTTATTGGATTTTTACAAGAATTGGATATTTTTATTTAATATGATGTATATGTATATATGTATATAATACCTGGTGATGTTAGTAGGAGGAGATGTTTTCCTTTGAACTATGCAACCAAATGTAAAAACGGGCTATTTCGTATATCATTAATTCACAAGTAACTTTCATGAACACGGTTTTCTTGCTGTTGTATTTCTTCTTCCTCTAATTCGTCTTCTTTCTCTTCGGCTTCTACTTTTAGTTCATGAACGATATCAAAACAACCAGCTAGCAGAGCATTCAAAATACCTTGCCCCTCTGGAATATTACCATCCGAGTCATAGAATTTACCATCGTTACGTAAATTATCCAGAGACGCCAGTTTCATTTGGTATGGGTATAATTCTCTCTCGTTGTTAACACCGCCCATTCTCTTAAGTTCTAATAGACAACGACGGACGGTGGAGAGTTGATTATGAATTGGCTGTAGAGATTCTGATACGGGTTCAGAACTTTCAAGCAGTTTATAAATAATGGCATAGCATCTTCTCAGCAGGTATAAAATAATTGCTTGTCCCTTGGAATCTGGAGATTTCGTTGGGAACTTACCTTTAACTCTTAAGTTGTCGATTTCTGTCAAGGTCTTTTGGTAAGTGAAAAGGTCAGTCTCCCTCAATGTCCATCTTCTTGTAATCATTAAATTCTCAAGTGTAGTCTTGATATCAATCAATTTGTCATATATAGGTTGTAAACATGGGTCTAGAGTTAGACCTTGGTTTGTCTGATGAGACAAGTCATTTATCAGATCATGGCAGTCATCGAGTAGACCATTCAATATACTTTGACCTCTTTTCTCCGCATTACCATTTTCCTTTGAAACAAATTGACCATTCTCATCTCTTTTAGCTTCCAGCTTTGCAACATCCTTCTTATATTTTTCAAGGTTTTCATTCAAGTACTCCTGAGACAAAATATTCTTGCTATCATTCTCATCTCTAGACTCGCCTCCAATGGGGTTACCTTTCTTCGACGATGCGGCCAATGACAGCAGTCCTCTTCTGATTTTGAACAAACTTTCCATTATGTCAGTTAGATCTGCAGGAATCTCTTCCAATTGGGACTCTAGCTTATTGTACTCATCTACACAGTGTTGTAACTTAGCTTTCAAAAGCAAATCTTGTTCAATTCTGTTCTTGTTGAGTTCGGTATCAACTTCGTCGTCGTCATCATCAAATTTAGTCTTGCAACTGTTTTCAACAATCTTAGTTATCTCATCCAGTCTCTCTTTTATAGGTCTCAAGTCATGGTGTGTAAAGACGTTTGACTCGGACAGATGCTCCAGAAGACATTGTACAGTTGACAAAGACGCATATGTGGCTGGTGCAGAATTCTTCAACCCTACAGTCAAAAAGCACAATGAAAGCAATTGGAATGCATCGTCTAAGACAGAATCAACACGGTTATGCAGATCGGTATCATGGATTAGCGTAGTGGCACTAGTAGAAGGAGCCGAGTGGTTATTCTTCCTGATCTCATCTAGTTCTCTAACTTTCGTCAACACCTGCTGGTATGTGCTCAATACTTCCTTGGAATTCAAATACTGGGTTCTATTTTGTTTCAACTTCGACAGATACGCACGTACTTCCAACAGATAATTCAAAATCCCTTCTTCTTCCTTAGGAACTTCTTGAGGATGGTTAGACATTGTTGTTATTTGGTTGCCTTTAATTCTTAAATTTTATTTTATATTAAATTTTTTTGAGTTATTAGTAATACTTTATAATCCCTTCTTAGTGGTTATTTTTTATTGAGTAAAACAAAAGTATTGTGTTTTTGTTTTATTTTTGTAATTAAGTATTCTTAAAAGATCCAAAAACTGGTAGTTCTTTCTATATTACAACCCAGTTTACCTTCTCCTTTGCTATACTATATAAATAAAAAACTAAAATAAAAAAAAATAAAGAAAATGCTTATATATAGAAAGAGCCACATTGCGTTGTTTTTTGTCTTTTTTTTTAAATGGGTTCTCAACTGCCTTCAATAACTCTCCTTTGGGTATGGGTATGCTGTTTTAGAATTTCTTTGTTTAAAGAAAAAAAGAGGGATTTCCCACCTGCGGTTATCTATAACCAATTTGGCTTATTTTTTTACCCGTGCTTCTCACTTCAGTACTATAAACTCTTCCCGGTACATACACTTGGTACAGTCTACTGCAACTCTTGCTTCAAATTACCTACATACAACAGTGGATACTATTTACTACGCTATGATTATAAAAAAAAACTACTTCTATTGTTCTACAAACGGGGGGGAGGCACCAATCTCACTACGTCTTTGCTTTCTTTCTTTCTTTTTCACTTGTGTTGTGTAGAAGTCCCCACTTCTTCCCTTCCGTTTTCTCTGTCTTTTTCCTGGCGCCCCCTCAGTAATTGTTTTGCACTATATTTTATCAAGTGTGGATCCTTTTGTAATTTCTTTGACTTACTACGAGAGTGGATTGGATTGGAACGTTCAAGTTTTTATTGTATGTCGTAGTATAATAGTATAGAAACTGGTACATACCTTTTAGTAGAAGGGCCTTCACTTGCTGCGTTAAACAGTATTCGTTATAATTCGCACTTTTTTTTTTATCTCGGGATTACTAAACTGGTAAGATAATAAAAAAAAAAAAGAAAAAGAAAAAGAAAGGTATTAGAAAACAGCACATCCCTCAAAACTTGAGAAGAGTTGCTTATTGGTCCGAAAATCCGCTCTAGTTGTATATGTTCAGAGCCAAAACATTAAGATTTCATGAAAAGGAGAATAATGCAAGTTGGCAGGTTCGACATTACACACAGATAGTGGTATGACAACCTCCCTGTACTCTATTCTTTAACTTGTCTTTCATATCGTGATAAGTTATATTTCTTGTGACTGATACTTCTTCTTGTAACCCAAACCCACCATAACATATTGAATATTAAGATGTGTTAGTAAATTGTAGTATTTTTTCTACTATTATGGACTATTTTTATATTACTTTGTAAATATAAAGAATAGTTTATCTGAAGTGCACGGATGTAATATTCTCATTGCGATTATTGTAGCTGTATGTTCTCTATCTCTTGGTCATAGACATCAATGCAGTTGAAGGAGGTATAAAGTGATAAAAAGACTACAGATTATCGGAGTATAGTATGGAGATGATTCAGTCACATATAGAGGCACTAGTGCTAGTTTTGTACCATTCTTCGGGGTGGGGACTTCCTAATACAATTGAAAATACCCTACGAGAAGCAATCTAATAATAGTGTTATTAATCCTAGTAAACCAGGATTTTTCGGACGGAACGTCTTTAGAAAACTGACCGCTCTTAATTAACACTCAGTGGTATAAATATATATATTGGTGATTAAAATTTAAAGTTTATAATTTAGGTATTAGTAATCCCCTAATCTAGAATTTATAGAACATTATTCGAGACTTTGAAAAATAATGAGAAAGTAATGATCATGCAGGTACGAAAATGACCATTCCCCGTCGCTAAAATCGCATTTAAAATAGCTTTCCGCACTAGTTCATATATTCACTATATATAATTTAATAAAAACAATTAACAATTTATAAGACTTAACATAATTATGCTTATTTTCTTTCTAAACAAAACAAAGATATAATAAAATATAGAAAACAAAATAATTGAGAAATGAAAATGTAACAAATAAAAAGAAAGATGATGGGGGAGGGCGAGAAAATAAACGAATGGGTATTTTAAAAATTTGTGTCGTAAAACGTATCTATTATGGTACTGTCTTCCATGTGAAAGCCAGGTAAGTAATGTTGTAATAATGGTTGATTGATGTTTTGTTTGGTTTTTAAGTTCGGATTATACGTTAACAAATTTTAACTTGAATGGGAAAACGGAATCCCTCTAGAATATATCAAGAAATTTTGTGATTCCCCGAATATAGTTTCAAAGGTCATGTGCAGGTTAGGAATATATATGTGAGTAATAGCTGTTTTACAGAAGTCTAACTCATTTTTCTTTGAACTAGGATAATTTATTAGTAATTTTAAAAAAAGATTTTCCATTACTCCCTAATTACAATATCAGTCAGTTTCATCCGGGTTTACAACTGTTAATACATTATTTTTACCAGTTATTTGCTGGTCATCTGGTAGTAACGAACCATTACTTATTCTTCTAGAATCATCAAATGGATTTGCTACCGTTAAATGATTAGCACTAGGCTTCCTCTCCGGTACTCCAGAAAAATCTGTTGTATCATAAGGATCAGAACCTGCTGGTGGAGGATACATTGCCTTATTTCGCAGTTCCTCGTCGAAGCTACCTGAAGAGGGGTCTCTGTTTGATGAATATGGCGAGGGAAACATCTCTGTATCTGGATAGTCCACTGGTTTGATAGCCTCTTGATATTCTTTCTCCATTCTCTCTTGTTCACGTTGCATATTGACATGCCTTATTATTAATAATGCGGCTACTGCAGCTACACATCCACCAACAACACCACCGACAACACCACCGACAATTGCGCCTATGTTGGCCTTTTTGTGTTTACCACCACCGTTATTCTTACCATTAGCACCACTGGTACCATTAGAACTTGTGGAGTTTCCTGCTCCATCAGTAGCCACTGCACTCTGTACAATAGTACTTGTCCTGTAGATGACCGAACCACTAATGGTCTTTAGTGAAGTGGAGTAGACAACCGACGTAACACCTTCTACCACAGAGGTAGAGGCTATAGTGGTCGCTTCGGTAGTAGTGCCTGTGATCGTCGAGGATGGTTGAATAGATAGACCAGTTCCAAGAGCTACGACACTTGGACTAGATCCGCTTGAGCTGGTACTAGTGGCTTTCAATATACTAGAAGTACCTGTGTTAGTTGCAGAAGTCTTGGTAGAAGAGGTTGTTCCCTTTGTAGTACCACCAACTGCATTGGTAGCAGTACCTGTACTTGATGAAGTACCTGCATTATTATTAGTATTGGTGTTGGTGTTGGTATTTGTGTTCGTATTCGTATTGGTATTCGTATTGGTATTCGTATTCGTATTGGTGTTGGTATCCGTGTCAGTATTGGCATTAGTATTTCCATTACCTATCTGGTAGATAGAGTATGAGCTTTCACCACCACACATCTCTGATGCATACCCGAAACAATACGCACTACAAGTCGACACAGTCTGCAGACTAGAAGGGTTACTATTCCCGCAGAAACATTGGTTATGATTGTATAACGCGAAGTATGACGCACCTTTCGCCTGACATTTGTCATAACAATACGAACTCGTCTGGTAAGCATATGTGTTATCTGAAGAGAAATCACTAGGAAGTGATGAATAGCAATTCAGATATGTATATTGCCCCATCACTAATTTCAGAGAGGCAAGTAATATTAAGAACATCATTTTTTTTCTTTTATTTCTATCTTATTGAAATTTTAATTTAGTACTTCGTTAATCCTTTATTATTATTTTTTTTCTTTGTGAATATTCGTTTCTTCCCTACTTTATCTAATAATTTTTATTATTTATACTTAATCAAATTTTTCAATGTATAAGTCAAAAAGAACACATAAAAGTTATTGTTTCTATAATTATCCTTAGGTATTATAGTATAATCTTATCACTCTCTCTCTCTCTCTCTCTCTCTTTCTGTATCTAACTCTTTAAGAAGATAATCCTTTTCCTGTCTTTATAAAGCCCTTTAGTTTGCACACAAACCTCTTTTATGACCTTCTTTTTAATTGTTGTTCTTTTTATTAGTTGGTTTAAAAACAAATATCTTCTCTTTGAAGATAAAATAAAGAAACTAGAATAAAAAAATAAAATAAAAAAAAAATAGAAAATCGAAAAGCAGAAAAATAAAAAGAAAACCTCCTTTTTTTAATGGAATCAAGTTCTTCTTCTGGATTCTCTATCTACATTATCACTACCGTCCTTTCTACGTCTCCCACTACAATCATTTCACTATAAGCTTACTTTTTTTTTTTTGGGCAAATTTTGGCATTTAGTTTTTTGTCTCCGAGGGTTACCCGGGATATTTAAAAAATTTAAAAAAAATAAAAAAACAACAACAGTACGCGTCTTTTCCCGCAGAAAAACAAGCAAACAAATAAAACAACGCCCACGAAAATTTTATGATTTTTTTCTCCTCTTTATGGCTATCATCAGATGGTTTCCTACACACCAAATATGTTTGGTAATAAGGTACGTATATCACGTGTACTACGGTGTTTGTCTCTCCTTGTGTGATATATTGTACATTCTATTTAAGGGGAGGCGCAAAAAGGAAAAGACGGGCCATTTGTAGGCGCGGGGTGAGGAGGGAGGGAAATGAAGTTAAGAATACTATAAAGAAAAAGAATAAAAAAAAAAGGTCTGGGCCCTTACACCACGAAAAATAAATGTATATATACAATACAATTCTACAGAATGATAAGAACAAAAGAAATATACCTAGGACTTTCTTTTTTTTTTGCCTTCAAAAATTCGTGTCCACTACATACAAATTATTGTACAAGTATTTCGTATTTCCCTACAGGACTCATTTCTAGCTTAAATAATTTTTTTTCGCGCGAAATGTTGACACTGTGTTAAAAATAAACATACGCATCAAAAGAAAAAAAAAAAAAGAATAAAGGAGAAAGACGTTTCGTGTATGATAAGTAGAAAGCATATCACATTAGAAGATTACGTCACATGTAAATGTACTGTCTCACGATAACTACGGCAAAGAGCCTAATCACATGTTTTTTATAATATATCACGATTAAGAATTTTTATCATATACTCTAGTAAGAAAAAAATAATAATAACTCTTAACTCTACCTATAAAGGATTGTTTGTTATTGTTATTGAATTTTTTTTTTTCCTATTTATATTTGCTAATGAAAATTGGATTGCAACAATTTTAAAATAAAATAAACGAGATATTACTTGAATTCAAAGAAAAACCATCACCTGATGAATAATTTTTATAGTAGAAAATAACAAAAAAAGTAAATTAACTTATATCTGTAGGGCAACCAAAATAAGTTAAAATGATCTTATTCCCAACATTCTGAACGTATAAGAAATTACTAGATCTTCGTTAAGTGAAGAAAAAAATAAGAATTTAAAAAATAAAGAACTGGTTTCTTTCTTTTTATTGAGATCTCGCTTGCAGATATTTTGTCATCTTCTTTTTCGCCCTTTTTTCCCATTGTTCTACGGACTTACACTTATTGTTTGAAATAAAAAAAAATAAAAAAGCAACTGTGAGATTCCCACCTCCACTTCCCATCTTAAACAATGGGGCAATGCATTATTTCATGGCTCTGTTGAGTTCCACTCCCCTCTAACACGCTACGGATATTTGATAGCTATTTTAGGTCTCTATAAGATCCATATAATTTTTAATTTTAACGAACTATAAGATAGAAAGAAAAAAAGAAAGAAAAGAATCTTCAGGTTAATTATACGAAGTAGCTTCCCATTCTTTGGGAGAACCTTAAAAAAAAAAATAATAATAGACACCCATAAAGGTACATAGAAAATAATAAATATTCCTAAATGGTAGAAATTAACACTTTAACGATATATAACAACAAATAAAACTACTAAACTTATAACAAAACAAAACTAGATAATACTTGATTGAAACAAGATGGCATAAAATTTCAAAGTTAAAGTTCTTGTTTTTTTCGTTTGGGTTCGTATTTTTAATAAAAACCCGTATAAATGGTCTTTTTTTTTAATAATCATTATTATTTTATTACTATATCCAGTATGCAGTAAAGGCATTTTAAATCGCAAACCAAAATAAAATAATCTAAAATGAATAAGAATTAAACAAAAAAAAAAAACACTACCCACATTCAATCTGTAGGATAAACCAAAATAAAACACTGTTTTTTAAAGAGTTATTGTTTGTTGCCAATACTAATGGAAAGAAATGTAACAGAAAAAAATTAATTCAATTCATTCTTGAAATTTATTTGAGAATTTTTAAATATATATATATGCGTATATATTTATGATTATTCTTGTCCTCTTGTTAATTTAGAAATTTTTATAATTACTCTGTTTTTATTTAGTTTCTAAATCCTTTCTATTAAGATCAAAAAAAAATACAACAATAAAAAACTTTATTACACTCGCTATATATAAACTAAAATGAAGATTACTTCTATTGCTGCCCTTGCTCTATCTGCTGTTGCCGTCAACGCTGAGTTGAACGCTACCCCAAAGCAACTTGCTGAATTGAACGCCGTTCTACAAGACTTGAAGAGTAACTTCAATGACTACATCAACTTGGCCACTAACCCAAGTTCCGGTTTCTCCTTGGCTGACATGCCAGCTGGTTTGATCGAACTCGGTATGGCTATCGGTACTGCTACTGACGACTCCTACACTAGTTTGTACACTGGTGTTGACTTCGCTGGTGTTGACAAGATGGTCACCATGGTCCCATGGTACTCTTCTAGATTGCTACCTTTGATCGACCAACTTTACACAGTCTCTTCTTCTGCTGCTCCAGCTACCTCTTCTGCTCCAGCCGCTGAACCATCTGCTGCTCCAGCCTCTTCTGCTGCTCCAGCTCCAGCTTCTTCTGCTGCCCCAGCTCCAGCTCCAGCTTCTTCCTCTGCTCTAGCTCCATCTTCTTACATTCCAGGTCCATTGTCCAATACTACCTCCGCTTTGCCAGCTAACGGTACCACCACTCAAACCACTACTCATTTGAGCACTGCCACCGAGACTGTCTGCGACGAAGAATGCCACAAGTCTAAGGAAGCTCAATCTACTGCTACCGCTTACACTAACGACACTCAAACTGCTTACACTACTTACTGCCCAGAATCCTCTGCTTTCACTAACGGTACTGTTACTAAGACTAACTTGGAAACTACCACTTCTACTGTCTGTGAGACTTGTACTGAATCTAAGGTTGCTCCAACCACTGCTAAGCCAGTTGAATCTAAGCCAGCTGAATCTAAGCCAGCTGAATCTAAGCCAGCTGAATCTAAGCCAGCTGAATCTAAGCCAGCTGAATCTAAGCCAGCTGAGAACCAAACCACTATGACCACCTCCACTGTCAAGGTTTCCGTTACCTCTGTTAAGCCATCCGTTCAACCAGCCCCATCTGCCTCTTCTTCCCCAGCTATTGAACACCAAACCGCCAATGGTGCTGCTAAGGCTGTTGCTGGTATGGGTGCCGGTGTTTTGGCCGCTGCTGCTTTGTTGTTGTAAGCAACTTAAGAATCTTAATAAAAGACTACGATTATTTTATTTTTATTCCTTTCTTCTTACTAAAAACTCTATTACGTTAAGACAAGGCAATTGTTTACTATGCACTGAGTTGATATTTCTTATAGAATTCCTTTTTCTCAGTTGTTATTACTTGTGAGACTTGAATCAGATCCGAAGCATCTGTTATTACAGGTTTTATGAAAAAAAAGAATGTAAAAATACTAACTCAATAGGGATTTTTATATCTGTTTTAAACGCTATTGTCCCTTTTTTATGAAGGTATATTTCTTTTTAATGAATCAATAAAATATAATTTTTCCAATGAAAATAATGAAAACCAATGTAACAATTAAGCATTTGTTTTACCTTTATAGATATAATAAGAACATATAATGTTGATATAATAATTTAACAAATCTGATACCATTTAATGTAGTAAGAGTTTTTCAAGTAGATACATTATTTTGTGACTATGGTTACCATTCAAATTTTAATGTTACTTGCTATATAGTGCAGATCACATATAGAACTGGTAATTATTGAAGTCCGAGGTCGAAATTCCTTTTTTAATTTAAGTCCGGTCTAAAACCAAAATGTCCGCTATGGAGAAAATTTAAAGGACTTGTACAATATAAACTTGAAAAGATATTAGGGTCATTAAAGTGAGAAGGACTAAACTTCATGGATATAAATTAAAATTCTTTACATCAAGACTACCGTAGTATCAAGTTTTACAAAGTGGTAGGGTTTTCCGTATATTAATTTTGAACTAGCGTTAACACGTATACTGAAATTAATCATGCCAGGTAAGTGTTAAAGCCGTACCAGTGTTAAAGTAAAAGTCACTTCTAAATAACCTCTAATAGATATAACTCAGAGTTTCTTTTTCAAATTAGGGGATAATTAATCTAAACACTTGTTCAACATATATTGATTAGTTAAGATAAGAAATTAAATGCTATATAAGTAGATTCATTTTGAAAGAATAAAAAAGATTTACAAAAAGTCATATTACCCATATTTGTTAAAATTAAAAACTTTACCTAAGATATAAAAAGTGGACATTAAAAAAGTATGAAAATGAGTTTGTTACAAGGGTTTGGTAAATATTTTTCAAAAACCTGTAAAAGAACTAAGATCAATGACCGAGATTAACGAGGATTTACATATTTTAGTAAATGCCCTGACAGTCGATTGTTAATAGATTTTAAAATAGGCTTTCAGTTGCTGAATTTTAGAGAACTTACAACAACATAGCAGCGGCAGCCAAAACACCGGCACCCATACCAGCAACCTTAGCAGCACCGTTAGAGGATTGAGCTTGGATTTGACCATCGTTGATTTGAGAGATGGCAGCCTTGGTGGCAGAAGTGGTAGCAGCAGCCTTGGAAGAGGAAGCAGCAGCAGAGGTGGCAGCAGAAGAAGCAGCCTTGGAAGAGGAAGCAGCAGCAGAAGAAGCAGCAGAAGAAGCAGCAGAAGAAGCAGCAGAGGAAGCAGCAGAGGAAGCAGCAGAAGAGGCAGCAGAAGAGGCAGCAGAGGAGGTGGTGGCGGCAGCAGAAGAAGAGGTGGCAGCAGCAGAAGAAGATGGAGCAGCAGAAGCAGAACCTAGAGCAGCGTTAATAGCTGGCAACAATCTGGAGGAGTACCATGGCAACTTTGGCAACAACTTTTCTAGACCAGCAAAGTCAACTTGTGGGATCAAAGTGGTGTAAGAGCTGTCAGTGGCGGTTTGGACGGCAAGACCCAAGTTCAAAACACCAGCTGGGACATCAGCAGCAGAGATACCGGAGCTTGGGTCACTCAACAAACCAGTGTAGTCAGTCAAGTGAGACTTGAAGTCAGCCAAGATGGCGTTCAATTCAGCCAATTGGGTGGCGTCTTGAGCGACAGTCAAAGCAGCCAAAGCGGAGATTAGGATAGCAGTCTTAGTGTAAGCCATTTTTGATAATTATTTGTTTTTGTTAAAAGCGAGTGATTGTAAGATAGTTGGATTCAGACAATTGATTTGGTTTTATTCTTAAATTATAATATAATTATAAGAGAGAAGTGATTGGAATAAAAAACTAAAATTGAATAAATGCTTCCTTTATATAGATTTTTTTTTATTTTATTAATTATTTTTTGTTGTTGTTGTATTTTTAAAAGCAATCGCAAATACGAAGACTACAAAAAACAAGAATTGGAGAATATGCTGCCTTATTTCTAGTTGTTTACTACATGCAACTATAACTCCCCCCCCACTTATGACATATACCCGTCATGCTAGAATAAACGATCGGTAAATGTAATCCTGTGTTGTTGTATCTATTTTAGTAAAAACCCTCTTTTTTTCTTAAACACAGCTCTATTTTGTTTACTAATTCTCTTGTTTACTACAGAATATACACTGGCTCGAGTATTATTGTTGTGCTTTTGGATTTTTTGGTAATGATTATTAGGCAGCAGGTACATCATCGCCCTATTATTGGGTTCTTTTCCCTCTGTCTCTTCATTGAATTCTTGTATTAACAAGCGCTTTCTACCCATCACACCTCTAACAGTCTTATTTTTTATTTTCTTTCTTTTTTCTTAATTTGCACTGCCCTTTCGAAACTTGCTATTAATTGAAGTAGTTTGGTTCTTTTGACGTTTTCGATTTGTTATTTTTAGGGACATATGCGGTTTTTAGCGCTAGAGCCCCCTCTGTACTATTCATATTTTTTGGGAAGAAAACAAAACCTAGGGCCGCGGATTTGGAATACTAAAATTGTATCTGTCTGTGTCTGTATGAGCAAGTTAATTGTCTTTAAGTTTTTCTTTTGACCCATTACTGGTTCTGGAACTTACTCCAACCTCAACAATTTTGGAGAGAGGTTAGCTTTTCTTGCATATTATTTAGTTGAGTTTGTAATTTCCCTGGGGAAACTTATTTTCTTTCATTGTAGCTTGTACGGGTTTTTAATCCCTACTCCTTTTTTTTTTCCTTATTTTTTGTTTTTTAAAAACCTCGATTATCTTCCTTCACTATATTCTGTATCTCCAATTGGGCTTATCAAGCCCAATTGGATATGTTAAAAAGAAAGGGAAGAAGTTTACTCTAACCTTCTGCCGTTAGGATGGAGACTCATTTGTTTATGTTTTCCCTTCGACCCTTTCTTTCCCTCAGCGGTAAAAGAGAAAAATTGATAGTACCGACCCGAATTCCTTTATTAGCCTACTGGCTTTCCTTAGACTGGCTCTGTGTTTCCAACATTTTTTTTTGGTATTCTACCCCTTCTCTTGCCTTCTTCTTTGAATTCCCCTTGCGGCCTTTTCTTTGGGCGATACAATTTGTTGGGTTTTTTAGTTTTTTATCCTTGTTTGATATTTTCCTAATCGGGATAAAAGAGGACTATTTTTTTCTATAGCCTAAAAAAAATAAAGGGATTAGAGGAAACGGGTACCAATTAAGGAAAAAGAACGAAATCCAGATCTTCCTGGCCCTTCCTTGTTTCTCTGCTTTCCTAAAAGATAGACTGAAAGGGTGTTTAGAAAAAAGAATTAAAAAAAACTCAAAGCGTGAATCATCTCCGTGAAGAAACAGCCGTACCTATTTAAGATTTTCTTGCTTTTTTTTAATTTACAAGTAGAAGGGTGAATGGAAAGAAACCGAAAAAAAAAAAACTTGTACAAACCCGAAAAAAAAAAACAATAATAAATTCTCGGGATTGCCCATGGTCTGCTTAGCCTTCTGTGACTAGCCGGACCAAAGGGAATATAGATTTTTTATGCATTTGGTTTTATTTTTTTTTTGGCTGTATTTCATTTTTTTTTGGTTTGTATTTTGAGGTACACAGATATTGCTGCAGAAATAATATTTGGACAAGCCGAAAAATAATATGTAAATTATATGTCCTAAAAATAAAGGGAAGGGGGTGAAAGGGTAAGTTTTCCTTAAAACACCCTATTTTGTTAATTTTTGGTGGCATTAATAGATTTTGTATTATACTTCCATATGTCAGAAAGTGGAGAAAAAAGTAGGGAAGTAAACTGAAGGGAAGATAAAATTAATGAAAAAAGAGGAGTAAGGAAACTACTAATACCAATCGGATAAGACCGAAGTTGTGGGAAAGGTAAGAATTAGTAAAAAAAAAAAAGATTAAAAATCAAGAAATAAAAAATGGTGTTTGTATGATAATTACTTTAAGTAATTGTCACATTTAAGACATCTTTCGACCCCTCGAGATTGTCTAATAAAAATTAAAGCACTATAACATTAGTCAATTGTAGATTAGATACAAATCTATGTTATTGTAGAACGCGGGTCCCAGATCTTCTTCTTTTTTTAAAGGAGGGGGGGAAGGGGGAAACGTGATGCCCAAATTAAGTATCAACTTTTCCTAATGTATCACTGTTAGTATTGAGCTGTGGCATACAACAACAATTTGCTGTGGCAGAAACAGGGAATGATAAATAAAATATATTGCGTTCTTAGAAATGTGATACACTTACAGTTCAAAGAACTGTGGCAAAGAAGGTAAGAATTCAGTAATACAAAAAACACAAAAAAATAAAATGAGCAACACCCGTGCTTAATTTCTTTTTCAACATTCTGTCTTTACTTTTATATTCTTCAAAGCGTTGTTTTCTGTGATAATACGGAGAAAAACTTTCTTTTATTAATTTTTATTTATTTTTTTTTTTTTTGATATACCTTTTTTCACACATCCCGTTCCTACCGAAAGAAAAAAAACGTAATAACAACATAATATCAATTGAAAGAAAGGAAAAGATAATAAATGTCAAAAATTATTACTAGCCGTGGTAAAACTCTGCTGGTGCTGGTAAGCAATATTACCTCATCACTTGAAAGATTTGACTTCCTTTTTCTTATTGGAAGATAGGGATTTCTTTTTTTTTCACAGGCTACACTCAAACTTTCGAGAGGAGTAAATCATATGGATCTTACACCCGTCCACCTCATACACTGTATTCTTCCTTTATTGATATGTAGAAACCTTATTTGTAGACAAAATGGCATACCCGTGCAATTTATTCAAAATAATTTTAAATTGGATAATTTATGTTGTTAAACGGGGGCAGAACAAATTGTTATATTTATTTTATGTTTTGTTTCTGGATAGTAGTAATATCTCTTCATCTTTAGCACGATAACAAAATTTATAAAGATAAGAAAAACATCTAAAAATGTAAATCTTAGCTACCCGGATGAGATAGGGAAAATTAAACGGTCACATGATAGCAAGGTGATAATTAAGATCTTATGAGTATACAAAACATATTTCTATTACATGATCACGAGGAGAAATTGTATTCATATACCCCCCGAGGAATATAGTTATTTAATCATGTTACGTTAAAATTGTTTAATCATTTTACATTATTATAATGTTTGACCTAGCAATTGTTATACTGTCAATAATCCCTCAAGAGTTTTCTTAATTATTGTAGTGTACTATTAATAATTAGTACCCCTGTTTCCCCTAAAGAGTAAAGGTATAGGTTTTTACTTTTTTTATCTATATCATAGCCAAGAGTTCTGTTTATCTTGATAATTCCCGGAAAAATAATGAATGAAGGGGTCGATTTTTATTTTAATAACGCAAATATTCAGATCTCTTCAAGAAGTTGCTTTTACTCCTTTATATTTTTTATTATTTTTTTCAGGGCAAGAAAAGGTAAGTCTTAAAAGAAAGTAAAAAAGCTACAAAATATTTAGACGATTTTAAAGAAATGAAATGGGATCGCTCAAGAAATAGAGTGATCTCTTCCTTTGAAATTTATTCTGACATATCAGTAACATTTATTATTACCAGGAAATTATTGATTTAGTTCCTTGCACAGTCCGAGAATATATTGAAATATCTGGATCTTTGATATACTATAAAAGAATGAATCCATCGCTTTTATTTCAGCCCTTGGTTCTTGTTCATATTCTACAATTGAACTCCGTACAAAAAAAAACTAATTCACCATCTATATAAGGAAAGAACCCTTTATTTATTTATTATTGACTTTAAACGAGTTTTTTCAGAACATCGTAAAACCAAATATAAACCTTACTCCCCACTCTCGTATAACCTGTTCTTGATCTTACAGGGCTGTAAAAAAAAATGAAACAATGGAGGCATAACCTGACGAATTTTTCTGTCATGTTTTAAACGGAACCCATTTCTTTCTTCCTTTCTTCTGTTACACCCTCTCCCCGCGCTCAGATCTCTCGTACTGTGCTTTGCAGCATTCTTCAATGTTAAAAAAAGAAAGAAAACTTTCTGTTTATATATAGGAATTGAACCTATACGCTAAAAATAATGCGTGTCAGAGGCTTGAAATCCGGGAATGATCGGAACGACCAAAGGTCCTAAAAAGTTTATCTTTCTTTTTCATCTGCTACGTCTCCGGATTAGGACGTGTCTAAATGGAAATTATTCTACGATGCTAGAGTACGTATAAATAACATTACCCTTTACGTATTCTCGGGCACTACGCGACTACTTGAACGAAGAACAATGGCCATCTCGTTAGAGCAACTATAATTGTTTTCTTTTCTTTTTCGAATACCCCTACTATTACAGAATAATTTAAAGGAAAATCGTATGGGTTTTTCCTGATATTTACGCAGTATACCTGCTAGTATTACGCCATCTCCCCCCACCAGTATCAATTATCCTCGTTTTACTGTTTAATTCTATTATCACTACTTCAAGTCTCGTATTGGTGCATAACCATTAAAAATAGCAGATTTTATGGCGACTTTCTTCGCTAATTCACACTTACGATTCTTTATATTTTGGTATCCACTATGTTTTGATATACATCTATCCGAAGATAGTCTTAGCAGCTAGCTTTGGAACATAATCTTCGGCAAAAAGAATAAAGTTTTATATTACTTTCACCTTCTTGATTATAAGAAATCCTTACAAAGGAAGCGTACTAATACAGAGCCAAGGGAAGGGGGCAAGAAAGTCTTTGTTATTGTTTTTACTGTTTTCTCTTTAAGACAACAAATTTTTTACTTACTTTATTATTGCTGTTAGTAAACCACATCAAGATATTTGTTCTATATAATACTACGACTTTTGGATCAACGATAACAGCTTCCTTTTAAAAGTTTTGGTTCTAAAAGGACTTTTGTTTTATTTGAGAAGATTATTTCCAGACTGAGTTTTCATTTTTATTCTTATCTACACTTTACACTTCCATAAACAATTGTTACTTTTATTATCATTTACCAACTGATATAATAATATCACTACCTTATAACTTGACGAAATATCGGTTTATTTTTAATTTGGTATTAATCTTGATTATAAGCGATAGTATAAAGAGAAATAATGTCTTTGTCAAATTATTTCACACCTGTGCCAAACGCATCGGTGACATTCGAGGGTACCACAGTCAGCTTAGATGGCCAAGCTGTCACTAGTGACCAATATGTGGAGGATTCCGATGGCAACTACTCCGATGTACCAGTAGTTACTACCCAAATTAGTGATTTGACATTTCAAGCTACCGCCGGTGAAATGGTTTTAGTCCTAGGTAATCCAACGTCAGCATTATTCAAGGGTTTGTTCCACGGACACAAACATCTAAATTATTCTCCACAAGGCTCTATCAGATTTAAGGATAACGAATTTAAAGCCTACAGTTCAAAGGCCCCACATCAAATCATTTATAATAACGAACAAGATGTTCATTTCCCTTTTCTGACTGTTAAACAAACTATTGATTTCGCACTTTCATGCAAATTTGATATTCCAGTCGAAGAACGTAACAAAATGCGTGACGAAATGTTAAGGGAATTCGGTTTATCACATGTAGGTGATACTATTGTTGGTAATGATTATGTACGTGGTGTTTCTGGTGGTGAAAGAAAACGTATTTCTATTATTGAAACCTTCATTGCTAACGGTTCAGTGTACCTTTGGGATAACTCTACAAAAGGTCTAGATTCCTCTACAGCTGTAGATTTCCTAGAAATTCTAAGGAAAATGGCAAGGGCAACCCGTTCCGTAAACTTTGTTAAAATTTCGCAAGCATCTGATAAAATTGTAGAAAAATTTGATAAGATATTAATGCTTTCCGAATCATACCAAGTTTTCTATGGTACTGTCGACGAATGTTTAATTCATTTCCGTGAAAATCTAGGTATCGCTAAAGACCCAAATGATTGTATCATCGAGTATCTAACTTCTATTTTAAATTTTCAATTTAAAACGAAGCATCTAGATGCTAACGGATCTTCAGATCATATCGATATAAAGGCTAAGGAGCATTCCGAAAAGACACTCTCAAATATAGGTGCTTCATTGTGTTCTGACGCTGATTTGCATAAACAATGGAGAAAATCCTCTTTCTATGATGATATCAAACATCAAATTTCTGAATTTAACAATAATAATAGAAATGATGTGAATCATATCAACCCAGAAGATATTACGAAAACATTCAGTATCCCACTGACACAACAACTTAAATATTGTACTATTAGAGCATTTCAAAGGAGTTTAGGTGACAAAGCCTATATGATATCTCAATTAATCTCTGTTATTATTCAATCTTTGGTTATTGGTTCTCTATTTTACGATTTACCAATGACAACTATTGGTTCTTTTTCAAGAGGTTCTCTAACTTTTTTCTCAATTCTGTTCTTTACATTTCTTTCCCTAGCTGATATGCCAATTGCATTCCAAAGACAGACAGTTGTAAGGAAACAAACTTTACTCCACTTCTATTTCAACTCTGTCGAAACCTTGGCAACCACCATATTTGACTACTGTTTCAAGTTTTTGCTAGTCGTAATTTTTACGATTATCCTTTATTTCTTAGCACACTTGCAATACAAGGCACCAAGATTCTTTATTTTCTTGCTGTTTTTGTCCATCTACAATTTCTGTATGGTTTCATTATTCTCTTTAACAACAATGTTTACACCAACTATCTCATTAGCTAACTTATTGGCGGGTATTTTGCTTTTGGCTATTGCTATGTATGCGTCCTATGTTATTTACCTAAAGGATATGCATCCATGGTTTGTCTGGATTGCCTACTTGAACCCTGCCATGTACGCTATGGAGGCAATCTTATCGAATGAGATGTTTAATCTAAAACTAGATTGTACCGATTCCGTTGTTCCTCGTGGACCAGCCTACACAGATGTTCCTGTTACTAACAAAGCTTGTGCTTGGCAAGGTGCTACTTTAGGTAACGATTATGTTAGAGGTAAGGATTACCTAAAGAATGGCTTAAGTTATACTTATAAACATGTCTGGAGAAACTTCGGTATCTTGATCGGTTTCTTGTGTTTCTTTATTGCTCTGAATCTATTTGCTTCCGAATATATCAAACCTGTTTTTTACAATGATGGTCCAGAATTCATCCAGAATTTTGTAAACAGATGGTTTGGCCGCACCTCAACAAAGTCTAAACATGTTGTAGAGCGTGCACATGCAAAGGATGATGTTGTTATAAAGTCTGCATCCCTTTCTTCTAGTTCGTCAATATCATCTTCTGAAACTGCGAAGTCTAATCCATTTGCTGACAGGACTGTTCAAGCTCAAAAACATGTTATTTCATGGAAAAACATTAACTATACTGTTGGTGGGGACAAGAAACTGATTAACAACGTTTCAGGATATATTGGTTCTGGTCTCACTGCTTTAATGGGTGAATCCGGTGCTGGTAAGACTACTCTTTTGAATGTTTTATCCCAAAGAACGGAATCTGGAGTAGTTACGGGTGAGTTCTTAATCGATGGTAAACCATTGACCAATGAAAATGCTTTCAGAAGAAGTATTGGTTTTGTTCAACAACAAGATATTCATCTAGATCTACTTACTGTTAAAGAATCTCTCGAAATCTCTAGTGAATTGAGAGGTGATGGTGATAAGGAATATGTAGATAGTATTGCCGACCTTTTGAAACTACCTCTAGATATCCTTGTTCGTGAATTGAATCCAACTCAAAAGAAGTTGTTATCAATTGGTGTTGAATTGGTTACCAAACCCTCTCTATTATTGTTTTTGGACGAGCCTACATCTGGTCTTGATGCTGAAGCTGCTTTGACAATTGTTCAATTTTTGAAGAAACTATCCATGCAAGGACAGGCTATTTTCTGTACTATCCATCAACCTAGTAAGAGTGTAATCTCTTATTTTGACAATATTTATCTATTAAAGCGTGGTGGTGAATGTGTTTTCTTTGGCCCAATTAATGAAGCATGTGGATACTTCATGTCACATGACAAGAGATTGACTTACGACCCTGAGATTGATAACCCAGCTGATTTTGTCATTGACGTCGTTGGTAGTAACGATAACTCTGAGAACGATGCTGATGACAAAATTGAATTAGTTTCCCGCGGTGAAAACCCATGGTCTGCTCGCTGGGCCTCTTCACAAGAAAGACACAATGTTGATAATGAGGTTGTACGTTTAGAACAACAGGCAGTTGCCTCAGGTGTGGACTTTACCACTTCTGTTTGGGAACAGCCATCCTATATGAAGCAGTTGATTATGATTACTAAAAGACAGTATATTTGTACTCGTAGAGATAGATCATACATTGCCGCAAAGTATTTGTTGAATGGTGGTGCTGGTTTATTTATCGGGTTTTCTTTCTGGAAAATCAAACATACTATTTCTGGTCTACAAGACAGTATTTTCTTCTGTTTCATGGCTCTTTGTGTTTCCTCCCCTCTAATTAACCAAGTTCAGGACAAAGCACTTCAATCAAAAGAGGTGTTTATTGCCAGAGAATCTAGATCAAACACTTACCATTGGACATGTTTGTTACTGGCACAATTTTTTATAGAACTGCCTTTAGCTATGTCTAGTTCAACGTTGTTCTTCGTCTGTGCCTTCTTCTGCTGCGGATTCGATAATTCTGGTAGAGTTGCTGGTGTATTCTACTTGAACTACATTTTATTCTCTGCTTACTATTTGACGTTAGGTTTGTGGTTAATCTATACTGCTCCAAACTTACAAACCGCTGCTGTTTTCGTGGCTTTTATTTATAGTTTCACTGCCTCCTTCTGTGGTGTCATGCAGCCATACGGTTTGTTCCCTGGTTTCTGGAAGTTCATGTATAGAGTATCACCTTACACTTACTTCGTGGAAACATTTGTAAGTGTTCTACTTCATGATCGTAAAGTTATATGTAATACAAGTGAAATGGTTCCAGGTCAACCAACTGGTGGAAAGACTTGTGGCCAATTTTTTGCACCTTATATCAGTGAATATGGTGGTTGGTTGAAGAATCCAAAGACTTTCACTGTTTGTGCCTATTGTACGTACGATACTGGTGATGACTTCTTAAAACAACAGAACATGAGTTACGATCATATTTGGAGAAACTATGGTATTGAATGGGCTTTTGTTGCCTTCAACTTCTTTGCTATGTTTGCCGGTTATTACTTGACGTACGTTAAGAAAGTATGGCCAAAGGTTTTCAAGTTTATTATGAAACTAGTCCCTACAGGTCTATATTCAAAGATGACAAAACAATAGTTTCACAAAATAGAATACACCTACTTCTTTAATGATAGAGTAATTTTTTTTTTTCAACACAATAAAAAAATAAAAACCAAAAAAAAGAAAACATATTCAAGCAATATATATATATTTTTTTTGTCAACGCCCCAATAATACCACTTAATTCTTTTTTATTTTTTTCTTCTATTTTAATTTTTTTGTTTTTTCTGTGTCTACCTATTATACACGCTGCTCTTTTATTCGGATTTCCTAAATTAATCTTTTTAAATCGTCTCATTATCATAATTTTGAAAAATTTTTAATATTATTATTAATATTATTATTATTATTATTACTTTTTTCTACTTCAACTTTGTTCTTTATTGCTATATTTTTTCTCTATTCTATACGAATACCCTTCATATTACAGTTATACTTCTGTTTGATTTTCTCCTTTTACTTATTTTTTTATATTATTTTGTTTTCCTACACAAATAGTAGTAGTAGTAGTTTTTTTTTTTTTAAACTAAGACTAATTTCTAATGTAGGTTTTACTATAATCTACTCTACAAATCTGTCAAGCGTTTATTAAATGAATACTCAATCATATTCTACTAAACGCTCATACCTTTAAACGAGGTACACCAAACGAAATTCATATAATCCGGGTAAAACGTTTTTGCATGACCACAAGGCTTTGAAAGGGAAAGAGCTGTAGGAGTAAAAAAAGTGAGGGAGACAGAGAAACACCGGAGAAGAAGAAGAAGGGGCATAACGTGAGAGAGAGAGAGAGTGTGTGTGTGTGTGTGTTTGTGTGTTTGTGAGAGAGAGAGAAGCACAACTGTCCCCTTCCGCAAAGGAAAACAACAACGAAACCAAAAAAAAAGCAAAAGGCTGTTCGGGGGGGTGAAAAGAATTCAGAGAAGGGGACTTGAGATTGCTGAGATTACTGAGATTACTGAGATTAGAGCGAGGCACGAGAGCACGACAACAAGAGAGCAAGAGAGAGAGGGGAACCAATTGACAGTGATTTTCATTTTATAAGAGAAGAAACTCTTACAGACTCTTTAAGTATTTGATTATTATTATTATTAATTTTGAATTGGGCTTATATCAACTTTTTGATCTCTCTCGACCAAGCTCCCTATTTCTTACCATACGCCCTATTGAAGTTTCAAAAAGGGAAAACTGTTTGATTTATATAGAGAGAGAAGGAAAAAGTATTTGAGAAGAGAAAGGAATTAAAGATAGAGAGAGAAAGAAAAGTAAGAGAGATAGAAAGAGATTCAAGGAAATTTAAAAACTATTATATTCATTCATTCAAAATTCAAACCAAACGTAATCGAATAATACTCTGCCCAAGATGATGCGAGGTTTTAAGCAACGGTTAATCAAGAAAACTACTGGTTCGTCAAGCAGTAAGAAGAAGGAGAAAGAGAAGGAGAAGGAAACTAAAACCACTCAGGGTCAATCGATTAGTAGAAAGTCGTCTTCTGGAAGTATTAGGTCTTCAAGTGAGAAGAGTAGCAAGTCCACCCAGGGGGGCTCCTCTAGCGCAGGGACCACTTCTACTAGTGGTGGGGCCAGGCATCACATGAATATTGCTGGATCTTCTTCTAGATCACCAACTGTTTCCACGACCTCTTCCGCATCTTCTACATCCAGTAAGAATGCGGGAGGTCAATCCGAAGAAACAGCAAAGAAATCGTCTCGCCAACAATCGTCACCTTCTCCATCTTCATCTATGTCACAACAAAAATCTTCCCAACAAACTCCAAGTATAACGATTTCTAATGATAGTAACAGATCTACCCCTAAGGCACACCCATCCTTATTAGGTGCGGCTACAGCTGTCAGTCCATCTTCCCCTACTAGTTCTAGTGGCCCTAATTTTGGCCACATGGGTGGAAATGACGAATCGATGAATGGAAATTCTTCTCCTGGAATTGAAATTCCAAGATCTTCACATTCATTCGAGAAGTTACCTACACCAACAAAATTGAATGCTGACTCAGACTTAGATATGATCAGGACTCCTCAGCGCCACTACTCGTCAAGGTTTGAACCATCAAGATATACACAACTAACAAAGCTACCTAATTTTGATGAAGTTTCTCCTGAAGAGAGAATTCCATTATTTATCGCAAAAGTCGACCAATGTAACGCCTTGTTTGATTTCAATGATCCAAGTTTCGATATTCAAGGTAAAGAAATTAAGAGAGTTACTCTACAAGAATTAATAGAATTTATTGTCACAAATAGGTTCACTTATACTCATGAGATGTATGCTCATATGGTAAATATGTTTAAAATCAATCTTTTTAGACCTATTCCGCCTCCTGTAAATCCTGTCGGGGACATTTATGATCCTGATGAAGACGAGCCGGTAAATGAGTTAGCCTGGCCACATATGCAACTAGTCTATGAATTTTTCTTACGTTTTGTCGAAAGCCCTGATTTTAACCATCAAATTGCAAAACAGTACATTGATCAAGATTTTATACTGAAACTTTTAGAACTCTTCGATAGCGAAGACATCAGGGAAAGAGACTGCCTAAAAACAACACTGCACAGAATCTATGGTAAATTCTTAAGCCTGAGAAGTTTTATCCGTCGTTCAATTAACAATATCTTCCTACAATTTACTTATGAGACAGAACGTTTTAATGGTATAGCAGAGTTGCTAGAAATTTTAGGATCTATCATCAACGGGTTTGCTCTTCCACTGAAAGAGGAACATAAGATATTCCTAATCAGAGTTCTGTTACCACTACATAAGGTAAGATGTTTATCTCTCTATCATCCACAATTAGCGTATTGTATTGTGCAGTTTCTCGAGAAGGAACCATTATTAACTGAAGAAGTAGTCATGGGGCTGTTACGTTACTGGCCAAAAATTAATTCGACGAAAGAGATTATGTTTTTAAATGAAATAGAAGATATTTTTGAAGTGATAGAACCTTTAGAATTCATCAAGATAGAAGTTCCTTTATTTGTTCAATTAGCAAAATGCATTTCCTCACCACATTTCCAAGTTGCAGAGAAGGTCTTAAGTTATTGGAATAACGAGTACTTTTTGAATCTATGCATTGAAAATGCAGAGGTAATCCTTCCTATCATTTTCCCAGCTCTTTACGAGTTAACATCACAATTAGAACTAGATAACGCTAATGGAGATGAAAACATGTCAGATCCTTATATCCTTGTCGAGCAAGCAATCAATTCAGGCTCATGGAACAGGGCAATTCATGCTATGGCATTCAAGGCTCTGAAAATATTTTTAGAAACGAATCCAATACTTTATGAGAATTGCAATTCCTTATATTTATCCAGTGTAAAGGAAACGCAACAAAGAAAGGTAGAAAGAGAAGAAAATTGGAACAAGTTAGAAGAATATGTGAAAAATCTAAGAATAAGTGAATCTGGAAGTGCACCTGATATTGATATTGCTAGTCATAACCAGAACTCCACTGAGAATGATCAAAAGGATACGTATATGTCTGACTTGCAGGGCGATGAGGATTTTCATGACACGAACACCGAAATAAACCAGGAAGAAATAATGGCAACAGGGAAGAACTAAATGGAAGTTAATATGAATCATACATAATCAATAATGATTATGTCTCGGGTTTCTTCTGTTTTAATTACTGGACACTAATTTGATATTATATTACAAGTTTATAAACCTTTTTATTCTGTATTATCTTTCTAACCTAAATAGTTATCTGCTATGATTAGACATATAAAAAAGTACTAACATAAAATACTATAAAAACTAAAATATACAACTTAGCCGGATTTGGAGACACAGTTAAAAGGTTATTTACTTCTATTCCGTGGTATAAAAAGGTCAAGGAAGAAATGAAAAATATCAAAACATGGGCGTGTGGTCTAGTGGTATGATTCTCGCTTTGGGCGAATTCGGAGAAAATCTGAATACAAATCACAAGCATGCGAGAGGCCCTGGGTTCAATTCCCAGCTCGCCCCGTTTAATTTTTTATCTTTAAGAATACTTTTTTGGTAGTTAGTTATAGTTCTATTAGATGAGAAGGTTTCTCAATTATTGAAGTGAATGCTTTATAAGATACTAAAAGAAAATAGAATGTTTAACATTAATATAATTACTATATCTTTATAACAAGGTGTTACAACAATGTGTTATTTCTCTAAGTTAGTTTCCAGAGATGGGTTATGTGGGAGTATCGTTACCCTATTAATTTAGAAGATCAAATTTTTACTATCATTATTTATCGAGTTAATATCCATTTGCATATAAATTGAATAAAATTTCTCGAGTAACATTGTAACTGTTATTTACCATTGGGACACATATGAAGACCAATTTATAGATTCGAATAACAACTTATGATAGGTGAATTAGCAATATGGGGTCCAAAGAGGGCCCGAGTAGTTGTAGACTGTATACCAGTCAAATTTATAATAACTTCCAACGAATTAATTGGGCGTGTGGTCTAGTGGTATGATTCTCGCTTTGGGCGAATTCGGAGAAAATCCGAGTACAAATCACAAGCATGCGAGAGGCCCTGGGTTCAATTCCCAGCTCGCCCCATTTATTTTTTTTTCCTCAATGCCATATAAATTTTCGATTATTAGTTAAGGAATTATAACTTAACAGAAAACGGTTTGAATAAGGCATCCAAATTATGATATCCTTCACATTAGAAAATCGAAATTTTTCTTTTATGTTTTATTAAAAAATTAGGAAGTATTGTTGAATAAGTATTAAACAAAACCTGAGCCAGATTGGATCTTATTACCTTTACAAATACTACTCATTGGTAGAAAATCATGGCCAATGAGTTTTCTATAGGTAATTTATGTATAAAGTGTGCAAAATCTCGTTATGAAAGTTACTATCGATCCTTTACCATAAATAAACAGAATCCGGTATTAAATAAATGCTGTGCATTTCAAAGAGAGAGGTTTTCATCATTGTCTACACAAGCTAATATTTCAGAAACTACTTTAAATAAAGTAGAAAAATCTTTGTCAAAAGGAAATGTGGTTATAAAAACTAAAACGAGTAGTTTTGATAATTCAAAGACCTTGAAAAGGCAAAGTATTCGGTTAGATCCTTCGCAGTTAGTTCATCAATCTATTCCTCAAGAAGATCTACTAGAAAATGGTTACACTCATAAAAACCCTCCCCGTTTAGCATACGGTCTAGATAGAATCTTACATCATCCAATCAATATACATATGCTAAAGGACAGTAGATCAGGTGTTTATAACTATGATAAGATACTGGAAAGTATCGCACCAGAGTATCTTGAAAGGAAGGTAGAAAGGGAAGACGAACCTCTGTTCATAACACCTTATAAAGATCAACAACTATCTAAACTAGCTGAAATCAATGAAAAGAGGTTCATTTCTTCCACAAGCTCAATGACTTCGGTATTGTCCCAATTGCACTTCTTCATTTCGGGATTTCGACAATTAAATATTGCCGGTTCACTATTTTCGAAAAAATTCCCACTTGAGAACTGTAATTTTAGCCAAAGTGCCTATTTTGCTGCGACTGTGATTTTAAGGAAGAAAGATACCACCAATGGTAAACATCTTATTTCTGTAGATTCAGATCGAAGTATGGATCGGGAAATAATACTTTCTATACTCGGACATAGCCTAGAAAGTTTTCTAACCGATTCCGAAAGTAAAGCATATACTGATAGCTATCATTATTCGATAATAGATGATTTCTTGTTAAGATCACAGCTGGATGCCTATGATCCCACTCTTCCAAACTATGGGACTTTTGATTTGAAAACTCGTGCAGCATGTGCCATTCGACATGATATAGCGTACATTGAAAAAAATGATAACTATACTGGTTATCAAATGAATCGTATACAAGGTGAATATGAATCTCTAGAACGAGAATTTTTTGAACTAATCAGAACAACCTTGCTTAAATATTCACTTCAAGCTCGTATCGGGAAAATGGATGGTATTTTCGTAGCATATCATAATATTTCTAATATTTTTGGTTTCCAGTACTTACCTCTTGAAGAAATTGATTACATTTTACATTCTTATCACAATAACCAATTTAAGAGTGTGATAGAAGATAGGAAAAGAAAACTGATTTCCGTATATGGACTAGAAGATTACATCCTAAATCATGAACGTAAAGAACGTGAGATAGCATCTAAGGTTGCTGATGTTGAGTTTAAACTATCAATGTGCACTTTCAGAAACATATTAAACCTCATTAATGAGGAACTCCCTAAAAGAGGTTATAGTCATTGGAAAAATTGTAAGGTTATAATGAAAGCGGAACCTTCTAGCAAAGTAAAGTCTAATACACACTTGCTGAATGTGATTGTATTACCATTGGAGGATGACTATGAAGATCAACCATTACGCATAAAGGGTCTCTCTGATTTCGATATAAAGAGAGAGCTAGCAAGTATAGAACATATGACAGGTGAACATCTTAGACGCAATGCTGATAATATTTTTGGATTCAAAGTTTCCATTTCTCATGAATATCATTTAAGTAGATCCTCCGTGCTTCTACCCAACTTTGTATCGCCATCTTCACAAATCCTACCACAGAAATTAAAAGAATTTGTCAAAAAGCAGCTCTATCAAGACCCTTATCCGTCCTATCTTAGAACGGGTAGAGAAACTCCGAACTTTTTGCATATAGATGATGTTGACACTTGGCAACCAAAAATTACCATAAAGTTGGAAGAAGACAAGAGGTATCTGATAACGAAGTATTTGCAATACTCGAAAGAAAAAATAGATGCATTGGAGGCACAAAGCATAGTCAAGGAAACTCCTGATGAAACAGATCGGGATGAAATATACACGCGAATAGAGAAGTTATGGAGATCCAGCGGTCGAAAACCACTTACTACAAAAAGTTCGAAGATCGGCGAGGACGATAAATTAGCAAGCCGGTTTCAACACATCTTAAGATCATACGGTAAACGCGGGAGAAATAAATGATTACCATGTATATATACAAATTAATAGCATAAATCCTTATTCGTTGTTTTTTTTCATAGTAGAAATACAATTATTGTTGGAAATAATTGAAATTCTCTAGAATTACAATTGAACGTGTTGATAAATGAGAACAACAAACCCAACAAGTTACAAAGCTTCTATGGCCAAGTTGGTAAGGCGCCACACTAGTAATGTGGAGATCATCGGTTCAAATCCGATTGGAAGCAATTTCTTTTTTTTCATTTATTTCAAGAACAAGTAATTTGCACGCTCTCCTCTAGGGCTCTTATCTCTTCCATTTAAATTTTTTTCTTTTTCCACAAGAAAAAAAATTCTTTAGTTTTTGTAAACGCGATTTCCATTTAATCTTGTTCATTGTTTGTTTGTGTTTATAAAAATATTAAGATCTTCTACAGCTGTTTCTGTTAGAAAGACATCAGGGTATGGTTTATTTTTGTTATTGTTTGTTTATGTTTTTGTTTATTTTTTTTGTGTTTTCGTTATTATGTTTGTTGCTATTTCATATACCAACTTGAGATCCCAAATTTTTTGGTACAGAGTACGGAACTTTTACAGAGGCTCTTTGAAAGAGTATTTCAATATAAATGTATAGATTAAGAAGATAAAGTTCTGGGGCAATTTAAGAAATTACCAAAAGAGGTAATTTACATATAGCAATAAATCAAAAAAAAAATAATTAGTAATATCAATATGCCTATATGCTGTTATTCTTTTTTTTATTATATGTATTTGGAGGTTTAAAAGATCAATTTACATTAATGACTATAAAAAGATTTAATATGCAATAGAATAGAATCATTAGTATATACATGCACCGTATGTCACAATATACCCAAAGTAGTCAAAGTGAAAGAAAAAAAAATCAAGTTTAATTGAGCCGGCTGGGCCCCACTCCCCCTCTTCTCTGCGGCAATTTTTATATTTTCTTTAATTATATTTTTTTTCAAGCGCAGCCTCGTAGTCTCTTCGGAAAAATTGATTGAACCCTCAACCCCCCCACCATGAAAAAAAAAAAGTGCTGTCCTTTTCAATTTTTTTTCGCTCTTCTAGAAGCGGTGTGTTGTACGACACTTTCTGCGAAAAATGCATAGAATAACCAAAAAAAAAAAAAAACATGGTTGGGTTAAATGAAAATACTAGTCTACGTTATGTTCTGTGGATCAATGTTATATTCGAGAGTGAAAAAAAAAATAATAATAATAATAATAATAAATACAATAACACTAATAAGTGTTATTGTACCAATTGATGATCCTAAAGACTAAGAATAAAATTTGTATTTAGAAAAAATCTTATAAATATAGAGTAGACACAGCCTTTTTTTTTCGCCGTAGCTAATTTTAAAAGTATATAAAGTGATCTTAGATATATTATTGGTAAGGGCTTATAATTTTTTTCAATCTTATAAAAAAACCATTAAATATTTATTGTTTTTTTATTAGTATAAACAATTATAATAATAATTAAAGAAAAATAAGAAAAAAATATAATCAAAACAGAAAACAGAAATAAACTGGCTTTATCTTTTGTTTTTTTATTTTATTGATTAAGTTTAGAAAGATATAATAGAAAATAGCAAAGAAAACAAAAAACTATAATAATACCGTAAAAAAAATGGTTAGTCTAAGGACATTGGTTTCTTCCTTGGGATTTTCCCTTGCAACTACTTCTGTTCTGGCTGCTTCAAGTGGGAACTCCTCTTCTACTCCTCCAATTGTGGTTAAAGGTAATGCGTTCTTTGACTCTTCAAGTGGAGAAAGATTCTATATTCGTGGTGTCGATTACCAACCGGGTGGCTCTTCTAATTTGACTGATCCTTTGTCTGATAAGACCATCTGTGAAAGAGATATCCCTGTCTTTCAAGATCTAGGTATTAACACAATCAGAGTCTACACTGTTGATAACTCTGTAGACCACTCAGACTGTATGAAAATGTTGCAAGATGCTGGTATCTACCTAATTTTGGATGTTAACACTCCAGGTAGTTCCATTTCCAGAATTAATCCAGCTTGTTCTTACAACGCCGATTACCTACAAAGTGTCTTTGCCACCGTTGACGCTTTCGCTGAATACGACAATGTCCTAGGTTTCTTTGCTGGTAACGAGGTTATTAACATGCCAAACAACACTAACACTGCTACTTACGTCAAGGCTGTTGTCCGTGACATGAAGAAGTATATCAAGGCTAGAAACTACAGACAGATCCCAGTTGGTTACTCTGCTGCTGACATTGTCTCTAACAGACAACTAGCAGCTGAATACTTTAACTGTGGTAACGACTCCGATGCCAGAATTGATATGTTCGGTGTTAACGATTACTCTTGGTGTGGTGATTCTTCCTTTGTTGTTTCTGGTTATAAGACTAAGGTCGACTTGTACAAGGATTACTCTGTTCCAATCTTCTTGAGTGAATTTGGCTGTAATGAAGTACCAGGCGCAAGACCATTTACTGAAATTGCTGCTATCTACTCCACTCAAATGTCATCCGTTTTCTCTGGTGGTTTAGTTTACGAGTACTCTAATGAGACCAACAACTATGGTTTAGTCCAGATCGAAAGTGACACTGAAGTAAAGAAGTTGCAAGATTTCGAAAACTTGAAGAACGAATATGCTAGCAACGCTAACCCTGAAGGAGATGGTGGTTACTCTGAATCTAACCAATATTCTACCTGTCCTGATTTTGTGAAAGACGTTTGGGAAGCCAATAACACTTTGCCAGAAATGCCAAGTGCCGCTTCTGTCTATTTTGAGTCCGGTGCAGGTGCTGCTTTCGGTACTGGTATCAACACCCAAAATAGTTGTGAGAAAGATGATGACGACGTCGATGATGATAACGATGATGATACTGAGTCTAGCTCTTCCAGTCAATCTAGTGAATCCACTGAAGCTAGTAGCTCTACAGTAGATTCTAGTACCTCCACTGAGTCTTCCAGTTCTTCCTCGGCTACTTCTTCTACCCTAAGTACCAGTGTTTCTTCTACATCTTCTTCTGCCTCTACTAGTTCAAAAGGTAAGAAGAACAAGAATGCTGCTGGTGCTCTAAAGGCTCCAACCTTCTTCATTGCTGTACTTGAATTAATCAACTTCCTGCTTTGATCTACGATACCATAATGCCGAAAATCGTCTTATAGAAATAACATAAGAAAGTCCGATTTTTAGCAAAATATAAATAGAAAACTGTACATTTATTCCTTTCACATCATGTCCACGAATTATTAACGTTCTCCTCATATATAGACACAGATACATGATACTCTATATAATAGATTTTTTTTAATGTTTTGTAATCAATTTTTTTTAATGCCTATTTATTTGAAGATGCTATTTTGTCCTTACTTCCTATAATCAAAGACAGCTCTCGTCAACAAAATATAAAGTTTTTACATAAATTTCGACATTCCTGAGAATTGATAGAATTATAGTAAAACAATAATAATAGTGTTAATTAATTCAGAATAAAAAGAAAACATATTAATTGGAATATTTATTATATAAGTTACAGCTAACAAAGCAGAATATCACGAAATTAGTTGGTCAGAACAACTTTATTAGAACATCGGAGAAAGAATTTTTATAATGTAGTTTATTTTTTTTTTGTTATAGTTTAGAATTGTTTTGCGATTATTATCGCAGACAGGAAAAAAAAATTATCTTGTAATTTTCCAACTGCAAATGAACGTTTAAAAAGAGAGGAGTTGTAACAGATAGATTTTTCTATAATTATCATTTACCTTATGATAGAGACAATATTATATCCGATTGCTCTGGCAGAAGATTCATGTCGAGTTCGTTAATATATTGCCTAGGTCTGTTGGCACGCCAGTAGTTGGATAATTTTTCTTGTAATCCATTTGCTTCTTAATGCGCTGAAAAGTATCAGAATTTGGGCTACCTGTAGCCAAGTTCTCCGCTGAAGAAGGCTCTTTTTTTATAATAACTTCATTTTCAGTACTAGGTATTTCGGATTTTATTAATGTACTATCATTTTCAGTATTGGGCGTCCTGCTTGATACATTTATTGGACTTATAGGTGTGATAGCCGTACTTAGGCTTTGGTCCTGAATATGATCAGTATTAGAACCCTTTTTAGAGCAACAATCTCCAGTTCCACTACAGGTTACTCCTGGCTTTCCGTCACTAGGGAAATCAGACGGAGTATTTTTTATTTCTGCAGCAGGGGTCCCCATATAGATATCAGAGTCAATAGTGTTTGCAGTAGAGTCAACTTCCTTCATCAACTCGTTTCTCATTTGTTGAACTTCTGAGGGCACCAAAGTAATATCGCGCCCCTGATTCAGCTGTTTTCTTTCAGCATACACAGATTGGCAGAAAGCTTTACTATATGGGTCAGATTTACAGGTGCTACAGGACCCAGGAGTCCAGTTTTTTGGTTTATTGCTACAGCATTTCCCTGTACCTTTCCCTTTACCACAGCATCCACTAGGTTTGGCACTATCTTCGGTGGACTTTTCATTCTTTGATTTTTTGGCCAAATAGTTCATGTCAATCTCATTACCCTCTACATCAACTGTTTCATTATTACCCAGTAATAAAGAGTTGTTATCTGGAGAGACAGGCGTACATAATTGTTTTTGTTTTGAATTCTTGACTTGCAACAGAGCCTGACTGCTGGTTCTCTTTTTAGATTCTGATAATTCCTCGTTAACTTCCTTTTTCAATGTAACAGCCGTCATAGGTTGGAATTTATTGATTGTATCCATCAAAGAAACTGAACCTTCAGATGTTTCTGGTAGCTCGGATACTGTTGGTGTGTTTGTTGTTGCTAGCAATGTACTGGCATCCTCCGATTTTTCCTCGATCACCTGGACCTTCTCCTTTTGAATCTTACTGTAGTCATCAGAAGTAACTTGATCACCACATGATTTGCACTCGATTCCACTAGCTATTAGTTTTCTATTCATACTTTCCAGGAGTTCATTCTTTTCTTGCAAAGCCTGGAGCCGTAGGTTAAAAGTGCTCATCTGCATATCGTACTCTTTGATGGTATTCTGTAATATATCAACTGTTTTCTCCAGCTCAATTATCCTAGAGGCTTTCCTCTCACGATAAGCCCTCTGGGCCTCTCTATTTTGCTTTCTTCTTCTTGCCGCCGAGTCCGATACACCCAACGTATACTCGTTCTTTTCCAGATCACCATCCTTCATCACTGAAGACTTAAATTTCAGTCTGGAGACCTTTTTTGAATCTAGGTCATCATAATTACCACTATCTGAGGAAGACAACGACAATGCACCTGGTCTTTGCTGCTGCTGTTGTTGCAACTGTGTTGTAGTATTACCACTTGAGTTAGGGAGAGGAGCTAACGAATTCGTCCTTAACAGAGGGCCATGAGCAGGACCAGAACCTGAACCTGGACCTGGACCTGGAGCATTAGCCCCGGGACCAGCCCCAGGAGCTCCATTTCCAACCCCAATTACTCCAGAACCAATATTATTCCTATACTCCATAGTAGGCATCAGTTGTGACCCAGGAAGCACTTGAACAGGCGTCTGTAACGGTAATATATCTTCTTTCATCGGATTCCTAATATAGGGACTCCTACCTGCCTCTCTTCCTTCCCTTATTTGTTGCGGTAGTGTCTGTGCTTGCCCTGGTGTTCTAGCTTGAGCTTGTCCTTGTCCTTGTCCTTGTCCTTGGCCCTGTACTTGAGCTTGTCCTTGTGCTTGTCCTGGTGCTTGGGCTTGAGCTTGAGCTTGGGCTTGAGCTTGGGCTTGGGCTTGTGCAGGATTTACCATCATAGGTGTATCATAATAATAATACGGAACAACTTGATACACCCTCTCGTCATTATAATAATAATACCGATCACTCATTTGGGAGAGGTTTATGTTTTGATTTATATTAATTCTATAAATCGTATCTTTCGTAAAGAGAATGAATTGATAATCGAAGTAACTTTAGTTAATACCTTATGTACCAAAAAAAAAAATTTTTTTTTTTTCGGCTTTTGTGGGCCCTTATCGATGAGCTATTTTAAATTATAAGTATTTATATAATATTTGAGTATTTATATTTGTTACACACACACACTATACTTCCATCTATACTAAACTTAATCTTAAGACAATAAATCATTTTAAAGTATTTTATTTGTAAGTGTATATCACTTTGTAGCTGTAACTTGTAGTGAAAATATGTTAAGTGTAGTGTGTTAGTGTAGTGTGTGTGGGGGGGTGTATATCAAATGAGATGAGCATTACTAAAGTCTTGATAAAACAAAAAAAATCCCGTTCGTTGAACCCAGTTAAGTTGTTGGGTAAGAGGGGTATTAGAGTGGGATATAGAACCAAAAAAAAAAAAAGGAATTTTAAGTGGTTTATACAAGACATTCCTTTTCTTTTGTAATCCTTTTCCCCCCCACTCCTCGCCGGTTTTTTCGTTATGGGATTTGATTTATATCGGATTTTCCATTACAATAAACCCAGATTTTCTTGCATGAGGGACACTTTTTTAGTCTTTTCACCATGGTACATTATATTACAGTATAATGTAATAAAATAAAAGAAAGAATTCAGGCCTTGGCTTATCAAGATTTTTTTAAAAATAGTTTTATAATAAATGAAAAGGAGTACGTCAACTTCTTACTTATCAAGAAAATGTTTTGTAGATTAAGAAAAGCATAGAAGAAGTAGAAACTTCACTAACCAACCCACTGGGATACGGCAACAAGATATAAAACCAAAAACTAAAAAGAAAAAAACTAATATAATAATAAAAAATAAAATAAAAATGAAATAAATGAATAAAAAAAAAGGACCTGTCATATATACAATGGATGATTTAGGTAGATAAAAGATACAAGATATTGTCAAAGAGAGCCAGGGAGGAGGAAGAGATAAATGAAGTGAGGGGTATTAAAAGAATCACACTAAATAAATAAATAAGTAAAAAAAATAAATACAGAGTAAAAAAAAAAAAAAATTTCGAAAAAAAAAAAATTCACTTCTTGGTTACTGAAGTTTCTGGTGCTTGATCTAATGGAATAGGAGGTTTCCCTGAATCTTCGTCATCTAGTGTTATATCATCGCTCACTTGTTCTCTGCTTGCTCTTGTCTCAGCTTCTTCTCTTTCTTTTCTAATCAATTCTTCTTGTTCCTTCAACACGTTCAACTTGAACACAGTGTCATCCTCTTTCTTTTTCAGTATCTCAGTAGCATCTGCAGCATCTGCAGTGGCGTCTGCGTTATCGAGTCCGCTAGTCTTAACAGCTTCGGAAGCAGTAGCGGCTTCGGAAGCAGAGGCGGAAGCGGAAGTAGAAGCGGCACTTCTATCGGTATTTTGTGTATTAGCATTAGCGTTAGCATTAGCATCAGCATCAGCACTGGCATTGGCATTGGCATTGGAATTTGCATTGGCATCGATACCAGATGTGGGTTGATAGGTGGAGGCAACGTGGTTCTTTGTAAATGACAGTTCTTCTGCGGTGTCGTGTACGATATCCCTTATCTCTTGACTAATTTCCGATTGATTAGGTTCAACTTCTTTACTTACGGTCTCAACAGGCCTTATGACTTCGTTTAAGTCAAGCTTAGCAACGTTATAGACAGGGTCAGGAATACTACTCAACACTTGTAATATACCGTCATAGTATAGATCCAGTAATTTCTCATAATTACTCTTCTCACCTTCAAAGATCAGGCATTTGCCATCATCTGATACTTCTGGCTCCGTAGGGGTGAGGTGCAAACTGCAGCTTGAGTCCTCAGACCGGCTTTGTTGTGGACCACCAAAGGTAAATGTAGACGAAAGGACCATAAGAACTGATGGGATTTTTTTTCTTAGTCTTAAATCTAACCAAACTTTCAAATTGTCAAGTAGATCTTCCTTTGGTACACCATAGGCTTTCATACCTCTCGAGACACAGGCTGAATATAGTTCCTCAGGAGTCAAATTCTTGACACCTTCGAAGTCGATAGTTTTATCATCCTCCATGATGTTTTTCAACTTGTGACGGATCTGATAACGCAATAACTGGTCATTACCGAAGGGTCTAATAGACATGAACTTACACATAGCGACTAACTGAGGTCTCGAAAGGTTATCCAGTACAGTGTCGTTCTTAAACATCTGAGAGATGGTTACAATCTCATCGTGAGTAAAAATGATTGGTCCGGTGGACTTATCGCTCTGCTTCAAAGCGTACAACTTTTGGAAGAAGTTCAAGAAGGTCTTCTTCTTCTCTGAGCTCTCGATATTATCATAGTTAATGAACTTGGACTCCTCGAGTGTCACATGGAGAAACTCTGAAGTCTTCTGCCTCATCTCAATGAGCTTATTCCTCTTCTTCTGCTTATCAGTGGTGCTCTCATACGTGGATGGCAACAAGTTTGGGAACACTTTCAATGCAATTGGCAGTAATAATTCTGCGAAGGGGATAATAATGAATGCTGAGAATGGAACAAGCCTGAACACATCCCCAACGGTACGTTTCAATTGCTTCTTCTCACGTCTCGTTAGTTCATACCCTTGCACTAACTTAGTTAACAGCTTAAAGGAAATCTTCAACTCATACCCTAACAGCTTCGTACCATTGACATAGTGCATCACCTCATGCTTCACCCTATCCAATAGAGGCTCTTTCTTCTTAGGTTTCTCATCCTTCTTCTTAGGTATGTCATCTTTCTTCTTAAGTTTATCATCCGTTTTCACCACTGTCTCTTTCGCTTTCTCCTTAACAACAAGACTAGGACTCACATAGTACCTAAAATTATAGCCATACCCAACCCGGGACACTTGCGTAGTCTTCGCTACCCTCGATACTACCCTTAATACATTACTAGACCTGATCATCTATTTATTGGAATATATTATAATTGCTCTTTTATGTTTTTAATTTTTAACAGTTTTTTTTTTAATGGAATATAAGAAGGTTTCTTTGTTCAACTAGATTTACAACAAGACTCTTCTATACATGTATCGATTGACTAATAGTCTTATATAGACGGAAAGAGAGCCTATGGTGGATTTGCGCAGTTTAAATTTTCAATTTTTTTTTTTTCAGAAATTTTTTTTTTCAAATCAATTTTATGTCCCTTCTGCGGACTTTTCTGTGTCATCTCATTAAAAAAGAGCATTGGATGGCCGGAGCATGGCCTCTTTGTCAAGGCGAGTCATTATATTATCACGTGATTACATATTTATAATTATATATATATATATAGATATTATTCATAGGAATTTACTCTTTAAGGTGTCCCAAGATTCTGTTACACGGTTCAGAGTACCTCTTTTCAGTTCTTTCTTTTCTGGTTCTATTTGTTCTTTCCTCCATGTAGGGAAGACTTTATGGGCACTGCCTTGGCCGTGGTAGAACCACTTGTACTGCCAGCACACCTCGTGTGCCACCAATTCACCGAACCCGAGCATCAACCCGTTGAGAAAGGGAAGCACCAAGTTGATGGAACACTCCGTTATATACTTCACCAGTGTCTTCATCACACCGGGACTGATCAACGCATCACACTCCTCATCACGGCTCTCACGGCTCTCACGACTCTCACTAGAAGACGACGACGTAGATAGTACACTGGCCTCCCTACCCAACATCATTATCTTTGTATTTCTTTATGTCCCGTATCCTTATACATATTTACAAACAAGAACTTAAAATTTAGCCTAATACTATATACTAACATATCAATAATTTAAATACTATCTCACCACACACAGACACACACGCACCCTGCGGCCTTTGCTGAAATAATTCCCTTTATACATATATACGGAACAAGTCATGTGAAACACGTGATATAATACATTATAACGAAATGTACATGTGACCCCCAGAAGTGGGAACGAAGGGAATTGGGCGGAGGGCAGGGAGGGAAAGCCAAGGGAAAAAAAAAAATAAAAATTGCCACCCTTTAAACCCAAAAAAAAGTTATAGAACAAACACAAGCAAGTTCTAATATAGTTACCTAGCTTCGAGGTTATAAGTTGGCAAACTTAAGTTTTTTGTTTTTAAGAAACACAATTGTAAGCTATTTCAACCAGAAAAACAATATAAAAGATTTATTTTGAGGGAAGAAAAAAAGAAATCTATATATATACTAGAAAAAAAAACTGAGTTGTTATTTGTTAACGAATTATAAATCTGAACAAAATAAAAAAAAAATAATAAAAAATTCTGATCTAGATATAAGATGAGTGGTTACGATAGAGCGTTATCTATTTTCTCTCCAGATGGTCATATTTTCCAGGTGGAGTATGCTTTAGAGGCGGTTAAGAGAGGTACGTGTGCTGTGGGGTTGAAAGGTAAGAATTGTGTGGTTCTTGGTTGCGAACGTCGTTCTACGTTGAAATTACAAGACACGAGAGTGATTGCTTCGAAGGTGTTGCCAATTGACTCTCACTTGGTGCTCTCCTTTGCTGGGCTGAACGCTGACTCGCGTATCCTTATTAACATGGCTAGAGTAGAGGCGCAGAGTCACAGACTGACACTAGAGGACCCAGTTACCGTTGAGTACATGGCGAGATATGTGGCCGGAGTACAGCAAAAGTACACACAGTCCGGTGGTGTCAGACCATTCGGTGTGTCCACTCTGATCGCAGGGTTCGATCCTAGAGACACCGAGTGTCCAAGACTCTACCAGACTGAACCTAGTGGTATCTACTCCTCTTGGTGCGCCCAGGCAATCGGGAGAAACAGTAAAACCGTAAGAGAGTTCCTGGAGAAGAACTACAACAGAGAAGAGCCTCCAAGCGATAAAGACGAATGCATAAGGTTGACCGTGAAGGCCCTGCTCGAAGTGGTACAGACCGGTGCCAAAAACATTGAGGTCACCGTGGTCGAGCCAAACAACCAGATCAGAGCATTGACTAACGAAGAGATAGCAAAATACGTTGATGACATAGAGCAAGAGAAACAACAAGAACAAGAACGTAGGAAAGGTAAGACCCAACAATGATTTCTTTTTTATAAAGTAAATATAATATAAATTGGTGTTTTTTTTTTCTTCTTTAAAAACTTGAATTAAAAATAAATAAGAAGTACAAATCCGATTCTTTGTATAATTAATTACAACTACTAATTAGGAACATTAATAGCATTTTTGACATTTTTACCTCTTTTTGTCACTTATCACAAATAGTCTTAGAAAACCACGCAGAAAACTGAAAAACTATTCACACCAAAAAATTTTTTTACTGGAAAAAAAAATATTCGATGAGCTCTTCTAATAAATTTTGCATTGTCGAGAGAGCGAGTAGTGGGGATGACTGGCGCTATATTTGATACATTGATTGAATTGGAAGAAGGGGAAGGAGGCGAATCAGATTATTGATCCTAAGGTTTATAAATCTAATAAAAGATAGTAACAACAATAAAAGAAAATAAAATTTCTTAGAATAAGAAAACGAAACGAACATACAACCCATAGATCCATAAATCAAACAAAAACAAATAAAAAAATCGGTTTTAACATCATATTTCAAACTTATTGCATGAATAATATAAATCATTAGATCAAGCTTGAGAATTAACAGAAATATTGAGTAGAGTGGTAATTGGATGGAAGAAGTTAGGGTGGTAAACAACTAGAAATACAAAAGTGAAACGATATTCAAAAAAACAATATTATTGGGTTAAAAGAAGAATACTTATCTATAGATATATGAATATATGAGAGAAGGAAAACAAAGAAAATAAATAATGCTCCCAACAAATTTGAATAATAAAATGTCTGATGTTCCAGCGACTACGAGTCCGGCTTCTGTCGGTACTGTTGTAACTAGTTCACAGCTACATGATATCATAGAAGAGAGAGAAGAAAATGAAACCACAGTTATTCATCATGTGAATAGCTTTGCGCCTGAACAGCAAGATAAAAATATAGAAGAACAACAAAGTGTACCAGATCAAGAGGACACTTCAAATACATTGGCAGGGAATAATAATATGCTATTAGAACTGAAGGAAGAGATGGATGGAGAAATTCCAGAAGTTTCACTAGGAAGTGCGGAAGATATATTGGCTGCCGATGAAAGCAGGACTGAAATGAATGCTCTGACGAATAGTTTCGATGAGTTATCCCTACTACCACCTCTTCCAAATAATGACCTTTCCTTTGATGTAATTAGATCACAACAAATAGAAAACTTTGAAGCTGCTACATCTATTCAGGAACTAGAAGAACAAATGGCACAGGATTCAAATACTGCCTATAACCCTCTTGAAGACGTACTGACAGCGAGTCCTGAAGTACTTCAAGGCTTACAGTCACCTCAGTCACCGGTACGATCCAGCTCCTCCCGCCACAGGTCATCTTCTTTCAGGTCCTCTACTCCGCTATCACCAATTGCAGCTCCAAGTGCTTTGAGAGATATGAGAAACAATAAAATGGCACTTGAAGAAATGATATCGAACAGTGATGACATGACCGTACTATCAAATGTTATGGATTATACCCTCGATAGAAACCATGACGATTCTAATAATGATATGCAATTCACAATGGGTGATCAAAACACTTCTTTTGATCTATCTAAGGCTTTAGAGATACCTAACTCTACTTCGTCACTTGCAAAAACATCATCACCAAAAATGACAAGTGATAATTCCACCAGCGTTCCACCCTCGCCTAAAATATCTAGTCCTAAGGTATCTTTAAAGAAAAAGTTCTCAAATACTTTGCTTACCCAAACAAACGAACAGAATAATTCAAAGTCAAATCTAAACAACATGATCTTACCTCAAGCTAAACATACACATCCTGATTTGGTACCTGTCAGTAGAATAGGTACTAGGACTTCAACCTCCTCTATACAGTCAAATACCATAACAATCAATCCTAGATCATCGATTTCGAGTAGGACAATATTAGATGTCAAACCTAGAAGGAGTACGTCAATATCAAACTCTGTTAATACGATGTCCTTGGAAAATGAATCTGAAGGCACCATCCAAAAGATCATCGAGAGGAAGCCTTCACTGAAAAAATATCAGACACAAAAGACAGCCAATACAGACGCAACAAACATATCAAAGCTGGAGGCACAGCTGTATAATTTACCAGCTGTAAATACTAGTTCAAGTTTAGTTTCTAGAGCTGCTTCAGTTACATCAGGATCTAGAGACAGGTCATTGTCTCAAACAACTAAATCAAATATGTCTGAGTTTCCTCCACTAGGTTTAGCTGTAACCACCAGTAATGGTACTCCTATTGAACCAAAAGCTATGAAAAAACCTCCATTCTTAAGAAGAGCCTCAAGTGCTATACTGAGAAAAACTTCTTTAAAAGGTAATGATAGCACGACATCCATACCCCAGATACCTAGCTCACCAATAACACCACTACCATCTCCTTTGACGGCTATAGATAAAAAACCTTACATACGGTCAGCATTAGGAAGGCAATTAAGCAGTACTAGTATAATTTCTGAAGTTCACCCTGAGGCACAAAGTAGAAACGTTTCCACACCTATAATGAGAACTTCATCTTTTAGTCACCGCATGAAACGGGGACTAACACGTATCATGAGTTCTAACGGGTCGAGTAATAGACTCTCATCTAAATTATCGATGGAAAATCTGTTACGCAATAGTGAACAAACGAAGCAACAAAATATAAACACAGATAGTTCAATGTTTGATTTAGATCATAGCGTTAGACAGAATAGTAACGGCCAATTTTCTGATAATTCAGTATTATACATGGGGTCTGAATACAGAAATAATGATGATCAAATGAGATACCCTATAGGAGATAATAGCAATAATGACTATTTTAGTTTTATGAAACCACAATCCGACGATTCAGATTATAAAACAATATCGGTGAATATGGATGTTTGGAAAGCTAATATTCCAATAATAAACGTAACCGATAATAATTCCCTGGAGATGGATATGAGAGTCAACAAATTTGATACGCAATGCTCTAAAGTTTTTTGCTTAGAAAATGTTAGCACGCCCAAAGCGTTTAGTGATAACAGCACGCCGATCTCTACCTCTACGGGGAGTAAACAAAGTAAGAACCAAGCTTCTGATGATAGTCAGACTTCTAATGAAAATATTCAAACTATGGAAATCAAAGATTATATAAGATTTCTACATCAGCAACGCATGTTGGAGGATAGCACCTTTGAAAAACTAGAAAAACAATTTTTAGATAGCGGATGGTGCTCAACCAGTGATCTTGGAAGCATACGACAAAAAAGACAGGCTGTGAACAAAAAATGGGATGATGTCATAAACTTTTACCAAAGTAAGTTACTATAGAATTAAAATTGAAAATAAAAAGAACACATCGGTTAGCATGTTATAACTACCAGTTACCATCATAACCTTATCTTTCATCTCTTAATTTTACTTCTTTCTTTTATTCTTATTTTTTTTTCTTTCTTTCTTTTGGCTCATTACAACATTCTACGTTTGCGCTAAGATGACGTAAACCGGTTATCACCTTCAACTCCTATCCTTTAACGTTTTAAATATTCACCTATTTTCCTATTTAGTAATTTTATCATATTTATAAACATATTTATAGAAATTTAATATGATTAGATTGTTATTAGTTTTTTACTCCTTTTTTCGTTTTTTTCGATTTTATTTCATTACACCTCTTAGAATATCAAAAAGATCAGCTCACAATGCATTATATTTTCTGATTTACTCTCAGTGAGTATAAGGATTAAATGTGTTGATAAGCAATAATTTATTATTAAGTGTTATTCTTGATAAGCCCTAGTCTTCGTTCAAGACTATTTACCATTATAGCCGAAATTTTTTTTTTCAATTTTTTTTTTTTTTTTTTTTTTTAAATGATTTTTTTAATTAATCTTTTGGTATTTCAATTGTATTGCACTTTCTCACTTCCTCTAACTTTCTATTAAACTATTTTAATTGTCAAAAACAAACTATACTTTAAAAAATACATAATCAATGAATGAATATTAAGAAAACGGATAAATAACACAAAAAATACTGGAAGTTATAACAATCACAAAATTTAAACAATTCCAGTTGGAATTGTCTTGGAATGAAAAATATATTAATAAAATAGGTTTCTCTTATTGAAAGATTTAGTTCCGAGTGAAATTTTCTGTGATGTAGTTTGTCCAATAATTTTTTATTTTATGTTTTCTCATTTCTAGTTTCTTTGTTTTTATCCCTCTTTTAAATGATGAAATAGGTAGCCAAGCATCGTCCTTTATTAAAGGTCGGTGTCAGATTTATTATGATCGATAATTTACAGATTATACCTTATCAGAACCGCTACACTGACAATATTAGCATTATAATAAAATAATATAATAAAAAAAAAAGAGAGAATGAAAACAAGGGAAGTATCTTAATCTTAATATAAAATTTTCTTATATTTAATTATCGTAACAATCTTGATATATGAAATATAGTTCCCGTAATTGATATATACGTCCAGATCAATAAGCTCATCGAAATTTCGTGAAAATTTCTGAAAAAAAGACGAAAAACAAAGGAAAAAATGCCTTGAAATTATACAGATGGTAATGTCAAATAAAAGAGATGAGATGAGCTAGAAAAACAGAAGTATTGGTTTTGGTATTTGGTATTTTAGAATAAGAACATTAGTTAGATTTTACCGTTTTTTTCAACTTTCTTAGTGATTTTTCCAAAATAAATCATACCTGTACTATTATTTTTTATTTTTTTTTTATTATTATTTTTAATTAATTCATTTCTTATTGTTCATTAAAAGTTAATAAGTGTGGAGTGTAACATTAGTTTAAGGAGAATAAGAAGAACAACAAGAAGAAGAACACTCCATTAAAACGAATATACACAGAAGAGTTGAAACTATGCCAACTATTGATTTGGCTTCTTATGTAGAAAATATTGATGATGATCAACCCATCAGGAAGAAACTCAAGCTTAGGGCTGTGAACTATGATGATTTCAAGCCTGGAAGTATAATCAAGATGAAACTACAGAATTTTGTTACATACAGCTACACAGAGTTTCAATTATCACCCTCATTAAATATGATTATAGGTCCTAACGGTTCTGGAAAATCAACTTTTGTATGTGCGGTTTGTCTTGGATTAGCTGGTAAACCAGAGTATATTGGAAGAAGTAAACAGGTTGAAGACTTTATCAAAAATGGTTGTGACTCCTCAACAATAGAAATATATTTGAAGGATGACAATCAACTTGATCTTGAATTTATGGGCTCAGGATCCCATAGAATACGAAGTGGTTCGAATTACGATGGTTTATTGAAGATTACTAGAACATTAGAGAAACGTGTCAAAATCGGAAACACCACTGAGAAACGAAAAAGACAGGAATATATGGTTAACGATGTAGCAGTTTCAGAAACTAATGTCAGGAATCTTATTAATAAATTCAATATTCAATTAGATAACCTATGCCAATTTTTATCTCAGGAAAGAGTAGAAGAATTTGCAAAGTTAAAGCCAGAGAAGCTGCTTGATGAAACCATACGCTCGATAGATTTCTCACTGTTAGATTTACTAGAAGATTTAAAACAGCTGCAGGTCAGCGAGATCGATATAACAAAAGAAATTCAAAGTAATACTGAGAATTTGAGAAAATTAAAAAATGAGGAACAGACTTACCAAGAAGAAGTCAAATTGATTAACGAATATCAAAAGACTTTGGATGATTTGGAAGTACATAGAAAACTGTTACCATACTTGAAAATACAAGATCACAGAGAAAAATTGAAAGTTTATAAACAGAGGGTCGAACAAGCCCGTCGTTTATACCAGAAGTTTCAAGAGGAACGTAGGCCATATAATGAATTAAGTGCTGCAGTTGAGAGCAAAGAAACTGACTTTCAAGAGCAGATTAAAAACTTGGAAAATGAAAGAGCAAAAAAAGCTCGTAAAATCCAGGTTGCAAATAGCGACTTGAATGCCATGAGAGAAGATGTTGAAAAACGAAAGCTTCAAATCGATTACTATGCAAGTAGATCTGAGAAGTTGAGAGAAAAAATTCACTTAAAAAGTGAAGAAATTGGACATATCAATGCACAAATAAATAGCTTGGAGGCACCTGATCCTGAATTAATAAAAGAACTGGATCAAAGTCGTACGAAATTGATTGAAAATGAAAGTGTACTTAATTCAGAAATTGATGATATTGATACACAATTATCTTCGTTAAATCATAATTCCAATTTAATTCAGAGGAAAATATCAGAGAAAAAGCAATCTATGAACAGTACAGATAATATTCATTTGTTGGACTACTTAAATGATAAAGAACTTAAAAAAGCCGTATTATATTTACGTAGTGAAGCTGATGCGAAGAACTCAGTTTTGGAGCCTCCAGTTCTAACTATTTCTGCTATCCATAAAGATTTTGCACCATACATTGCCCAATGTATAGATTATAATACTAGCAAAGCTTTTACACTACTGAACGATACAGCTTATAATACATATGGTAGAGAATTGCTAAAGAGATTTACGGCCAATACAAGACAGTTAACAAGAAGAGTAAATCGTCCACCGATGTCAAAAGAAGAGCTTAGAAAACTAGGATTTGAGGGTTATTTATCTGATTTTATCAAAGGTGATAAAAATGTAATTCAAATGCTATGCGAATTCCAAGGAATTGACCAAATTCCCGTTTCTAGGAAAAGATTCACTGCGCAGCAACTTGATAAGTTAACAACGACGACCTCTGGCAAACAACCTATTTTTAGAAAGATTATCCATGGGAATAGTATGTTAAATATTAGATATTCGTCTGCCTCAAACCAACTTTACTCTGTTGAAGTAATCATCAAACCTACAAATTTATATCAGGGTTATATTATTAGCCCGGATGAGAAGTTACGAATTCAAAATGATATTAAAGATTATTCCAACCAATTAGAAAATATTAGAAACGATATGAACAAAATTTCTGACAAGAAGGCTCAACTTAAACTAAAATTGAATGAGGTTGCTACTGAAATGTCTGATGTCAACAAACGTAATCAATATATGAATAATCTGAAAAAGCAAAAATCGAGACTTGAAGAATCGTTGCGACTGGAGACTGACCGCATAGAAGAATTGAAAAGAGATATAAAGAAAGATACTGCCCCCAAAATCCAGCAAGTGAGAAATAAATTAAGCCAAACACTGCTAAAAGAAATCGAAAGTACGCAAAAGCTTAGCAGGCTATCTAAGGAACTCCAATCATCACAATCAGCATTACTAAGGATAAAAATGGCTTACTTTGATCACATGAACAAGAAATCTATTTTGAGAGACATCGTACAATCATTTGAAGACAAAAAACAGGAACTAAGAAACAACTATGATGAGCTGAAGAACTCTTATAAAAGTTTAAGGGATACTGAAGAATATAAACAATGGAGATCTGAGATCGATAAGTATGACAAAGATACCAAAGACGGATTGAATGATGTTGCTGAGCGGTATAAAGAAAAGGGAAATTTTAACCTAGACTTCATTGAGGGGTTGGTTGGTCGTCTCGAATCTAAGATACAGCTATCTAATCACGATAGTTCTGCTGTAGCTTTGTTAGAACAAGTTAAAAATCAAATAAAGGAATTAGAGGGAAGCCTTCCATCTCAAAATAATAAATGCACGGCAATCAGGAAGGAGATCAGTGACAAGCAGAAAATACTAGAACCACGACTTGAGGATATAATCAGGGGGATTGGAAAGAAATTTTCCGAATTATTTAAAGATGTTGGTACAGCTGGAGGAGTTGCATTGAACAAAAAATCGAAGCTATTTAGTGATTGGAAACTAGAAATTATGGTCCAATTTAGAGATGAAGGTAAACTTACCGGGTTGGATAGCCACACCCAATCAGGGGGGGAAAGAGCAGTGTCGACTGTTCTTTACATGATAGCGCTACAAAAGTTCACGCAGGCACCATTTAGAGTTGTGGACGAAATTAACCAAGGTATGGATACCAATTTTGAACGGTTAGTTCATAAAGCCATGGTTCAAAATGCTTGTGAAGAGGGTACATCACAGTATTTTTTAATTACACCGAAATTATTGACAGATCTCAACTACCATGAAAAAATGAGAATACATTGTGTTATGGCTGGTTCATATTTACCGAATCCACTAGAGGATCACAATATAGTTCACCTCGGTGAAGTCTCCAACTATGATATATAGGAAGAAAAAAGTTTGAATGTTAAGTAATGGCACAAACTTAATATTTTTCCCATTGTTAATATAACATGATCTCTAATATAAATGTGTATATAAATATATGTGTAGTTAGATTAATTATCGCTTAAAGATAGCTCATCGCTATTTGATACGCTAAGAAAAAAAAAATGTTGATAAGAAAGTTAAAGAATGACTAAATAGCAGAGCAATCATGAATACACAGAAAGATCTGAGTAACTATACGAGTTTCAAACTCTGAATTGTAAAGGATATGCTACTCCCTAGGAGATTTTATGGATCAATTGTATCAAACATCCTCTCTAAATCGAAGAAGAATAATATATTGAAAAGTACTAGTCTCTTGAACAAGGATAAAAATGATATACACCCTAGGGAAGCAGCAATCACGCGTTTTGCTCCCTCTCCTACCGGTATGTTACATTTAGGTTCTCTAAGAACTGCACTATATAACTATCTTTTGGCCAAAAATACGGGCGGTAAATTCATACTGAGAGTTGAAGATACTGATAGAACGAGGTTGAAGGAGGGTGCTGAAACTAACATATATGAATCGTTGAAATGGTGTGGACTTGAGTGGGATGAAGGTCCTTTTCTTCAAAGCGATAGGACAGAATTGTACAGAAAATACATAAAGCATCTATTAGCAGAGAAGAAAGCCTACAGATGTTTCTGTACCAAGGATCGATTAGATGGCTTAAGAGAATCTGCAATGAAGTTAGTACCGCCTACTAATGTAAGTTATGATAGATGTTGTGAGAAGCTCAGCGAAGAGGAGATCCAGAAGAAGCTCAATGATAATATTGCTTATACAATTCGTTTTAAGGCTCCGGATAAGTACCCTCCCTTTGAAGACTTGCTACACGGCCAAGTCAATCTACAGCCACAACAAAATCCTTCAGATATCAGATATGATGATCCAATTTTGATGAAGTCTGATAACTTTCCAACTTATCATTTGGCTAATGTAATCGATGACCATTTTATGAAAATAACTCATGTTATTAGAGGAGAAGAGTGGCTTCCATCTACACCTAAGCATATTGCATTATATGAAGCTTTTGGTTGGGCTGCTCCCAAATTTATTCATTTACCCTTACTAACTACCGTAGGAGACAAGAAATTAAGCAAAAGAAAGGGTGATATGTCGGTACTTAGTCTCAAATCAGATGGCGTGCTACCTGAAGCTCTCATAAACTTTAGCGCCCTATTTGGCTGGTCCCCGCCACGCGAGTTAGCTTCTAAAAACCACGAATGTTTCACAAAAGAGGAGCTGATAAAACTTTTCAACGTCAATGGTTTAACTAAAGGTAATGCTAAAGTGGACATCAAGAAATTATGGTTTTTCAATAAGCATTTTTTACAGCAAAAATTGAGGGACCCAAGCTATATTGAAAGTTGTAAAGGTAGAATAACTGAGTCAATCAAACATAGGTACGGTGATGTTGCCGGTGTAGAGAGTAAAGTCCTCACTATACTGACGGAAAATTCTAAAGCGCTCAGCAATATCAATGAATTCGTAGACGTTTTTTACTATTTCTTCGAAGAACCTGACCTCTCAGATAGAAACCAAGATGCCTTGGCATTCAGAGAGTCGTACGACGCGCCAGAGATAAGTGAAATACTAAATCGTGCAAGAAATATACTTGAAAAAGAGAATGATATAGATGCCAATGTTCTTGTAAAAATATTAGCTACTGACACACCAAAAAAGATAATATTCCAAACTTTACGGTATGCCTTAGCTGGAGCCCACCCTGGGGCATCAGTCCCAGTACTTCTAAAAGTACTAGGCGGACACGAATCTCTAAAACGTATAGAGAATGCAACGAGAAGCTTGTAAATAGAGTGCTAATTTACTGTGAATATAATATAATACATAACAGATACAAATCAAAACTACATATAGAAACATTACCCGGAATTTTGAAGAATCTTCTCGAAGATACAAGAAGGGTGTTCTCCATAGAAAACCCCGTAGATCATGAGGGGGGTAGCGATATTTTGTAGTGATTCTCAAAGAATGTGCGGTACTTTCTGTGCCAGGGCATTAATGACTGTCAGGGTAACAAGGAAAGCAAAAAAAAAGAAAGAAAAGACAAGATATATAAAAATAAGGAAAAAAAATAAAGGGAAGCCCATTAGAGATGACTTGGTTTACATTATAGAGTAGATATATTAAAAGTCATTAATCATACAACTATAATAAACTAATCTGCGATTATCGTAACGATAAAAATACAACCTAGCATCAAAAGATAAAAAAAAATGTTTGCTGCCATTGCATCGGGGAACCCATTGCAGATGTCTGAGGAAGTTCCTAACTCCAATGGGCTTCAACATACCATTGTGTTGAGCTCTACTAAACCCAAAAATTACTCGCATATATCGTTGTTTATCCTTCCGAATGTTACTTTCCCGTTAGATTTCATTGCAACGGTATACTTTAAGTTGGGTCCTAATGAGGATTTCCGCATGTTTGGTTATTTGAGCAATGAGAAACCGAGTGCTATATTTAAGGTCAAATTACCTAACATCAAGATAGGTAATAGTGATGATCTGGGAGAGATTGATATGGGTGATGATGACGAAGATATCATGGTACCAAATCCTACAGATCCAATGAATGGTATGAATCACAATATATCTGAGCTGATAATTGGTATATCTATAGAGCCCCGTAACGAGGGAATGGCTAAGATACAGGAGTGGAAACAGCAGCAGATGAGTAGTAGAAGCTCAAATTCACTAGTAATAGCTCGTGGGAATGGGATGGGTGTCAACACTGTAGGCCAGTTAGCAAAGATGTACCCGGTTTTAACTCAGGAACTTGCAGGTAAGATTGTTCAGCATGCATACAACTATTTGACAGGGTTTTTGGATGCCAACGGCAGTGTTTCTATTAAAAGATTTGATGGATGGTGGGACAAGTTCAAAAAGAGACTCGCAAATGATGCTTCATTCCTAGATGAAGTGACAACAAATTAATTGACAATAGATGTATACTAATACGTACCATATCTGTCTAGTACAGTTGTACTATATAATGACGAAATGAATAACAAATAACTTAATATAATCAATTACCGTATATGATTAAATTAAATCTTATTATGTATATATACACAAAAAACATGAATAAATATGTTCTTAATCTAATGCTTTGGTATTAAGTCATTTTCTATAACTCGTCGAGATAGTCGTTATTTTTTATACGTGCGGCTAATGGGTTTCCAAAAAGTAAATGTCTACTATCTATAAGTTTTTTGTCAAATTCTTCTTGTTCAAGGTCCCTAACAGCCAATTTGTCATCATTATCCTCAATACCTTGTAGATTGAAAGATCTTTGTTGTGATTCATTGGCAAGCCAATGTAAAAAGCCCTTGGGTATATCAACCTTCTTATCCTCTTCCTTTAACTTATGTAAGGCGTTAAAGAAGAACCTCTTGTGGAGTTCGTCCAGATGGACATCCGAATTATTCAAAATAGAGACAATTCTCTCAATCCATACTGGAGCTTCTTTAAGGTTCGAGGTTGTCAATGAAACCAGCTCTAGTATTTTAATTTGGATATCAGATGGGACATTATTTGTTTTATATATTTCATCCAGAGTGTTTCTGTAATCATTAACAAATTTAAAACCATTTGTATAGTTTATAAGTTCGATAAGTATCGATAGATATCTTTTCATTAACGGGAACTTCAGTTTTGAATCCTGTTGTTTCAGTAGATCCTTCAAGTAGACGTCCAATATTTGTGAGACAAACAAAGGATGTTTCTCCCAAATCAATCTTTTCACTGGTGGATTGTTTCTTAGACAACCGAGTACTAACCGGCTTGAAAGCTCCCGAGCCTCTAACGGCGAATTAATGTTATTATGTGCGTTCAATTCATCGAAATACCTCTCCACAATACCATACCCCTTTTTATAGTCATGGGAATCCTCTATATGGTCTTCCATCCATTGCATATCAATGTTAGCATTATCATTGACACTTTGCTCATCTTCTGCTCCTTCTGCATTTTCACGTGACTCACCCACATTACCCTGATGGTTAACTCCAGCTGCGATGCCTGCTATCTCTCCACCAACTGGACCCAACGGCGGCATAGGCTTGGCCACCAGTGCGTTCTCATCACCTATACGTGGCTTAAGTGTCCTTCTACCAGAGTCTTCATTACTTGCCCTTACACACATGACCAGCAGTGCAATCAGAACTATTAATACACGTGACTTCCCAAGATTCATCTTCCTTTCCACTTTATGAAAGGGGGAAATTGCGCTGGTGTTTATAGAGTTGAATTTATATCCTTTTTTTTTTTTTCTTTTAGAAAATTGTTATTTTATTGTTTAATAGATTATTCCACACAATATAGCTATTATATACCAGCTTCTAAATAATCTATACATAGTGCTAAGTGGTATAAGCCACTCTATTTTTTTTTTCTGATATTCTTTCGGCCTTCTAGAAGCCTTGGAAGAACATAGAAACAAATGAGTGGGCTCTTTTGTGACTGTCTTTTAAAAAATACCTGTCTTGTATTCTTGTCGGTTTTTGGGAAAAACAGGAGTACACCCGTACATTTTATTACATATTTACTCTTCAAGACATACCTAGTTATAAGAAATAATTTATTACCTGATGAGGAAAATCTATAATTTTGCTCACTGCAGAACATTCTAAGACAAAGCGCATTTCTATATCCCCTGCAGCACTATAATAGACGCACAAGAAAAATAAACAACAACAACGAACGACACCCTATGGACATGCTAAGATGAAAAAAAAACAGTGCTCAGGGTAACAATTTAGGGCCAAGACCTATCTAGGATCTTTACAAAAATTAGGGCGTTGTGTAATAATATACGTGTATCTCGTGACCATATCGTACAACAATATATATAGTTCTTAGACATGGCCGTAGAGAGACAAAATGATCGTCCCGGATTTCCATCCGATAACTCGAAAAAGTAGTGTTTGTTTTACCCGGAATAAACAGACCCTAAAAAAAAGCTAAAAAAAAAAAAAAGAAAACCGGGTAGTGAGCGAAGTAAGAAAAAATTTTTTTTTTTCAATCGATCAGACCAAAGAAATGCAAGGACCTTCCTCAAAACTTTTTTTTCAGCGAAAGAACTGCCTTAGTAGTTTGTTTGCACGGTTTTTTAATTTTTTTTTTTTTGGAGTTCTGGGAAGGAATTGGTAATTTTTGAACTGTCTTATATTTAAAAAATATTCTTATATTGCTATTTTTAAGATATATCTTTTTGTTTTTAAAATACACCAACGAAACCTATCACATTAACAAGGAAATATAACGATGTCTCAAGCCACTGGTGCTAAGAAGAGAGTTTTCAAGACACACTCCTACAGAGGTGTCGACTTGGAGAAGTTGTTGGAAATGTCCACTGAGGAGTTCGTCAAGATGACCCCAGCTAGAGTTAGAAGAAAGTTCGCTCGTGGTGTCTCTGGTAAGCCAAACGGTTTCATGAAGAAGTTGAGAGCCGCCAAGTTGGCCTGCCCAGAAAACGAAAAGCCAGCTGTCGTCAAGACCCACTTGAGAAACATGATCATCGTTCCAGAAATGATCGGTTCCGTCGTCGGTATCTACAACGGTAAGGTCTTCAACCAAGTTGAAATCAGACCTGAAATGTTGGGCCACTACTTGGGTGAATTCTCCATCACTTACACCCCAGTTAGACACGGTAGAGCTGGTGCCACCACCTCCCGTTTCATCCCATTGAGATAAGTTATCTAAAAATAAAAAATAAATGCAAATATAAAGTTTCTTTTTCTTACCTCTAATTAAGCAAAATAAAAATGAAATTAGTAACAATAATAAAAACAACAACAACCAATTCAAAGTATAAGGTTATTTTTCCTAATGAATAAAATGATCATACAACATGTAACATCCCCATTTTTTCTTTGGTATCAACATAGTCAAAACAAAAAAAAGCTAATGAATATCATTTAGCAACCATTAATTTTGGTAATAAACTCGAAGAAATGTGATGACTTCTATTGTTATCATTAACTCTGCGATTTTTTTGCTGATTGTTATTCATTTTTACTATGTTGCTGAAAAATAACTATTTGTTTTTGGTTATATTACTATTTTTTTTTCTATTTTTTTGGCTTAGAAGAAAAGCTTTATATTTACAAGTAATTTTTTCTCATGTCTATTATCATCATACAAAACCAAATAACAAAATATTATAACCCTTTTTACATTATTATTGCCTCCATATTATATATATTATTATAGTAATATTAATACAACTTTTAAAAAACAAGAAGCAAACGATTATAAAGAACTACAGTGTTCAAGGATCATAATCAGATGATTTCTAAGTGCTTAAAGCAATGTAAGTAGGTCCAATTGTAAATCGATACTATCAATATATACACTTAATGCTTCAACTACTAACTAATATGAAGTAATCTTTTAACTTGTTCTTACTAGTGATATCACAGTTACAGAGAAATCCCGTACCGAGTATTTTGGCTAGAAACCATCGCAGGGGAAGATAATTGTGAAAGACTGAAAAAAAAAAAAATTGAAAAATTGGAAAATTTTCTTTGCTCATCGCATCGCATCTCATCGCATAATCCTAGAACACATAGTAAGTAACCATTTAATCATATCGTCTACTTATAATATATAGCTATTAAGAGGTTGTGTAATTATCTATTCAACTAATAAGTTGATAATACTAAGAAAACAAATCATACAAATATACTAATCATGAATTTGTTTCCAGAAGATGCTGCAATTGACAGTAAGGTGAGTGAACTGTTCAAGAGTTCGAGTGGTCCTGTCGAGAAGACCAACACATTGATTAAGGTTAAGGAGAGTGCTGTTGTTCAGGCCTCTTCTGATGATGATGCTGAAATGAAGGATGCCGTTGAGGAACAACCTAAGAAAGAGAAGAAGAAGCCAAAGAAAGTAAAGAAGGACGAGGCTGTTGAAGACAAGAAGAATGATGATAAGAAAGACACAGAGAGTGACAACAAAGGTAAGAAAAATGCCGATGAAGTGGAGAAGGCTACTAGAACTATCTTCGTAGGAAATCTATCTAATGAAATTATCACTTCAAAGAAGGTATACAAGGAATTCCAGCGTTTGTTTAGCAAAGTAAATGACGATGACGAAGAGCATAAACTATCTATAGAGAGTATTAGATTTAGATCGATATCTTTTGATGAAGCCCTTCCAAGAAAGGTTGCTTACGTTCAACAAAAACTACATAAGTCTAGAGCTTCTATCAATGCTTACGTGGTTTACAAGGAGAAATCAGCTCTACTGAATAAGATCATTTCCACCCTTAATGGCCACATATTTAATGGTCGTCACTTAAGAATTGACTCTATCACACATCCGGCCCCACAAGATAAGCAAAGATCAGTCTTCGTTGGTAACCTGGATTTTGAGGAAGATGAAGAGAGTCTGTGGAAACATTTCGGAACTTGTGGTGATATTGAGTACGTCAGAATTATTAGAGATTCCAAGACTAACATGGGTAAAGGGTTTGCTTATGTGCAGTTTAACGAACTTCAGAGTGTTAGCAAGGCCTTGTTGCTTAATGAGAAGCCTATGGTATCTGCCAATGAACACTTAAAGAAAAGAAAATTACGTGTTACCAGATGCAAAAACATCAAGAAGAACATCCCAATAGTAGGATCTTCTAAGTATCTAACCGATGGACAAAGGACAAAACTTGGTAGAGCTAAGAAGGTGCTGAATAAGGCTGAAAGGGCAAAACTTGCCAAAGAAGTGACAGTTGAAGGTGTAAGAGCAAAGAAAGACACCACAGGAGGAAGTTCTGTTCTGAAGAAGAAAAAGAAGGAGAGATCAAAGACTGGTAGAGTCACCAAAAGATCCATAGCATTTAAAAAAGCACAACAAAAAAAATAAAATCGTTGATTAACTTCAGAAGTATTACATTTCATTTTGTTGATATAATTGATCTTTAATTGAGATTTATTAGCGGTACGCATTTTTAATTTAATATAATTCCGATTCATAACTTATGTGTAAAATAGGCATAGTAAAATCTAAAATTCTAAAAAAAAATGCTAACTCGGTACGTCGCATTAAAGTTGTAATTATAGCAGTGTCTTTAAATGGTTGTTTATAATAGAATATATAAAATTAATTTTTTAGAGCAGTTAAATTAACAGATTTTAAATGTGCATCATATCGAGCATATTACATTTACTAAATAGAGTAAGCCAGAACGAAAAAAATAAAATAAAAAAGGTGCTGTTTAGAAATGATAAGCCATTAATATGTAAGGAAGTAATGCATTGTGGTGTAAGAAACGTTTTCATATCTATAATCCGAGAAAATTAAATGCAAACGATATCATAAAATTTCAAACTCTGTGAGTAATGGAATATGATCACTTGGATGGTTTTCGTTAGGTAAACCAAATTGATTCTTGGCTTCTAGTTCTTCAGAAACTTCATTACCAGATAGTATTCTCCGTAGCTTGAAATCTGTATCATGATACCATATGTAATCAAAAATACCTTTCAGCTTCCCCGAGTAACATGTATGAGTAAACAATTCTTTAGGTACATCATCGTAAACGCAATGTTCGAGATACGGTTTCATGGGGTTGATGACATTTAAGCTTCCATGATTTACAATTTGACCTTTTAGAAAGTTAATTACAAGCGAGTCTGCTGTTGAGTTTAGATCACCGGTGAATAGAATCTTAATTTTATCGTCAGTTACATTTTCAAGACCAACTAAATGTTTTTCGATGATTCTAGCTAATTCTCTCATAATACTCATGCACTGTGTTAACTTCACTTCATCATACTTCCAGTATAAGTGTGTATTAATAACAACGAAGACATTACCAGTTTCTTTATGCTTAAGAGACACAAATAACGCAACTTGATTCTTATTTTTCAGCACCTGCAGAAGATTGTCCTTACCGGTTTCATTACCGGCACCGTCTGTTAAGATTATCTCGCGGCTTTTCAAGTAGTCTAATTCAGCATTGGTGAACATACCTAATAGTTGATTCAGATATATACCAGACCAAGAAATGAAATCGAACTTGTCTAGGTTGTAGAATATCCCTACACCGTCCATTAAATCAGGAGATTTAGTCCAGTATTTTGGCGGTGTCTTCGCTATAAACTTGGAGCCATAGTTCATTTGGTCTTTCAGGGCTTTCTTCCAGAATCCAGAGTAATCATCCGATGTTAATTCCTGTAGACACATTATATCAGCTTTATATTTGTTCAGAAGCTCTTGTTCTAACAACCCATGTCGGTATTTCCAATCCTTATATTTCTCAGGAACATAGGTGTATACTTGTGGCCACATATATGATGGTGACAACATATTGTAACTAAGTAGTGTAAAAACCGGCTTGGAGGGCCTCGTGTGTGCTAGAGCTGAAGATAGTGGGATGAATCTCCTAGACATTACGCTAACTTGATATTTTTGTGTCGGATCTCAGAAGATTGATAATAAGGTTATGGATTATTGGTGTATCCAGTTATAAACAACAACCAAAAAGAATTTGCTCTTTTCTATATCAGCTATAAGGATAATAATGCTATATTGAAAGCAAAAAAAAAAAATAAAAAGGAAGGGTCAAGAAACTTAGAAAGGGTAAACGTTGAATAGTCAGGTTATTATATTACAAAATATGATTATCATACTAAAGCCATCAGATGACAATAATTTTATATATAGTTTTTTTTTGATTTTGCTTATATAATTTATTTATTTTTCTGGCAAAAAAAAAAAAAGCAATTTCAAAAAAGCACAACGGCTTTAAGAAGACTCGTTACCTGCGATTCATACGATGATCCAATAAAAGCATACACCCTGATCATACACTCACTAATATAAGATCATCTTAGGCTATCGTACCACAGTTGTGAATGAGCAGGAAACGTGGAAGAAAGTATTTAGAGGTCAGTGTTGATGGAGGTCCTGTAACATCGAAATATTTCAAGCGGGAAACAGATAATATCACGGTAGAGACCACCGAGAAGGTGGTTAAATATGAGGATTTTGTTGATGAAGTTGACATAGAATGGGTAAAAACATTGGACAACTTTGAATATTTTGAATGGATTGATGAACGGACGAGTGAAGACCCGCGTCGATGGTTGACTCCGTTGGATGAGATGTCGGTGGGTCTGAGTCCCAAGGAAATAATTAATTTACCACCAAATTTCTTCAATATCTATAATAGAGTCCGTGCTATACGTGGACGACTGAAGACTCCAGTAGACTCTGTTGGATGTGCGCTGATGCCGATATACATTGCAAAACATACTGGTCGTTCGAAAGAACAGATAAAACCGATAAACTATCGATTTCAACTGCTCATCGCGGTTATGCTGTCTTCACAGACTAAAGATGAGATCACAGCACTAGCGATGCTTAATATGATGAAGCATTGTATAGAAGTAAATAAAGATCCCGATGGTATGACTCTAGATTCTATGCTAAAACTGAGTGAACCAACCATCGATGAGTTAATAAAATCGGTGGGATTTCATAGAAGGAAAGCCTCCTATATTCACAAAAGCTTGAGACTATTGAGAGATAATTTTCAATCTGATGTACCAACTAATGTAGGTGATATGCTCACCTTGCCAGGAGTAGGTCCTAAAATGACTTATTTAGCATTACAAAGGGCTTGGGGCAAAATGGATGGAATATGTGTCGATGTACATGTAGATCGGTTGTGTAAGATGTGGAAATGGGTTGACCCCATAAAATGTAAAACCCCAGACCACACCAGGAAGGAATTACAAACATGGCTGCCCAAATGTTTGTGGTATGAAATTAATTCTGTCTTGGTTGGCTTCGGGCAAGTTATTTGCATGGCAAGAGGGCGAAGGTGTGATATTTGTTTTGCCAATGACATATGTAATGCAAAGGATCGCAAATTAAGCTCCCGTCTTGATGATCCTCTTAAGATTGATGAAGGATTTAAGACGCTAGGAAAAACTACTAGAGGTGAATTTGAAGAGTACAAGAGATTTCTGATGAAAAGGGCCGAAGACGATTTATTGATAAAGACAGAGTACTGATTGCTGGCTGATACAGTATTGTCCCTGTTCATACATATCTGTAAATAAAAAAAATAAAAGTATTACAGCTGTTGTATTATTATATCTACAAGATAAAATGATTGGGATATGAAACAGAAGTGATAATTATTGAATATTCAAAAGACCATGATTAATTAGATACATTAAGATATTTATAAAATTTTAATAACAGATTTTATTTCCCTTTATTTTATTTTATATTATTTTGCTGTGTTTTGTATTTATTTTATATTAATTTTTTTTTTTTTTACTTTGTAATCTCCATAAAACAAATTAAATGACAAGTTAAAAATGTTATGCAGATTTTAGCATCTCTTGGCACTTTTCTAGATTTCCATTTGCAAAATACCTGACGTCAATATCTTCATCTTGGCAAAGCTTCTCTAATGATGGAATGATAGTATTTTCCATTATCTTCGCCAGTTCTTTTTCTTTCTTAATAGACAAATTCTGGCATATAATCAAATATGACTTAGCAACATTAAATTTAATGTTAGGTACTTCATCCTCAGCAAGTTTTGTTACAAATGGTAGTATTTTGTCGATTGTAACCTGCGAGTTTACTGAAGCAGACAATTCCCGTAAGGTTGACAACAAGGTAAATCTATAGATGAAGTTTTGGAGAAGTTGAGGGTCCATGTCCAGTAATTTGGAAATTATCTCATCCCGACACCAATCAGACCCGAAAATATCTGTTAATTTGGTAAATATTGTTACAGTAGCATTTCTAACAGCATAAACTGGATCCCATAACAAACTCATACAAAGATCAATCAAATTTTCATTGAAGAAATTTACCCCAAGTTGTTCTGCTAGAACAGGAAGGTATTCGATAACTGCCATTCTTACTCTCCAATTAATATCCTTGGCTAGTTCATTAACAGCTGGTAGTAACGATTCTGATAGCACATCAATAGGTACCACATTATTTACGTGTTTTAGCCCAGCAATAATATTTAGACGAACATCAGAGGAGTTATCTTTTAGCATATTCAATACTATAGGTATAAATTCCTCGGTTACACTTTCTTTCAGAAGTAAAGGAGACATATTTGTGATTGTACTTGCAAGAGCAGCACGGACAGTATCGACTTCGTCGCAACTCAATTGATACATAGCTGGGAATATCTTTAATTCATATAAGGAATAATCTTTCTTGATGTACTTGCAGTAACCAGCAAAATGCTCAGCAATGACTTTTCTTACATCACTTTCATTGTCTTTGCATAGATTTAAGAATGGTTCTAATAGTTCATCTAATAACCCATCGCCTGATTTGGAGACCTCTTCGGCTAACTCTTCATACTTTTCAGCAACCATGTATCTAACCCTCCAGGCTTCATCTTTTGATAATTTGACAGCATAATTTACTAAAGCCTTTGAATGTGATTGATCATTTTTAGCACTGAAAAACTTAAGTATTGCAATAAGTGATTCCACAGCTAAGAATTTCACTGAATCCTGATTATCGGAAATTACTTTCTGGAACATGTTCGAAATGGATTCCCAATCGTCATCTGAGGACACTCCAGGGTTCAACCTCAATTGGTCAATAATGGATGGGAGGTGTTTAGCAGCAGCTCTTCTAACCATGGGGGTATCATCCTGCACTAGCTGTAAATATAATGCAAGAAGGTTTTTCCTTAATGTATCATCCTTAGCACGTCCAACCACAACCTTAAACATACCACAGGCGGAAACTTTGGAGGAGAACCAGTCAGCATTTGCCAATCTATCCAATAATGGTACGAAACTATTCAACAGTTGTTCTACGCTCAACTCATTTGCAACAACATTTAGAGAATCTAAGGCCTTCTCTCTAACTAGAGTTTCTTCGGTAGCAGCCAAAATTTCCAATGTAGGAAGTAATATTGTTGCATACTCGGGACCACCAACTAATGGGACAAACTTACCCAATTCTTCAGCCAAAACAGCAAAAACTTCATCCTCGTCATCCTGTGCAACTTCAGAGAGAAAAGGGATCAATTCTTCTCTAGTTCTCTCAGGACCTAGTGCCAATGCAATAGTATCCAGTTTTTTCATAGCCTCTACTCTGTTAGCAATGTCATCATGCTTCAATTCATCCATCAATAGGGCTAAAGGACAAAGGTTTTTGTCATCTTCATTGATATGCTCACTCATTATTATATCGTTATGGTTAAATCTCTTACACTTGCTCTCGTTTGTAAATTCCAGTTTCTTTTTGTTTAATATCTTTAAAGGGATTGATATTGCTCTTATAGCTAGGAAATAAAAAGAATTAGATCGGTCCTTATTATTTGTATTTTAATTTATAAGTTTATTAATTTGTTGAAATGGTAATTACAAAAGTTTTATATTGTCAGTTTTTTGTATATTCTTTTTCTTGTTGTGTCCTCGCTAGTCAATCTATTTAAGATGAGTCTCTTATTCAAAGTTTAACCCTTCTTAACACCAATGTCTATAGTCAATCTTTAAATAAATATCCATATACAAACAGACACCTACAGCGAAAACTATTTGTGTGTTGATTGAAAATCAGCGCGGGCTGACCCTTTTTTTTGTTAAATATTATCATTATTTATTTATTAGAGATAACGTACACGATTACTTAACAGCACATGAACTCATTTATTACTTGCAATGTAAATTTACAGATTATATTGAATATATATACGATGAATTGCCCACCTACTACTAACTTATCCAATGTGTATAGTTGAAGAGATACTAAATATTCGACAATAATCTTAGTAGTTCTAAGAAGGCTGGTTTTAAATGATTTATCACCTGCGGTATGCTTGCCAACCAGCGTGAGAGCAGCTTTACCCTTCTGAATAATAGTATTAAAAGGAAGATGATAGCTACAGAATACTGCTTGGTGTATTTATATAACCATTTGTTGTTTTGTAGTGCTGTGAGCCATGTACCTGGTATTATATTTTTCAACAATTCTCTGTAGGTATTTTTCCTGTTCTCTTTATAAAGGGATAAGTTGGTGATTTTTTTATCTGGTGATGGTGTTAGTGTTGTAATCTTTGCTTGTTTCCTTACATTTTTAGTTTTATTCTCTGATGATCTGGTAAATCCTTTTGGTTCTATTTTACTTGATATAATATCTTCTAAAGAGACGTCTTCTATCTGTAAATCGGCAAATATTTCTGTTAGACTCACTATTCTGTCACAGAGTTTAGTATACAATTTTTTAGCTGGAGATTTCTTTTCTATTTTAATTTGAATGTCGATAATATACGTCTCTGCCAGTATCAAAAGTTCCGTATTGTATTGCCTCCTACCTTCATTGGATTTCTTCTTCAGGAAATAACTCAAGTCCTCTACCAAAGAGTCCTTTAAATCTTCTAGCTTCTGTTGCATCTCTGATTTTTTCATGTCAAGAAGATGATATGCTTTAATAGAGTTCCTGTAAAACTTGGTTATTATACTTAAGTTGAGTGTGTTCCTTCCACTTTGTCGTACATAGTCTATGAATACAATATCAAAGTATGCTTCTTTCATGACTTTCTGTAAAGATATCCCTAACTTTTTGAATGAACTACACTTGTCACATGCATTGATCATCAATTCAGTATAATCCGAATTAGATACGAGGACTTCTTTGTCCAGCAACTTATAACTGAACATACTCTCTAGACATTCAATCGGTTCTCCCTTGATGTACTTCTCTAAACAGGCCTCATATTTTGAATCCTCTTCACCCCAAGTAACTGACTGAGACATAATTTTCTCCTCATTGAACTCATCGTCCTCCAATAAGTCCTGGACTGTTGTAACAGTTGCTTCCAACGGATCTCCACTCACACTAGTTGTTTCTTCATTTAATTGCATTATGAGTGTTAAATATTGATGACCGTCACTTCTATTATATTACCGGTTTTCTTTGAACTTGCATCACAATAGAACTCATGCTACTTGGGGTTATACTGTTTTCATGTCTCTTTTAATTTTTTAGTTTTTATAGCGGTACCGTGTAAACCCCGGAGTTTGAAAAATTAAGTGCGGGAGAATGCATTTATGAGTTTCTTTACATGAAGATTTAATCTAACTTACTAGTTTAACCATGTTTTCCTTTTAAAATATTCATTACTCAAGGCATAGATGGTAGTGACTTTTTTATATGACATGTTCTTGTATATGAGTAAACTGTTCTGAACGCCGACCAAAACCTTAATTTAAGTTATCTTTATTAAAACTAAATGAAATTGATTAAACATGCAAAATTACGTAAATGTATAATAAAAAAAAAATAATAGACTAGATGCAATACAACTTTAGGAAATATGCTAGATTGTAAATTAGTATAAAGAGAACAACAACGAATTTGCAAGAGCATATATAACCCAATATTAGAATACTAAATTTTTTGCAAAAAAAGAATAATAAAGTATAATTTAGCAACTTGGTAAAATTTCTAACCCAAAACAAAAAACAATGAAATAAGATAAACAACAATGAAAGGAATATAATTAGAAGTGGCTAAACTTTTCAAATTTGTAGCCATGCATGCTCACAAATGTCATCAATAGTAGGTCTTTTACTGAGATCTCTATTCAATATCATGGAGATCAACTCAGTACAGGATTGGCTTACCTTATGTTCCTCAGCGAATCTCAGTTCACCTTCTAAGATCTCATCAATGTTGTAGAAAGGATTCTCCTTAAAGATGATAGTATACAATAAAATACCTATTGCCCAAATATCTTGTGGTTTACCTGCATAAGGATTACCTCCTAATACCTCTGGTGCAGCATAATCTATTGTACCTACAAAAACATCAAAGGGCCCACTTTTAACATAAGCTGCTGAACCAAAGTCAATTAATTTGATGAAACCTTTAGAATCAACAATTACATTTTCATCTTTTATGTCTCGATGGACAATACCTTGGTCATGCAAGTGCTTTATACCTGAGACAATCTGTTTAAATATCAACTTTGCTTCAAATTCAGTCATATTAGTTTTGAATTCAATGATATCAAACAGGTCTACGCTTCCTGCTTCACCGTGAGGAGGTGTCTCAAGATAGTAGTATTCCTCATCCTCAAAAAAGTCAAGAAGCCCAAGAATATTCTCATGCGGCTTTTTGTTTATAGTTGCCAATATTTGAATCTCAGAGGGGATTGTTCCTAATTTTCTATCTCTTACCCATGTATCGACAAGAATTCTTTCTTTGAAGATCATCTTTATAACAACAATGTATTTCTTTTCTTTATGAATACATAAGTTCACTTTACCATAGGCACCCTCACCCATTTTCTGTAAAACAACGAAATCTGAGTATTTTTTCTTCCTTTTTTCAGCCCCAATAACTATCGGTTCCTTAATATTTAATGCCTCCAATATTTTCTCGGGAGCATTATTTCCTGCTTCAGTAGATAATTCAGGAAGCTCTGTATTGACTATTTTGATAATCATCTCCTCATCCAGTTTGAAATTACCTTCCTTGACAAATTCGGACTTGTTTTTAGTGTACATCTTAGCTAGTTCAATATTCTCCCTTACAATAGGATCTGTGATTAATGCCTGATCCACTTCTGAGTTATTTCTGCTAATCATATCAACGGCACCTCCAATAACCTTCTTTGCTATCTGTTCATCAGATATCCTTTGAATATCTTCTACGTCACCACATTTCGGATCAATAGCGCTATCATCTTCAATAGCCAGCTCATCTAATTTTTTAAACGTTTCGTCAGATAAGTAGCTGGGCTTCTTCGATGAAGTTGAACTACTTCTACTACTAACAACCGACACTTCACTCTCTTTCAGCATACTTAATTGTGAAGGGTTTGTTTCATAGTTTTCAAAGAGTAAATCTCTTGTTTGTGAAATCCATAGCAAAAACACGTTTTCATCTAATACTCTAAGTTGTAAATCCACCTTGATTATACTTCCATCATTGTGACAAGCATCTAAACCCACTGAGTTATAGAAACTTCCAGGATCACCCTCCATTTCTGCAATAACTTTCCGGAAAAAATGCTCAGTTAGAACTAATCCTCTATTAGCACTAGCCTTAAAGTCCAAAACTGGGTAATTATGATGTATATAGTCCAAAATTTTCTTGATATTAGGAATTAAAATCTCAATACTTTTACCATAAATTTCAGAAGAGTGATAGCCGAACATGTTCTTAGATATGGATTTGTTACATGAAATTAATCCAAGATTTTCTCTTTCAACAATGAAAAGACCAACTTGGTATGGTGCACTATGAATTTTTAGCTTTAATTCATTTTCAAGGACAGATGATGAAACAGCACAGGGAATGTTGAAATTGGAGTGATTTAGCGTAAAATATCTCCTTTTATTGATTTCTTCTGAAACTCTGATGGACAGTGGTACAGATCCATTGTTGCTTTCATTGTGAATATCTATAATCAACTTAGATAAGGACTTACTGATTCGTTTAACATCATGAACTTCACTTGCAAATTTGACAGTTTTCTTGGTTATATCCTCACCACTAATATCACTATCATCATGAGGGTCAAGGTTCGATAATAATCCAGTCGTATCATTAATACTTTCAACGGAGAAATCATCAAGATTCAACATAACATCTACGTAATCACATGGAACCTTTTCAAATACACATACTAGTGACCCTTTTATTTTCCTTGCCCAAATTGTTGCCCAAATTAAACCATCTTTGATATCTGAATTTGGCTGAACAATTGCAATTAGTTCTCCTGCAAAAACGATACCTTGATCCTCCTCAACACTCATTAATTTATTAAGCACAAAATTTCTACAATCTGAGTGGATTAGATCTAACAGCGTAAGGGCCCGTAGAACATTCTTATTAATACCAAAGGTCAAACAGGCCAAATCATTTGCCGCCTTAAAACCCCATGGATGCTGATCAGAACAAGTAAAAATTGCTTGTGGAGCCGAATTCTTACCAGAGGTAAACGGATGCAAAACCCTATTATATCTATATTGTGTAACTACCTCAGACATATTGATATTAAGTTCCTGCTCGTTCATTTTCTGATACATATCGTGCTTAGGATTCATAGCATTTTCACGATGAAATTCAACAAAGGGTTCCGCTAAACTATCTAGAAGAGTTTTCTTAAGAAGTATATTTTTCTCATTATCCGTAAGATTTCCATCATTGGAATTAGCCTCTGGAATTATGTCAAGCTTATCAATATTTAACAGTGACATTTTGTACAATTTTGAAGCATTACTCATAGATTTTTCCTCCAATGTATCATCAAGTACATTCAACAATCCTTGCAAGACCTCTTTATTATGTTTACTTTTTTCTTCTTTCTTTTCCTTATTGAAACTAAAATCATCCTTGAAAGGAGAAAATTTGGGTTGCGATGCCATAGTTGTGGACTTGTACGGTATAGCAGCAATAGAAGCGGCTCTCTCAAGAGCAACAGGTCTTAATGGCGCCTCATCTCTAGAGTTCACTACAAATGCCTCTAATGCTGCCGCTGGAGAGTTTCTTTTAGTTATACTCCTTCTTTTAGGTATCGTAATTGCATTTTCGTCATTGTGGTTCGTGTTATTACCGGTTTTATTATTGTTAACATCGTCATCATCATCATTATTTCTATTAGAACCTTTGTCAGGATCTTCATCATTACTGTTATAAATTTCGTTACTTTTATTAATACTCTTGGAAACGTTGTGTTTCAGATGGCTAATATGCAGTGCATCAGACGTAAGCGAACCCTTAATCCGTTTCAAAGGCCCCTCAGCTTTATTTTCTTCAAGCATAGCTGGGTCGTTCAACATAATCTGTATAGCTCTTCTCATAATATTTAGCCGCACATAAAGCGATACTGAGGATTCTGGATTACATGAATAGGTATGTGTGGACTCGTCAGGAATAGACATCAACTCGGTCTTATCAAACCTTTCAGATTGTGTCCTTATAGAATCAGTAGAGTCACATCTCTGCTTATAAAATGCTGATGGCTGTCTGAATTCACCGGAGTTACCACTAGCATTTCTAAAACTAATAGACGTATCAGAGGCAGAAGCAGATGACGGTATAGATGTTATATCAGATCTCTTCTGCGAGTCTCTTTGTGCATACCTCTCCATCAAACCCTTGAAAGCATCTCTTGAAGAATAAGACATTTAAAGATTTCTTTTATGTGTTATTTTTTTTTTTAATTATTATTGTTCTTCTGATATCAAGTATCTGTTCTAAATTTCCTTTTTCCTTATACCAACTTGAATAATCTTTTGTTTTTCCTCTCTTTTTGTATATTTTGTTTTTATACAAGTGGCTACAATAAAAAAAATAACAAATCTTAATTCTTTCCTATTAACCTTATTCAATATATATTATTATTATTTTTTTTTTGCCCCCCTTATCAAGTAAGTTTTTGCTTTTTCTTTCGTAGTTCTGCAAACAAGCAGTATCTCTAAAAGTACTCTTACAAAGTCTGCTTTTATATATCAATACCAAGAAGATCTACTCTTTAATACTATATCTGTGTCATCATAAATACTCATCGCCGATTTTTCTAAAAATTTTAATTTTTTATTTTTTTTTGGGTTGGCATTGTTGCTTTCTTTCTTTTTTTTTTTCCCACTTTCGTCCGTATGTTACCCGGAACTGTCAAACCCAACAACATTTTCTCGGGGTTTATTTGATATGAGCCGCTAGTCGAGCCTTGATGACATTGCAACAGAAGGAGCCTCTTATTTAATTTAAATATATTAATATTTATAATATCTGGAAGATCAATATATTAGCATTTATTTGTAACTCTTTTAATACTCATGTGTGAGAGTTATCATTTGTTTCAGGCACCCTATTTAGTATGTACAAGATAAAAAAGGGTACCTCTTTATCACAACTAAAACTGTTCATTGTACAGTTAAACCTTGTATTGTACATAACATACGAGCCTAGTATTTGTATTGTACTAAAAAATATACATATATGGTGTTTGGAAGGAAAAACCCGTATACTATTATGACATGCCGCCAAACACGTGATACATGTACTTGTTTTGTGTATGTGGAATGTACATAGTACCTTGACATACATTATTTCTTACAGTATGTGAATGCTCTAGTTTTGTGGTTAGTTAAATTGTATAAAAAAATGTAATACAAAATTATTTTGAAGTTTGTTTCCATTTGATGATTTAAATCATCGTGATTAATAAAACTATATACCATATACAGATATATACAAAATGGATATTGCATGTCCTGACCACAGTTTGAAAGTGGAGTTCGGGTATATGGAACACAATGAAATCCATGGCAATGAATACTACCATATCAACAATCCTGAGTACACGGCTACTAAGCCGATGAAAGGTCTGAAGTTGAAGCCTTTGCCTGGTGATGAAGAGATTGAAAAGGTGAAACAGAAATTAAGACTGAAGGGTTTGATTGATAAACGGAGAATTAAGGAGGAGCAAAATGTCTTTCAACGGAAGTTAAGTTCTTATTGGAAAAGGTATCTTGAACACAGAGAGAACCTAATTCTTATGCGGAGGAGTTTGACACTGGATTTCCTAGCAAACAGGGATATCGTGTTCTTCCCATTTAAAGGGTTCACCTTCGATTACACGAATGCAGTAACGGAAAATGTTGACTCTATGTTAGTGTGGAAATATTACGTATGTCTTGTGTCCAATCTGTTCACCTTTGGGATGGTGTTTGCACCAACTATGACTATGATATATTCTTTCATTCTAGGGCCCTTTGCTGTGGTTCTTACAGTTTTTCAAGTTTTATATGTAAGCAATTATCTGTCCGTTAGGGATGCAAAAAGAGACAGAGACAAAACAGCCGCCCAGATACTGGGAAATGTGCTTACAATATCAAACATGAACCAGTTCATGACGTTCACAGAAACAGTTAAAGTATTCAAGGGTGATCACATCATCAAGTATTGGAGAAATGTTAGAGACGTAGAATTCTACACAGACAGATTACCTGATCTTATCATCCACTGGACTATTGAATTATTGGATTACATATTTGTAGTCGGCTGTTTCTTCATCCCCTTTTTGGGATTACCACTTGTACAGCTTATTTTTGCGGCACAAAACGGCTTCGCATACTTCAAACCTTATTACCAAGAACTTAAGAAGCTTGACGAAAAAGAACTAAGGAAAATATACTATCAAAACTACGCAAGGTGGTTTATGTTTGGCATAGCTGCAACAGTTTTAGAGTCCGTCCCTATACTGTCCGGCCATTTAGTACCTTATATATTCATTGGAGCCTTCCTCTGGTGTGTTGGAGACCTGAATGATGAGATTAAGGAGAGGACAGCAAAATACGGCCCTATTACAGAATCCACACCAATCGATACATAATGTCTACATATATTTATACTATTTTTTAGCAGCTTTTATTTTCACATATATCGTCTGTTCACTCTTTCCAACAACAAATAATATAAAATAATAGATATAAAAAGCACATATTCAAATTCATCTATGCTTTATATATAACAGTGCTGCTATCTGTAATACTGATTTAAATTTTTTTGTCGAGTTCTCACGGATGGCTATAACGAGACACACAGAGGTCGTGCCCTTGTTGACACTCCTCCAGTAACCTAACGCACTTCCATTTCACTCACACTACGGACAGCCACCTAAAAAAATAAAAATCAGATACTAATAGCCTTATGCTTTTGATTATCATTAGTGTAATTTAATAAAAAATATCCTTGTTATCAGCGATATTTCCCTTTTTTTTATTTTTTTTATTTTTTTTTAAATTAAAGGCATCTTTGTCCGACTTCGATGCTTTGCGATGCCTCGCCATTTAATTACACTCAAACAACCGTAGACCCTTGCTAGTGGACTAAGGGTTTCTAGATAGTGCCATATGTGGATGTGGGTACATAACTAATTAATCATCTAAAAAAGGAAAAAAGGGTCCTTGCATTTCAAGGGTTAAGGTCTAGTTGGCAAGGCTACAGCAACTAAGGTGATATCTAAAATTCTAATATAAATATTCATATATAATTTAAAACAATTTTAAAGTAATGGACCTGTATTATCTTGTCAAGAAATATTTCTTAGTCCCAGCACAGAATAAGATAGACAAAAGACGTAAGAGATATTTAATCAAAATGGATTTGATAAGACAAGGTTTTAATAAGGATTTGTTTCTATCTACTAGTTATAGATACCCACTACAGGTATGTTCTTTTATTGATAACCCCGTCTACCCCCCTAATGACTAATTTTACTGAACAATAAATACTAACAATATTTAAATTATAACTAATGCTAATATTTTTAGCATGGATGTAACCAAGTTTTCTCTACAGGGTTTATATCATGTTGCACTTAAGCCTGTATATTGGAAGCCATTAGGTATATTTGCTGGGTCATATTTGTTGGTGTTTGGGGTTGTTGCTGGAGCTTACTATGTCACAATCATGCCATTTATTTTAGCTGGTGCCCTTCTAACAATGGGTCCCGTTGGCCTATTCGTTGCTCATGTTCAATGGCTAGTACAATCTAACACCATGGCCTCATACATATGTAGAAACCTATTGGTGGATAAGTTAAATGTAGAAGTCTTTGACGTTACTTTAGTGAAGAAGGGACAACAAAAACTGGTAACGGAGGCTAAATACCTCGACAAAAAATCGACGAAGAGAAGTAAGTTCAATTGGTCAATTCACAGTGTAATTTACTCATTTGTTACTGCAAGAGTCTACAGTTTAACGAAAACTCTCATGTTATCCGCTATATCATTGATACCCATTTTTGGACCATTGATCGTAAATCAAATAACCGCTCCTGACAGAGCTCTAAGTTACCTCAGCAGGTATTTCCGTATGAGACATTTCACAAGTGCCGAAACAAAGGCGTTCAAATACAGGCACTTGGGGCCATTGGCGTGCTTCGGTGTTGCTGCTGGCCTATTAGAACTGATCCCATTTACTTCAATGATAACAATAATGAGCAATACTGTGGGTGCTGCTCTCTGGGCCAATGACTTGATGAAAAAAGAGCAAATCGACACAGTAAAAACCCAGCTATAATTAATAACAAGATATTCTACACGCTAGTCTCATTTATCTTGTTGAAGAACTAGTGAATTAAAAACAGTAGCAACAACTACTGCTTGGAATATAGAGAAGTACGTAACTGTCAATCACGGCATAATATTTCATTCATAAAAAAATAACAAAAAATGAATTCTAAAAATCTATATCTAGTATAATACAACACTATCTAAGCAACCAAAACCAGCCGCAACACCACCTTCATTAGAAGTAGTAAACTTAGATCTCAGGAGCCAGCCACTATTTCTATTAAAATATGTCTTTTCTTCATCAAACAAAATAGTACCGTAAATACCTAGTTCACTTATAATTGATTCTCTAAAGAAATCATCACCTCTAAATATGATGTTCTTTGTATATGGTTCTGGTTCAATGATTTCCATTAAAATATAGGCATTCCATTCGGACTCATCTAGAGATTTCAAGTAGGAGGGGATATCCTCTTTATATATATTGTTACCCCCACCTTCTCTTTGAGGTTTTAACACATATTTCTCAGGATTATTCATGGCAAGGTCTTTACCAATTTTACCAAGCTCAGAATCATCTAGTGGGAAAATCTTTACAAATGTTTTACTCAATTTTTCTCTCGTTGTTGTGTCCTCAATAAATTTCGATAGAATTTGATTGTCAGTCAATAGCTGTTGAATTTTTTTAGCTCCAGATAACTGAATCAATAGATCGGGAGCCTTGATAGCATAACTTCTCTCTAAGAATTTTCTAGCTTCCCAGTCTTTGTCAGTTTCGTAGTCACTTGTAGTATAACCTGTTCTGTAATATACAATAGCAACCTCCTCATTCGTTGATTTTATAGATAGTCTACGCTTATTGTCCTCATCAATGCTTAGTTTTTCGGTTATCTCATCAAATGTCATTCTAACAACCTTGATGCCATGTTCTTTCATAAGAGCATATTCCAACGCCCTCTGGTCAAAAACATTTCTCTCACCTCTTTGAACCACCATCAAAATAACTGGGTTCTTCTCAATAGAATCATATTTCTTCAAAGCGTCGGCAAAAGATTGGGTAATTTCAGGTACAGATGTTGGCACTGGAATATCTTTGTCATCGTAGCAGGCAGCCCCATAAACTCCAAAATCGTTCAAATATTTATGAATTTCTCCAACTTTTGTGGAAAACCCAGCGAAGGACACCGAGACAGTATTAAACTCCACTTGCTTAATTTGGTCCAGGTTTTTGTCAACGAGATAATCCGATCTGAAAACACCCAACCTCAATTTCTGCAAGATACCTTCGTCGCGAACACTCTTGTACAGTTTCCATAACTTCCCGGTGAAATCAGCATCAGATTCAGACAATTTCTCCGTCTCCCTGGTCAACCAAGCACCATTCTTACCAGAATCTCTAGAGATCTCAGCATACAGCTCATTAAACCCCTTTTGTACATCCAATGCTTCTTCAAAACTGCCTCTCGAGATCGGGGTTGGATACAACGTAAAAGGAGCAATATTAGCAGTATTCAGCTTGAAATCTGGAGGATACATCAGTAGTCCGTTACCAAGAGCCCATTGGTAGACTTCTGGTAAGATCTTCTCTTTCAATTCATTGTCATCCACATTTTGCGGTACTATAGGTCTAGTCATTATTTCAATGATTTTCTTTATTTACAATTTGAATGAAGGCCTATACTCTTAGATAGACTTTTGAAGACAGAAAATCAGGAGATTTCTTATCAACGGCAAGAACAATTGTGTCAAAATTGAGAATATTCAAAGTAAATCTCAAAATTCAGAAAAAAATTAAAAAGACTTGTAGTCATTAATTCTCAATCATCGAGAAATTATATGGAAATAGCGTTCAGTAGGACCATTACGTAAAAGACCGGTAATAAAAAAAAAACTGTGGGATCGGATCACTAGGGATTTCGTATATTATAACATATAAGATACATGAAGATATTGATAGATGGTGGTTTTAGTAATAAGAGCTTAAATATTAGCTAAGATATTAGCATATATTATATTTGCATTATTGAATAAGTAGAACAGCTACTACTATTCACAAAGACAAGTTCACTAACAAAAATGTGATGGACTGGAGCAGGATTCTCATTAAAATTAAACATGTTTTATTAAAGTTATCGAACGATTAACAATTGAATGGAAAATTACTAAGGTAAAAGTAAAGAAGATAAGAATAAAAGTAGTCTGATATACCTTAATAACTAAACTAAAAAATAAAAAGTAAAGAATTGGTATTTTTTTTTAAAGAAAAAAAAAAGAAAATAAATATTGTAAATAGTAAAATTAATTAGGATACAACCTGTTGAGGTAATAAAATAAGAAGAAAAGATTTTTACTTTTATCAGTTCAAATTAATAGTAATGATAATAATAGTTGTAATAATAATAATAAAAAAAAAAAATTAGGATAAGAATATTAATTTTAGTTTATCATGTTAGAGCAGACTCCCAATAATTCCAGTCCCATATATTGCCTGGGTTTAGGTTGTCAACATCCTGTTTGTTCGTAGTACCGTTGTTAGCGGTTAAAAGAGGTTCTTCAGGCGTCTCGATTCTAGCCTTTTTTGACTCCCCCATCATGGTCGAGTCAGTACTTGTAGTTACATTAGAATTCGCCGGGCTTATCTCTGACTGGTCCATTTTTCTCTTCTTAATGTTGTTCGCACTCATATGTTCCTCACTAATTGGTGACAGAGATGAATTACCAAATAGTTGCAGAGTATTAATCCCGGATGATCCATGAATACCTTTAAAAATAGCAGATAATGCAGAGGGTGGGATGTCATATTTCTTATCTTCTGGTCCAGCCTTACTCTTCATTAATAATTTGTTGTCAACTACCTTCATAGTTACACTATCTTGGTTTCTTACTCTTTGTTCGGTTTTGCTGATCTTAATCTCATTAAGAAAATCGGCAACATTTTTAGGAATGTTGTAAACAGTTTCTACTTTTTCACTCTCAACACCTAAACAGTCCCCCAAAGTAGTGAGGAATAAATCAACTGGTGAGGTAATGAACAGCCTTTGTCTATGTTTAAAGCGTGATATGATTTCACTCTTTTGTGTGTTCATGTTTGATAACTTTTCTGCCTCATTTTTCATCGAACCTGTTTGGTCCGGCGTTTGATTATTATTCATTACAGTGTTAACAACAATAGGGCTTTTAGGTGGATCCATTGAAGAGTTCCGTTTTGCAATTATGATAGGATTTTCAGGCACAGATCCAGGAGTAGCCGCAGATAAGGACACATTCTTATGATGATTAGTTCCACGGTTCCTGAAATTCTCACTACCCGGATGTATTACAGCCGGTGTTGACACACTTCTCATGGCGGAATTAGGCGTAGCTTGCACCATTTGTGCAGGTGTCGTTACAGAATTTCCTAAAGCAGCAGACTGGGAATGCATCTTCTTCATATGTTTTAAAGTACCTTGTATATCGTGTTGTTTAGTTTGAGCCTGTCTTCTAAGTAGTTGAACTTTCATGCTTTCCCAATATCTTTGGTATTTCATTACAAGTTTGTCAACAGTGTCCAGCTTTACTACATATATACCCTTTGCACATTTTTCTAGGATCTCCTTAACAAATATCCTTAATTGGAAAACCTCCTTGAGGAATTCTTTTGACTTTGTCATCATATATATCTGAGGTGCAAAATTGCTGACTTGAACGAAAAGTTTTTGATTAGTTTTCAGTCTATTTTTGATCATATCCTTTTCTTCAGCCGATAATTCGTTGGTCAGGTCAGTTAAGCGTAAAGTTAATTTAGCAGCCTCGATAGAAATATTCCTGATCTCTTGAATATCATTCTTAGTTGCTGCAAGATTTTGCATTAGTGTTTGCTGCTGTTGCATTTGCTGCTGTGACATTTGCTGCTGTGGAGGGTTAGTTTGTTGCTGTTGCTGTTGTTGTTGTTGTTGCTGCTGCTGTTGTTGTTGTTGCTGCTGTTCCTGTTGTTGTTGCTGCTGTTGCTTTTGATGCTTCTGTTGCTGCTGCTGTTGAATTTGTTGAATTTGTTGCTGCTGCAATTGTTTTTGTTGCAGCTGCTGCTGCTGTTGCTGCTGAACCTGTTGCATCTGCTGCTGTTGTTGAGGATGCATATGTTGTTGCATATTAAATTGTGCCGGAACCATGGCTGGAGTATTTACTACGGAACCATTCCTTAGAGACACATTATCATTCATCAAAGGCGATTGCACCATATTGTTCGGTGTCATATTATTTGGGATCATATTCTGCATTAATAGGTTAGGGGACATGTTATTTGGCGTCATATTGTTAGGGGACATCATCTGTTGTTGCATCTGCATCTGCATCTGCATCTGCAGATTAGCTAAGGCATTGTTATTGTTACCAAGGCTATTGTTACCAAGGCTATTGTCGTTGTTAATATTGTTATTATTATTCGCATTATTTTGCAAGTTCCTGTTTCCTTGCATCATATTGTTCTCAGGTCGAGTAATCTTCAACTCCTCCACTTTTCTCAAGATGACGTGGTTTAGGAACTTCTTGAAGAACAATACTCTTTCTTCATTTGTCAGGACATGCCCAACCTGGTATCTTTGTGTAGCGTATTTTTTCCCGACCTCAATAGCCTGTTGTATAATCTGTTTAATATCCTCTATCTTGAACAGCTTATTCAGTTGTTCCTGATACTTATACGACGTATATTCGTCCTGGAACAACTTGAGTAAGACCTGAAAAAGGTTGTCACTAGTTATATTAAATTGAGGTTGTTGAGGGTTATTATTGGGTAGTTGTTGCTGTTGCTGTTGCTGTTGCTGTTGCTGTTGTTGCTGCTGTTGTTGCTGTTGTTGCTGTTGTTGGTGTTGTTGCTGTTGCTGCTGCTGTTGCTGTTGCTGTTGTTGCTGTTGCTGCTGTTGCTGTTGCTGCAGCTGTTGCTGCTGCTGTTGTTGCTGAATTTGCTGTTGCTGAATTTGCTGTTGCTGAGCTTGTTCAAAACTAGCCTTTAGTAGCAGTTGTTGATGCACTTTATAAATATTTCTAGCCATCTCCATAGCCTGCGGCGATAATATATTCTTCGATGCCAGCTCAGTGACTCCGCGCCATGTATTCACTCCTTGAGGAAGTCCCGGTATCCTCGCCAGCAGCTGAGGCGGAATAACAGCTACTTGCATCTTCGCCAGTAACATCTGCTGTTGTTGTGGTGTTAATCTAGTATTATCATTCATCGTCGTAGGCCCTTGTCCTTGTCCTTGTCCTTGTCCTGGTCCCGGTCCCGGTCCCGAACCGTGTCTTTGTTGTATTTGCCCTTGTGGTAATACATTACCACGTCTCTTCTCATCTAGCGTCTGTCTCATCCCATCAATCTTCTCCTTCATCCCTTGCATATACTCGTCTTTCGTAGAACTCTTGTCGTAGATCGCCCCTTCAAAAGTCTTCGCACTCATCCGCAACTTCTCCAAAACAGCAGAATCACCACCATTCAAAACATTTATATCCATCAACACCCCCATCAACTGATTCATATTGCGTGTTCGCTCCTGAACCGTTACATCCAACGACATCCAGATCTTTAGTTTATTTGTATTTGTATTTGTGTCCGTGTTATATTATAGGTATTATTGGTTTTATATGTATTCCGTAAGTTATTTTTTTTTTATTTCTAGTTGATCATATAAGATCTAATATAGTCTTCTTCTCCTTCCCTATCTCTAATCTCTCTATCTCTCTCTTTTCTTCCCTCGAAATATAAATTCCCTTTCTTTTGATTATATAGTATGTTTTTTTTTTTTTTACTTTTTTTTTTTTTTTCCTTTCCTTTCAAAAAAAAAATTTCTAATTTTCCGTAATTTTTAATTTTTTTTGTTTTTTTGGTGGATGTTCTGCACTTCTATAAGTTTCTACGTGTTGTAAGTGCATAAATTTTTTTCCGTTCTGTTTCCTTCTACTGCACCATCATCTACGCCTTACATGTACGGCGTGTTCTTCTTCTTCTTCTTCTTCTTCTTCTTCACCACCCCCCCCCCCAAATAAATACTGTCTCTATATAACATCGTAGTACTGTATATACTGTAGTAGCACAACCGTGGTAGCACAATAGAAAATATCCCGCCCCTTCTCTTCGCCCCGCCCCGCCCTTCCCTTCCCTCTCTTCTCTATGCACTAACACCAACAACCTACGCCATATTCTACACATCTCACCCCATCCCTTCCCATTGTTCTCTGCTTTGACAGCGTATATCCCTTTTTTTTTCTCCCTCTCTCTCTCTCTCTCTTACTTTTGATAAACACCCATACACAATGTATTATGAAGCACTGTAAATCCATTTCGTCCCCTCCTCCCCCGTCTTCTTCTTCTTCTTCTTCTTCTTTTGTTTTTATGATGACATCAACCCCGAATGTTATGGAACACGATATGCTCGTGAACGAAGCCGTGGATAGTTATATCTGAACCCTAAAAATACGATTTAGGGTTTATTTTCTTCTTGCGACAAAAAAAGAGGTGTGCTGGCATGTTCTCTCTCTCTCTCTCTTGCTTATATATTACTATCTCGATTTTATTACTATCTCGATTTTATTACTATCTCGATTTTATTACTATCTCGATTTTATTACTATCTCATTCATTGAATTGACAGAAAAGAACTACAATAGTACAATAATATAAAACCACACAATTCCTTTCTTTGTTTTATTTCCCGATGGTGCCTGAAGAGAACGTGTTAAGGGAAAGGGTTTCTGAACAAGAACCACTTGCTAAGGAAGTTGAGAAAGAGGATGATAAGTTGAAGAAGCAGGAGAACGTCAAGTTCTGGCGTAACTTAGAGAAATACCTGGTCCCATTGGTCTTCACTATAGTGGCTGTCTTTGTCAGATGTTACAAACTACACATTAACGCCAAGGTGACTTGGGACGAGGCACACTTCGGGAAGTTCGGGTCTTACTACCTGAGAGGTGAATTCTACCACGACGTCCACCCGCCCTTGGGGAAGATGCTGGTAGGGTTGTCCGGTTACTTAGCTGGCTATAACGGGTCCTGGGATTTCCCCTCGGGACAGGACTACCCGGACTACATCGACTACACCAAGATGAGATTGTTCCAAGGTATCGTGTCCGCTATGTGCGTCCCCATGAGTTACTTCGCCGCAAAGGCTATCGGTTTCGCCTTGCCAACCGTGTGGTTAGTCACCGTCCTCGTCCTGTTCGAGAGCTCTTACACCACACTAGGTAAGTTCATCCTGCTGGACTCCCTTCTGCTGTTCTTCACCGTGGCTACGTTCATGTCCTTCCAGTTCTTCCACAGAGCCCACAAGAGACCTTTCACCGCAGAGTGGTGGACTTGGATCGCCTTGACAGGTGTAAGCATGGGCTGTGCCATCTCCGTTAAAATGGTCGGTCTCTTCGTCATCTCTTTGGTCGGTATCCACACCGTTGTGGACCTATGGCAGTTGCTAGGCGACAAGTCCGTCTCCTGGAAACAATACGCTGGCCACTGGTTGGCTAGAATCATCTTCTATATCGTTACCCCGTTCTTGATCTTCGCTCTATGCTTCAAGATCCACTTCCATCTACTGTGCAACTCTGGTCCAGGTGACGGTACAATGTCCTCAAGATTCCAAGCTGCTCTGAAGGGAAGCAATGTCGGTAAGGGCCCTCGTGATATCGCCTTTGGCTCCTCTGTCACGTTCAGAAACATGGACGTCTCCCACGGTGCCCTACTACACTCTCACGTCCAGACTTACCCAGAAGGTTCCGAACAACAACAGGTCACAGCTTATGGTTACAATGACACCAACAACGTCTGGATCTTCCACAGAGGACACGGCCAGAAAATCTGGGACACTAATGAGACTGAACCTCAATTCGTCAAAGACGGTGACACAATCCGTTTGATCCACGCCTTGACAAGAACTAACTTGCACTCCCACCCAATCTTCGCTCCCGTCACCAAGGATGCTTACGAGGTCTCTTGTTACGCAAGTATCGAAAGAGGTGACGACAAGGATCATTGGATCGTCGAAGTTATGTTGGACGATGGTAACGAGGATAAGTCCCTGTTGCACCCAATTACTACCAAGATGCGTTTCAAACACAGCACCGTAGGCTGTTACTTGGCTCAGACCGGCAAACATTTGCCAGACTGGGGTTACAAGCAGGCTGAAGTCGCTTGTGTTCTAGACCCAAAGAAGAATGACATGAAGACCTGGTGGACTATCGAATCCCACAGCAACGAAATGCTTCCAACTCCAGAGAACTTCACTTACCCAAGATCACCATTCTGGGGTGACTTCTTTGCCTTGAACAAGAAAATGATGGACACCAACAACGCTCTAACTGTTGCCAGTGACAAGCATGATTACTTGAAGTCTGAAGCTTGGGAATGGCCAACTCTATACCGTTCTCTAAGAATTAACCACTGGGGTGAAGAAGCTAACAGATACTTGTTGCTAGGTTCTCCAGCTTCCGTCTGGCCTTCCACTCTATCCATTGTTGTCATAATGCTCCTAATTGTCTACTATTTGCTAAAGTGGCAGAGACAACAACAGGTATTCAGAACAGAGAGAGACGAAGAAATCTTTTTGTACGGTGGTCTGTATCCTCTATTAGGTTGGGGTCTACATTATGCACCATTCGTTATCATGGGTAGAATTAAGTATCTACATCATTACATGCCAGCTCTGTATTTTGCACTATTTGTTTTGGCCTACATGTTCGACGCTTCATTGAGATACCTAAACAAAACTAAATCGCAAAAAGCAATCAGATTGGCTATCTACTTCGGTTACATGGCCCTAGTTATTGGTGGATTCATCTACTTTGCTCCATTCTCCTATGGTATGACTGGTCCTTTTGAAAAGTACAAGAAACTAGACTGGTTGAAAAACTGGCACGTCGTCTAAATGTTTAATATTATATTTTTTTCTTTTATTTTCGAATCCACCGTCGATTATCAAATGTTAGAAGAACAACTAAAAACACAAAGGAAAAGCATTAACGTTTAAATCAGACAGTTCTGTATGAAGAATATTTATCAAGAATTCTGAGAGAATTCAAAAATAAAAATTGCTGTTTCAATTATTTTTATTAACGAAAATTTGTAATATAAGGAAAAAAACCAAATGATTTTATATATAAAAAAAAAATGGAAAAGGACAATGTCATATAGAACAAGTTAATAATATCATTAAAATAGAGTGTAAATAATATTAAGTATAAAAATGTTATGCTATGTTTCATTAAGTAACGAACTTCGATGAAGAAAAAAAGATAATAAATAATAATTACTTATAACTATGGTCTTTTTAATGTAGTAATGCGCTTAAATCGTGCTTAGAATACTCATTGTGTAATTCTATCAGTATCAAGAGCCTCCGACAAGCCTCTTAATCTCACATCAGTAGTATTATGAGGTGTCAAGGTATATCCTCTTGTGAATGGCACAGCACCTTGGATACTAATGATGTTTTCCAGTTGAGGCGATTGAACAGCAGTTAAAGAGTTTCGATGGTCATTATGATGGGCTAATGGAGGAATTGCAATAATAGGTGTAACTGGAGAAGATCTTCCACTTTCCTGTTCTTCGTATATGATATTTTTAGGTTCCTGTAAACCGTTGATAGCATCATCATAACTAGGTGGGGAAAGCAGTTTAATATCATGATACATAGGTGGAACCTCCTCATCCCACGAAATGCCCAAACCAGATCTTTCCGTAACGTTAATACGAAACTGCATACGCAACACTCTTGCAGCACCCGTTGGAACACTAACAATTCTAGGAGTCGCACTAACTGATCCAATCCTCCCAGTACCATTTCCAGAGCCAATACTGGATTTGGATGTCTGCGGAGCAAGATCATTATACTCAACCGGTTTTGCTCTTTGAGAGCTACGGTTCGCAAACATAGGCGACAGTTCTAGAATTCTTTGATCCATATCATTTCCTTCCTCATCAACCTGTGTTGACGACTGACTTTCAGCATTTCCACCAGAAGTATCAGCTAGAGAACTTCTTCTACTAGAAGAATTTAATGGTTGTCCATTTGAATACTGCAACGCTTCCTCAGCAACCACAATTTCTACTGCCAGTGTATGACTGACATATATACCTAAGTTCGGATCCTGAATATCACAGGCAATAGTGATAGGTGGCTGGTTAGGTTTTTCTTTATAAGGATAAGTAGTTGATGTATGCATAATTGGATTCGAAACTCCGGAGTTCGAATTAAGAAGATCAATATCAGTTACTAACTCAATTTTACCATTTCCTGCATCAAAATCAGTTTTCCACCCATTTTTCATTTCACCTTTTGAAATTATACGTATTTCTTCTGAAAACAAAGAGCTGCTATTCTTTAATTCTTGTTTTAGTTGTAATTCACGTTGCCTTTGTTGTTGCTGTAAAAGTTCTTGTCTCATCGCATCATCACTTGGGTGAACAAACTGATCGGCACTTTCTGTCTCTTCGGTGTCTATATTGCCTGCCTGATCTTCTCCGGAAGATAGTGTCGCAGAGTTCGGCGTACCATCCGCTACTGTAGATAAAGGCTGTGGAGCATTTCTTGCATTTCTATGAGCAGATAACGACATATTCGAGGGTGAACTTAACGCTATCCTGATCTGAGGACCGATATCACCATACCTTTTTATTGGTAATGGGGGTTTCTTGCTCCTCTCTTCTTCTTTGAATTTCACCTGTTTTTCAAGTTTATGCAGATCTTCTTTATGCTGTGAGCAAACATTTGTCTTGACTCTAGTTGTCTCTTCTACACGCCATGCTAGTTTTCTCATCCTCCACCTTTTATCTGACCCTTTACCCGTAGATGGTGAAGAAATACCTTCCAATTTCATTTCAAGAGGAAAAGTTGACTTAGGGTAAACTACATTCGGAAGAACAGCGGCAGCCGTCAATTGTGTGGGTGGAAATACACGAAGTGAGTTCTTATCTGGTCCTCTATGTATACTCCGTGTTACTGGAACAGGCATATTAATTTTTACTTGAAAGTGTTTAACTGCATTGATAGGATCTATATAGGTAACTGTACCTATGAGTTCATACTGTATTTTTGAGTTGGCATTCAAGCCTAGTGCTGAAGTTGATGGAACAGAACCCGGGATCAAATAAGAAAAAGGGAATTCATGTCTACCTATTTTTATATTTTTCTTATTCTTTTGAATATCCCAGGTTTTCAATGAAGTATATTTGACATGACAGTTTTTACAATTGATGATGTTATTTGCTGCGGCTGCAGGTAATTGTAATGCTGTAGAGGAAGCTGAGACACTCGCATCAGGAATAAAAGGTTTACTATACGTCACTTTTTGAACAAACCTCAATTGAACCGTTGTAATACTAATATTATCATAACCATTATTCTGTTGTTGTTGTTGTTGTTGTTGCTGCAGCTGTTGTTGTTGTTGTGGCGGGGATCTAACATCAGAAGAGTCATTCACTGAATATACAAATCTATCCTTAAAGGGGTCTTTAATTTTCAACACAAATTGCCCACAAATCAATGATCCGGTAGAATCCGTAGCAGAACCATATAGGACACATGGTGGGGACTGCACATTCAACTCCAGATCAATTGGCAGCTTAGAAGATGGTTTACCGCTGATATCCTCCAGCTTCGCCTTAACTTTATTAGTAGAGTTAGACCCACGTCTTAGCTTAACTGGTGATCCAAAAGTCCTTGGTGCCTCATCTGACTCATTACTACGGACTCCAGTAAGTTTTTGAAATCCTAACATTTATATCTGGAAAAAAATAAAGAGAAAAAACTAAACCAAATATTTAATCTCAGTAATGCTATCACTTTCTCTTTTTGATTAATTTTTTTTCCTTTAAACTAATATATTTTTAAATATTATTATTAGTATTGCCTTATGTTTTTTCTATTTTAATTATATTAACCTCACTCAATACTTTTGTTTTTGTCAATTCCGTCAATCTATTTTCATTGAAATAATATAATAGTCAGAATATGGCAAATATATTGCCATCAATATCGAAATACATTCTTAACTTGTGGATTTAGGTTTAATTTAATTTTTTTTTTTGGGCTTTTAGTATTTTTTCCGATGAAGATTAGTAGCTATCCAGCAAAAAAAAAAGAAAGAAAGAAATAAAATGGTTGATAGCGTCGGCAAACTTTAAATTTTTTTAATTAATTATTACCCGGATAACACATGTGAAAGATACTCTAAGACGAAATATTCCAAAATAGTTACCCGGCGTTACGTGAATCACAAAAAATATGCACCCGACTTTTTTGATTTTTTTATTTATTTTTCAATTTTCTGAGCCGTCTTTTCAGGCAACTTTTTGAAGGGTGCAGTCCTTTCTTCTTTCTTTCTTTTTTTTTTTGTTTTTCTTGATATTGAGTATTGTGGGATGCGATGAGCTTTATATTTTCTTTTTTTTTATTCATTTTTAATTAAAGGTTTTTTGAGATGATTTCATTTATTAATTAATAAGCTTGTTAAAGATCAGACACCCATTTTTTTAAAGTTCATTTCCTAGGTATTCCAGGCTTAATATACAGAATATTCTATTCTAGTAAAAAGGAAAGTAAAGAAAAATTTTCTTGGTTTTGATTTACTTTTTTTAATATATAATATCGATATATAAATATATATCATCATTAAAGATAGATGAGAGCATACATTTATCTAAGTATTAGTATATTGTACTTAATATTTTTCTAAAGTATAATTAGTATATAACGTTAAAGAGGATAAGGACCAAAAAATAAAATAAAATAAAATAAAATAAAATAAAATAAAAAGGATGGTAGTGTCAGATGATTTAATATGGGACATCATTAATCATGGTTTCTGTGCTAGTAAGATTAAGACGAAAGTCGGGCAGACATTTGATAAGGATCCTTATAATGTAACTGGATTATTTACTAGGCAGTCATGTCCCTTAGCAAATTCAAAGTATGCGACGGTCAGGGAGCTTGGTCCCAAAGGTAGGCTTTATCTCTGTCTCAAGACTCCCGAGAGAGCACATACACCGGCCAGAATGTGGCAAAAGATTAAATTATCGAATAATTACAGCAAAGCTCTGGCACAAATCGATGAGCATCTAAAGTATTGGAATAAGTTTTTCATCCACAAATGTAAGCAAAGATACGTGAAGTTATCCCAGATTAAACTTGTTGAAAGGAGACAAATGAAATTACAGATGCTAGACGAGGGTAGAAAATATGTAGGTGTTGCTCCAAAAGTGAAGAGGCGTGAAATGAATAGAGAACGTAAGGCACTCGTTGCTGCAAAGATTGAGCAAGCGATCTCCAAGGAATTACTAGAGAGACTGAAAAGTGGTGCTTACTCTAATGAGGATAAAAGTATGACACCATTGAATGTTGACGAAACAATATGGAAAAGAGTTTTGGGTAATCTAGGAGAGGAAGAATTGCAATCGCAATCAGATTACGAAGAGGATGAAGAAGGAAACGAAGAAGATAATGATGTCCAATACGTTGAAGATGAGGAAGAAGATGAGGTTGATCTTGATAAATTAGAAAATTGGTTGGCTGACAGTAGCGACAATGAGGATAATTATCACGATTCGGGCGATAGCGATTCGGATGAAAGTGATCTAGATGATGACGACAAATACCAAAAGAAGCTTGAGGACATTCAAAAAAGAAATATCGAAATTGAAATCGAAATGGAAAATGACGCCCAAAGTCAGGAAATTGTGTAAATTTTAAATTCATGGTATAAATATCTTATATCATTTTTGGGTAATGATGGTTAATTTATCTGTAGCAAGTTAAATGAAAAAAACAATAAAAAACCTGCATAATTTTTAAGCAGAGACTTTCAATTTCATATTATATCATAAATTTATTAAGAATTTTTTATATAACGTTACACGATTATAATTATAAATTATAATCTAAGTTTATTGGGATGAAACTATCTACAATGTGATGTTTTTAACATCAAGATCCTTATGAACAAATGCCTTCTTACCACCAGCACCTAGGTAATCTGAGGCTATTTGACCATTACCTCTGATTTGATATTGATATGTGACCAGACCATCGAGACCAACTGGCCCACGAGCATGAATCTTAGATGTGGAGATACCAACTTCGGTACCGAAACCATATCTGAAACCGTCAGCAAATCTAGTAGATGCATTCCAATAAACACCCGAGGAGTCGATACCCTTCAAGAACTTTTCAGCATCCTCTTCATTCTCAGTAATAATGGCCTCAGTGTGTTTAGAAGAGTGTTCATTAATGTGCTGGATTGCTCCTGTGGTGTTTGGAATGAATTTAACTGCACAATCCAAAGACAAAAATTCCTTGTCAAAGTCTTCAGCTTCATTAGCATCAACAATTTTACTTTTGATGTTGTCAGTCAACTTACCATCTTTCTCTAACTTTTGCAAGAATTTTTCTTTAACATCTGGAGTAGCATGGATTGTGACGCCACCTTCTTCGATCAGATGCAGAAGAACCTCATCCCATTGTGGGAATTGAGGGTTGATAAGCAAAGCCTCCATCGCATTACAACCGGCTGGGTAGTTAGTCTTGGCGTCCAAGACAATTCTCTTAGCCTTCTCTAGATCAGCGGCGCTATCGACGTAGATAGAGCAAATACCATCAGCATGACCTAGGACTGGAATTTTGGTAGTGTTCTTGATCTGTCTAACCAAACTATTCGACCCACGAGGAACAACCAAGTCGATGTATTCGTCCTGTTTTAGTAAATCAGAGATATCTTCTCTAGTCTCCACCAATTGAACAGCGCCCACTGGGACGCCGGTCTCCTCTTGATATTTGGCGATCGTTTCATTTACCACTTTAGCCATAGCCCTAAAAGTATTCACAGACTCCTTACCACCTTTCAAGATACCGGCATTACCAGACTTGATACTTAGGGCGGTGATATTGGCAATGACTTCTGGACGTGATTCGAAGATCACAAGCAAAACACCGACAGGTGCAGTCACCTGGTACAGCATCAACCCTTCATCAATCTGTCTGGCCATCTTAACCTTACCAACAGGGTCCTCCAAATCGGCTACATCTTTGATACCTTGCAACATAACCTCAAACTTGTCACCTTTGAACAAGTCTAACCTCTTCACCATCGAATCAGCAAGCCCAGTCTTCTTTGCCTCCTCTAGATCAACTTTGTTCGCTTGTTCAATCTCAGCCCTAGCCTCAGCTAAACCGTCATGAATGTTGTACAATATCTTGGAGCGATTCTCATCAGAAATAGTCTTTAAAATATTACCAGCTGCACGAGCATGTTTAGCAATTTGTTCAGCAGAAGACATTTTTACTTTAGTTTAATTTTTATTGTATGTGTATTGTTTTTATCTTGTTTATCTTATTATTTGCATATAAAGAATAACGTAATCAATAAATTTCCTATATCAAACATTATCTTTATATACATATATATATGTGAATGTATAAAAAGAAAAGGGAAATAATTATGACGACATTTTATATTTTCTGAATATAAAAAAAGAAAGAAAGAGAAGGATACATATCACAGAATAGTACGTACAACACATCCTAAACAAATCCCACCCCTCTCACCACCACCTGCTTACTAACTCATGAGAAGAGATCACCTGATACTACGTAAAATATTATAAAACATAATCCGGGTAATAACACCAAACCCTAAGACACCCAAAAAAATTTTCTAAAAAAAAGATAGTAACCCTAAAACATGCTACACGAGGAAAGAACACGTTTACAGTGTATAATATATGACGAAGAAGAAGAAAACACGAAAAAAATAACAATACGGCACTTCGGCTGTTTGTGAGTGTATCACGGTATCGCCTACTTTTCTATGTTCCTAGTCTAATCCCAATTATGGTTTCGTTTGTTGTTTTTTACATTCATTATATAGTGCAACAGCAGTTTGTTTCGAACTGGATGTTATGCTGTTCTCGAGCTTGGGTGTGCAGTGCTTGTTAAAACAAAAGACGTTGAGAGGATCTTTTGGTCCACAGAGGTGTTTCGTGTCGATTTATAACAAGAACTCTTGATCAGGTTTTAATATTTATTGTGTGGGGATCATTAGGCTTTTTAAAAGAAACTATTTACCTTGGTTCTTGAACTTGCAAAAAATATCTAAGTAAGAGTGACAAAAAATAGAGTGTATCTAAAATATCAAATCAACCCACAAAATAAGACCAAAACAAATAGACGTTTATAGAAGAGAAAGAAATTACTACACTTTCTTTGATTTTTTTTTTTAATTGATCTTTCTTCTGCTCTTTTTTGTGTGATTTAGATGTCCTTTGAAGTAGGTACTCGTTGTTGGGTTCCTAGTAAGGACCAAGGATGGATTGGAGCTGAGATTACTAAGAACGTTGAAAAAGAAGGTAAATACCATTTGGAGTTGGCATTGGAGGACGGTACTACCACTGAAGTTGATGCTACGGATTTAAACGATGATAAAGATGAGAATTTACCATTATTGAGGAACCCTCCTATCCTGGAGGCCACCGAGGACTTGACCTCACTGTCTTACTTAAATGAACCTGCTGTGTTACATGCCATCAAACAGAGATACTCACAACTAAATATCTACACGTACTCTGGTATTGTCCTTATTGCGACAAACCCGTTTGATCGTGTGGATCAATTGTACTCCCAGGACATGATCCAGGCGTATGCTGGTAGACAGAGAGGTGAAATGGAGCCACACTTGTTTGCTATCGCTGAAGAAGCATACAGACTTATGAAGAACGATAAGCAGAACCAGACTATTGTGGTCAGTGGTGAATCTGGTGCAGGTAAAACCGTCTCGGCTAAATACATCATGCGTTACTTCGCATCAGTGGAAGAAGAGAACTCTGCTACTGTTCAGCACCAGGTAGAAATGTCTGAAACTGAACAGAAAATTTTGGCCACTAATCCTATTATGGAGGCATTCGGTAACGCCAAAACAACTAGGAACGATAATTCCTCCAGATTCGGTAAATATTTAGAGATCCTCTTCGACAAAGAAACTTCCATTATAGGTGCCAAGATAAGAACGTACTTATTGGAACGTTCAAGGTTGGTTTACCAACCGGCCACAGAAAGAAACTATCACATATTCTACCAGATGATGGCTGGTCTATCCCCGGAGGAGAAAAAGTATTTACATTTGAAGGAAGCACAAGATTATTTCTACATGAATCAAGGTGGAGAGACCGCAATTGAAGGCGTAGATGATAAGCAGGAGTATAATATCACAGTGGACGCGCTATCTTTAGTTGGTATCAACGACGAAACCCAAAAGCATATTTTTCAAATATTAGCTGCATTGTTACATATTGGTAACATTGAAATTAAGAAGACAAGAAATGACGCTTCACTATCTTCTGATGAAGAAAATCTGAAAATTGCATGTGAACTGCTTGGTATTGATTCGTTTGATTTTGCTAAATGGATCACGAAGAAGCAAATTATAACTAGATCGGAAAAGATTGTCTCGAATCTAAATTACAATCAGGCATTAGTAGCGAGAGACTCCGTTGCAAAATTTATTTATTCTGCATTGTTTGACTGGTTAGTTGAAAACATTAACACGGTATTGTGCAATCCAGCTGTTAGCGACAAAATAGCGTCTTTTATCGGTGTTCTAGATATTTATGGTTTTGAGCATTTTGAAAAAAACTCTTTTGAGCAGTTTTGTATTAACTACGCCAACGAGAAGCTACAGCAAGAATTCAATCAGCATGTTTTTAAACTTGAACAAGAAGAATACGTCAAAGAGCAAATTGAATGGTCATTCATTGAGTTCAACGATAACCAGCCTTGTATTGACTTAATCGAAAACAAGCTTGGTATATTGTCCTTGCTGGATGAAGAAAGTAGGTTACCTGCTGGATCCGACGAATCCTGGACACAGAAACTATACCAAACCTTGGACAAACCTCCAACTAATAAAGTATTTTCAAAACCTCGTTTTGGCCAGACAAAGTTCGTTGTTAGCCATTATGCTTTGGATGTCTCATATGATGTTGACGGTTTTATTGAAAAGAATAGAGATACAGTGTCAGATGGTCATTTAGAAGTTCTAAAGGCTTCAACTAACGGAACCTTATTAAATATTCTAGAAACCCTAGAGCGTAATGCTGAAAAGCTTGAAGAGGCTAAAAAAGCAGAACAAGAAGGCAAGAAGGCTAAACCGGGTCCTGTCAGAACCGTTCAAAGAAAACCTACACTAGGTTCCATGTTTAAACAATCATTGATTGAGTTAATGGATACTATTAGATCGACAAATGTTCACTACATTCGTTGTATCAAACCAAATAACGAAAAAGAAGCCTGGAAGTTTGATAATTTAATGGTTCTTTCTCAATTAAGAGCATGTGGTGTTTTAGAAACTATTAGAATATCATGCGCGGGTTTCCCATCCAGATGGACTTTCAATGAATTCATTCTGAGATACTACATCTTGCTTCCAGCTTCTGAGTGGTCGTTTATTTTTACCAAAAGTGATATGACTGAGGAAGATGTTATCACTCTGTGTAATAAAATTCTAGATGTTACCGTAAAGGACAAGGAGAAATACCAAATTGGTAACACAAAGATATTCTTCAAAGCTGGTATGTTAGCATTCCTGGAAAAACTCAGAAGTGATAAGATGCATTCTTCTAGTGTTCTAATCCAAAAGAATATAAGATCTAAATACTACCGTAGAGAATATCTGCGTATCATGGCATCTATCCATGGCATTCAAAAACATGCTAAGGGTATGGTCGAGAGAATCAAGGTTGACAATGAAATGAAAAATAGAGCAGCCTTGCAAATACAGTCACGCATCAGAGGCCATTCTCGTCGTACCAATGCTTTGGCCATTTTAGAAAGTATCAAAAGTGTGCAACGTCGTATCAAGAAAGAGCTTTACAGAAAACATGCTCAAGTCAAACAAGAGACGGATGCAGCCACAGTTATTCAAAAGAATATTAGAGGTCTTAAACCAAGAAGAGTGTTTATGGAAGATAAGAGGAGAACAGTTGTGGTACAATCTCTGATTAGAAGAAGATTTGCCCAAAAAACCTTGAAACAGTTGAAGGCTGATGCTAAATCTGTTAATCATCTACAAGAGGTCAGTTATAAACTTGAGAATAAGGTGGTCGAGCTGACTCAAAATCTAGCTGCTAAGGTTAAGGAGAATAAGCAACTTTCAGCTCGTATAGTCGAGTTACAGAAGAATTTGGAGTCCAGTTATGCTTTACAAGATGAACTAGAAACATTAAAGGCTTCCCATGCCAAAGATCTTGAGGAGCAACAGCAGAACTTCAACATTAACGGTAAGCAAATCGAAGAAGAGTTAGAAGAAGCTAAACAAAGCATCGAGAACTATAAATTACAAATTGCTGACATCAATAAGCAATACGAAGAAATCAAAAGTACGTCTCAAGGATACTTGGAACAACTTGACAAGACTAAGGCAGAGTTATTAGAAGTCACCACTTACAATAGCGATCTACAAAATGAAGTGAAATCTCTAAAGGAAGAACTATCTCGTCTTCAAACTCAGATTTCTCTGGGTACTGTTACCGCCAACGTGTTACCACAAACTCCTTCTAAAGAAAATCATATGCAACGGAACATAATCAATAACGCTGACACTTCAATGGGTAATGAACAATTGAATATCAGACCTGTCAATAGTAGAGACGCTGGTAGTGTATCGAATATGGGAATAGACAGTATCACTACTGATCCAAACGCCTTATCACAGATCAACGAAGAGTTATTCAGATTATTGGAGGATATTGATGTTTTAAACAACGAAATCACCGATGGTTTATTGAAGGACTTCCAAGTTCCTGCTGCGGGTGTTGGTATGCAATTGAGTAGAAGAGATGTCGTCTATCCTGCTAGAATTCTGATTATCATCTTGAGTGAGATGTGGAGATTTGGTTTGACCAAACAGAGTGAAGGATTTTTGGCACAAGTTTTAACCACCATTCAAAAAGTGGTCACGACTCTGAAAGGTGCAGACCTAATTCCCTCTGGTGCATTTTGGCTAGCTAATGTCCGTGAATTATATTCTTTTGTTGTATTTGCTCAACATTCCATTCTAACTGAAGAATCTTTCAAGAACGGAATGACCGACGATGAGTACAAGGAATATGTATCGTTAGTTACTGAACTAAAGGAGGATTTTGAATCTTTAAGCTACAATATCTACAATATCTGGTTGAAGAAGTTACAAAGAGAGTTACAAAAGAAGGCAGTCAATGCTGTTGTCTTATCAGAGGCCCTTCCTGGTTTCAGTGCTGGTCAATCTGGTGGTCTTCTAAACAAGATTTTTAGCTCTGGGGAAGAATACACTATGGATGACATATTGACTTTCTTTAATAGCATCTACTGGTCTATGAAATCATTCCAAATTGAAACTGAAGTTTTCCATAAGGTTGTTACAACACTATTGAATTATGTTGATGCAATTTGTTTCAATGACTTAATTATGAAAAGAAACTTTTTATCTTGGAAAAGAGGTTTGCAATTAAATTACAATGTTACAAGATTAGAGGAATGGTGTAAGACGCACGGTGTCCCAGATGGTACCGATTGTTTACAGCATTTAATTCAAACTTCTAAGTTATTGCAAGTTAGGAAATATAGTATCGAGGATATTGATATTCTACGTGGTATCTGCTCATCGCTGACCCCAGCACAATTGCAAAAATTGATCACTCAATACCAAGTGGCAGATTATGAATCCCCAATCCCACAAGAAATATTAAAATATGTTGCCGATATTGTTAAAACAGAGGCATCATTGTCATCCACTAGTAAAGCTCCAACTCACAGTAACGATATATTCATCACCCCAGAAACTGGTCCATTCAATGATCCATTTGCAGACATTGAAACTCATAAATTTGACCAAGTTGAAGCGTACATTCCAGCATGGCTTGTATTACCAACTACAAAGAGGATTGTGGATCTTGTAGCCCAACAAGTGAGTGTACAAGAAAATCAATAGCAGAAAAAACCAGAAAAATAATTTTCACTCGTTAAGTAATTTATTAATTCTTTCTCACATCAAAAAAAAATTCTACTATATATTAACTATAATTAATAATACCCACCACATTAAAAGTTTTACCAATTAATCGTATGGTTAATCATCTAAATTAATTCTATAATAGATAAAATATATCCTCTTACATATTTAAAGGAAGAGAAAAAAGTAAAACAACAAAAAAAAAAAAAAAAAAAAATTACAAAAAAAATTATAAAAAAATAAATTGACGAGAAATCGATAACTTTTTATTTAAAAGGCTTAACATTTCACCCCAAGTGTGCCTCTCTGCTGAACCCGAACCCGAAAATAACGAGTTTAAAAAAACACGTTCCCAAAACCCAGTCCATAAAACAAGCAATACGAATCGGACGTGCCAAGGACGAGAAAATAACTGAACAAAAAACTCTTGGGGGAATCCAATTATTAAAACACCTTCAAACTACACTAATTGGTTAATTAATTAAGGATTAGGATTGATTTTGCTTTCGAAACGTACTATACAGAGTTTAGCCTATACTATTACTGCAACAACGTATAAGAGATTAACATTAACATAATAGACACCAGAAGTTTTTTTTCTGAATCGAAAGTCATATACTAAAGTAGCATTTTCGTACACCAAAAACAACTCTAAGGTCAATTATTTATTATGACTAGCTCTGATGGCAGCAACAGCAGTTCAACTTTCGGTAATGAAGTGAAAAAGAATGGAAGGAAAAATTTTTCAAGAAGGCAGTCGTTGAGATCGTCTTCCACACCTCCTTTAACCTCATCGTCCAGTGATAATAATTCTGTTTCGACGCCAGGCTCGAACTCATTGTCTCAACAACAGAAAATTGGGTCAAGTGGTGTAGAAACAGCCAATAAAATCCAAACAGAACTATCTCCTAGTAATGGTAATAATATGAATACCAGTGGAAGGTCACGACCTAAACGATCAACATCACAGAACGTTGATTATGATTTAAAGAAAAGAAAGATTATCAAAGTGGAACTGTCCCGGAAAACAGGTGAGGGTACATCATCAAACACCATGAATCAAAGAGGTGGAAGTAACACATCAATAGAGGAATATGGGCCCCAGGAGAAAAAGCAAATCTTAGAGTATGATAAGAGAGGAAAGTTGATTAATGTTAATGAGCCACCTATCATAGAAACGGTAAATGGGGCTAATGGAGTACCCTTGGGTCAATTTCCCTCAGATAAAACGAAAAAGGAGTATCTATGGAGCTTTAAAAAATCTATATCCCCTACTTTTCTACTAACCACTAATAATGAGTCGAATAATGAAAATAATAATAAACTTCCTATATCTCAACAAATTGAGGAATTGATAGTGCAGGCTAAAATCAATACCAACAAGGATAAGGAGTTGGCATCCACAAGCAACATGAGACATACTGTAAAAACAAATAGAAAAACAGACCCAGTATTAATACCGAAAGGTATCAACTTGCACAATCCCCACGTCAAAACGAAAACAAAAGACAATAATGCATTTGCTTCAACAACCAAATTGATCGGACAAAATCGTGTTGCACAAATGGATGAAACAAAGACAAAGCGTCCTACACCAAACAACACACAAGAAATCGAGAATGACGACTTTTGCTCTGCATGTTTTCAAACAGGGTCATTTCTATGTTGTGATACTTGTCCTAAATCCTTCCACTTCCTATGTCTAAATCCTCCATTAGATCCTGATAATTTGCCAGAAGGTGATTGGTCATGTCCACAATGTGTGATGAAACATAGGTATACGAATCATGCGCAATTAATAAAGGCTCAAAACTTATTTGTCAATCAATATCCAAAGGGCAAGAGACTGTTCGGCAAACTTCTCTTTACTCTCCAAGGAACGAATCCTCTACAATTTAGTCTACCTAACAATATAAAGGAAACCTTTCAATCGGTCAAAACAGGTCCGAGGGGACAATATAGTGATAACTCTGAGAAAGAACCTCTTACAGACAAGCAAATTTTTCATTCTCCTTACGGTCAAAGTATAACAAAACTTGACTCTTATAATGCTGATGTACATATAGATCCTGAAACTGGTAAAATTTTAACCTGTTATAGATGTGGTATTACGAGACTGGGTTCTTGGTCACATCCAGAAGAATCTCGATTACTAATAAAATGTGACTATTGTAATACGAGATGGCATTTAGATTGTGTCCCTGATGTACCCAGAGCCTCATTAAAAAACTTAGGTTCCAAGTGGCAATGCCCGCTACATTCTGAGCCTGTACGAATTACTACTTTTGAAGACAAAGCTACAAATAAAAAGATAAGAAAACTCTCAAAAAATCAGAAATACTTGCGGCCATTGCAGAGTTGCGGGTTCAAGAATGACGGGGATATAGAGATTGCATTAGATGAATTCTCAGCACCACCTCCACGAACTATGAAAAATATAAACCTTAAATACAAGTCCATTCCTGTTTTAGATGAATCCGGAGTTAAACTGGATTTCCTGGATAAACTTCAACGAGTTAAGTTTAACGAAATAAGCAGTAAAATTAAAGAACAGGGCGAAGTCCTCGAGAAAGTAATACGTTGTGCTAAACAAGATGAAAAAGAAGACATTTTGGCTCTTCTACATATGAAATTTGATAGTTCATCACAGCTACAAAAATTATGGGATTTTAAGGAACTAACTACGAAAGTTGGGATAAAATCTGAAGCAGGTGAGAATCTTAGTGATATAAAACAGGAAAATGATACACAAGCACTATTAGCACTTAAGCATCTTATAGAATCCAAACCTAAAGATGAAGTAATAAGATTTTTTAATTTGACCGAATAGACCATTCTAAGACTAAGATATTTACAAGAAAATATGAATAATTTAAACACAATATCCACATATATTATTATTTAAATATAAGCATTTAAATTATAAACTGCATAAAATCGTCATATAGTTCATCGTTAAGCTATTCATTGATAAATATGGGCAGGTGCAACATTTTAATAGTTATATATCGGCAAGTAAGTTATACCAATTATTCATCTTCGTTGTAGTCTACTTCTTTTCGAGATCTGGAACTTTTACGCACAGGCATGTTGGAGATGTCCCTTTCTGTTCTAGTTGATCCATATACTATATCGTCGTCAGAATCTTCAGCATCTGACTTATTGAATTTCACATTTTTTCTAGTTCCGCTACTCTTATTTTTTTTTGGACTCTGTTCATCTTTGTATTCTGTTTCTAGAAGACGTTTTTGAGATCTCTGCTTCTGAGTGTGTGACGCATGGATTAACTTCCCAACCTTAGCGTAAACATTTCCTCTTAATTTTTCTGTATATCTATCGCTCAAGAAATTCCTAAAGGTTGATTGGGCATCTTCCGCATTTGCAAAAGGTATAAATAGATCGCTTGGAAGGTTCAATTTCCCAGGGTAGGCATTGTGTTGCCAGGACCGTTTTTCTTTCAGTATTAACAGAATCATCTGAGATAATTCACCAATAATATATATATATTGATGAGGTTTTAAGGTATCGTGTGAATTTGTATTATCTTCACTGTCAAATCTTTCGTCATCTTCAACAGAAATATCTTGATAGTTCTTTATTCTTTCTGAGAGATAATATAAAAGGCTAAAGTTTTCTTGAGTAGCAATGGAGTCAAAATAGAAGATCAAATAATCCACTGCAGTAGCTAACGAAAGTAACGTCTCCTCGTCATTAGCTTGTAGGCCTTCCACAATATCAGGATGATGAGCAATTGCATGAATCAATCTTGGTAGAACCCTCTCAAAAAAGGTCCCTTTCTTGAAGGAAGGTTTGGTGCATGTATAATTTACCCATATTTTTGTGTTAACTTTCAATTCTTCATCAGGTTCATATGCTGTAAAAAATATCAAAGGTAGGAATTTAATGGATATCAACTCGCAAGAAATCGAGTCTTTTAATTCTTCAAGGAATCTTTTACGAACATCTAAGGATTCGTCTTCAACTATATTTACCAATTTTCCAATATCAGTAGACTTAATACAAGAATTTAAACGGGACACTCTTGCAACTTTTAGAATCTGCAAACCTGCGGCCAATCTTAATCTTGTTTGATAATTTTCTGGAGTTGGTGGACTATCCGAGGATTCAGAAATCAATTCACCACCACTAGCGATCATATAAAAAAATAGCTTCAAAGTCTTAGCAGTAAAGGAACTAGCAATATCGTCTTCTTCAAAATCATCACTGAAAGATCTTAGTTTATTGGTTAGTAGTTTCAGGGTAAAAAGTTTATTCGCCAGGGTTTTGTATTTGAGCGATTCTGCATCATCATATTCAATCCACTCGTTTCCTTGTTGGTTTTCTAAGTTCCTATTTGCCAGTAATATATTTTTTATCAAGTAGGAGATAATATTTGTTGACTCTTCTTCGATGATGTTAGGTGCGAATTTAAAAATTTCGGTTATTACTGCCAAATGTGCCGTAAATAGAGTATCATCGGTTATTTCTAACGGCAGTATCTTTATTTTGATACTTTTTAATCTTGTCTCACGTTCGGGTGATAATGAAATCAATTTTGTCGCGTATTTGGCCAATTGTGGATTCTCTGATAAGGCAAAGTCCTGTAACTTGCCCATCAATAATGGATCCTCAAAACTAAAGTTATCCTCCACTGATTTAGAAATTTTATAAAGTGTTTTCACAGCCTCTACTGCCATTGTTTGGCTACCTCTTGAATCCAAATTCTCAATTGAAATTACTGTATCCTTCAAATTCTTTAACTGATCTTTAAATAAAGTAGGACTTATTTTTGAGATTTCATCTATTAGTCTTCTCTTTAGATCAGTTTCTGCTTCACTTTGAAATAAACTGTCATCTAGAAATACGCTAATATTAGAAATGTTGAAGATTATAGGAGATGACCGTAATAATAAGGCTTTCATTTCTTGTGATATATCTCTAGGAACAATTGTGGAAGCAATTGGAACAGCATATTTTTTATAAAGATTATTGTCACTCAACTTCTCTACCAACTCGTTGAAACTATTTCTAAATGTGGAAAATGTAGCATTTCCTTTGACACAATTCTTTAAAAGAAAATATATCCTTTTGTCGTTAATTTCTTTCACAGTTTCTAGAACCTCAGCTACCTTTATAGGATCTGCCATCGTAGATGATAGCCAATCTATGGTCTTGTTGTATTTTTGGATCAAGTCTAAATCTTCTTTATTAGTTGGCTGATTTAATAGTTCGCAGAATTCTACATATTTACTCATAGCAATCGAGCATGGAACTTGTCTCTTGTTAAATGCGATAAACGAAGAGAAGGCTTTTTTGTCTAGATGAGAAACAACTGTAAGTAAGTTATTAATCCTTTTCCTATCATCTACCTCAAAAGGAAGTAGATATGTAAAAATAACCTCATCAACAAGTTGATTGATATGCACATCATTGATATAGTAAAGATTGAATAGCACCGATGGGATACTGTCAACAATTTTCCAGATATCAGAATCATGCGAATCCCTATCTATCTCCTTCAGAGAATTATAATAGAACTTACCAGTGGAATGTATACATAGGTCTCTGATTTCTCTGTTTTTCTCCCTGGTTAGATGTATTAATGACTTATACACTGAAATATTAGCGATATTTTCCCATATAGCTTTGGTAGGCGATGATTCAAATATCTGAACAGATAATCTCCTAACTGTAGGGTCCGCATCAATGAAGGTTTTGGCTAAACCGTGTCCTAAGTCATTGGAAATATCATTTCTAGCCGTGAGAATGTCTGGTATGCTCGAAATCCATTCCACCCTAACATCAGCACTTATATCAGCAATTTTTGTCATCCAAACCTTGAAAGTATCATTGTGAGCAACAACAAAGTTGCTCTTGGAATTTAAAGCAAGCATTTTCCCAACGAGCCTAGTGGCTAGTTTTCTTATTATTTCATTTTCTGATGTAAGTTCATGGTATACAAATCCGATTACTGATAGTACTAAATCTGGAACTATCTCCCAAAGTCTTAGGACAAGTTTATGGAGCTTTTCTGTAGTAACTATTAGTTTGGTGCTTATTTCATATACGTCATCTCCATTTTTCTCATTTGTTACATTATAGAGAATTTCGGAATAATATTTTGTTAGGAACCTGCTCATTCTACTAGAATATGATTCACAAAGAATAAGACTGATCTCATATCCACAGTTTGAAGCAATTCCTAGACCTTTGGGAACCGTATTTGGATTGAACGTTAGAAATTTATTGAATATTAATTTTAGAACACTTAATGGCATATTGTCGAATTCTGATACAACTTCACCCAGGATCCCACCAATTACGTGATATAGCTTTGATTGAAAGTTTTTTGAGTCGTCATAGAAAATTTCAAATAGTTTTAATAACAATTTTTCGGAATTGGGAAGATCAGTGATAAGGACTATTGATCTGTATTCTAGTAGTTTCGTGATTAGATAGTTCTGTTGGATGTAGTAACCATTATCTGGATCTCCGAGTAATTCAAATTGGGAAAGAACTAACTTAAAAATATCAGTTAATTGCACATCTGTATATGGTGCATCTGGTGCATATAGTCTCAAAATATCACTCAGACAACAAGCTGTGAAGGCCCTTATACCGATATCTTTATGTCTTAATAACTTTTGATTTATAAGATCAGTACGGTATTTGTCTAAACTATTCAAATCCACTTGTTCCTGAGTAAATGAAGCCAGTTCCTCATGTAGATTTCCTAATCTATTTAGAAGTTCATTAGTCGAAATTGAGTTCTCTAAAGTAGACAGTACTGGTTTGTTAAACCGCAGTTTTGTTAATCCTGCTTGTGAAACCATGATTCTATGTGATAATAACCCTTCTTATGATATTTTCTAGGGATTTAGACCAGCCTAGATTATCTATATCAATCTAAACTCGATTTGGATTAGGCTTTGTGGGTTTTGTCAATGTTAAATAAACGCATTACTATGCTTATTTACTATACATCTTTCATAAAAAAAAAAAAAAAAAAAAAGATCCAAATAACTTATTAATATTGTTAACGCGACGCGTTTTCTTTTCTTTACCCGGATTTTAGGATTTTGTAGTGGAGACGTCAAGAAACAGATAAATGTATCATCTCTAACTTCATTGTTATTGTATCTAAATTCAAGTATGAATTAACTACTAAGGTAAGGTAAAGTCTAAAAATACTAGAGTATCTTTATTATTTCTCAACTTATTAAGAAAATTATTTATAACATATTATTCATCTGGAGCCTGTTGTGGTTAAGTTAAAAGACAGCAGAGTTAATGATATATCTTTTAGTCAGGAAGGTTTACGATATCTGCTAAATTTAAAAGGAGGGATTTTGCTGTTAAAAAACATATATAAAACTATCTAGTCCTCTCATTCGTCCCTTAGTGAATTATAGTGCTCACCTAATGCATATGAATGCTTGTAGTACACCAGTTTAAGTTCTGGATTTGAGCCTTCTTGATTGACGATATGTACAGCTCGTCCCGCCATTAAGACTGATATAGGACAGTCTAATACTTTTGCAAGAGCTAATATTTCAATTTCTCCACCCCATTTTGCAGTACTTCTCATTTCCTCAGTATATTCATTTATATCTTTCAATGACATTGTGGCTTCGTCAAAAAGGTATGGAATGAAGTCATCTTTATTCTCTATAATGTAATCACATGCCAAATTTCTCAGCTTGTATACATCCAGATCTTCTGAGATAGTGACTCCGCTGTGGCGTGTTTTAATTTGATCTAGGACAGAGGCGAACAGACAATGACCATCCGGTTGAATATCATAAGGTTTTAATTTTTTTACCTGACAAAGTTCTAGAATGGCTTCGTTTTCAATCTTCTTAAAGTCAGGTTGAGCATCCGCTTCTTTCTGTGCCTCCTCTTTCATTCGTGTAATCTCAGCTTCTCTTTTCGCCAGTTTCTCCTTTTGTCTATTCCTCCTTTTTTTTGGTTGCTGTTGGACAGCTCGGCTATTGCCAACCACTTGTTCAACAGGGGTCTCAGGTTTGTTTTCTAATTGCAATTGCTCCAATAGTTGCTCTGGAGAAACATCTCCAGAATCCTCCCCAGCACTTTCTTCAAATGCTTTCAATTCGTCTTCATGTTTCAACCTGAGTTCTTCCTCCAATTGTAGGCATTTATTATTCACTTCTTTCCTTTTAGACTTTGTAGCCTGTTTCTTCATACCTGTGATTTTATTCTGCAGGTCTTTCTTCTCTTTGCGATGTCTCGCCAGCACTTCATCCTTGGAATCCATAATTCAATAGTCTTTATCAAAATTTTACAATTAAATTAAGCAAGAAAATAAAAATCCACCACAGTTTTTACCAGCTTGTGTATTAATAGTTAGCTTAGTATAATGATAATCACATCAATATCCATGTTAGTATTTTCATACAAATAGCTCATCGGATTCTAGTGCCTCTTCATTTTATTTTATTTTTCAATTTTTTTCAAAAGCGCAAAAATACCTTTAGACTAAAAAAAAACCATAACCTGCGTATGTTTCAGTGCGAGTATAGTTGATAGCAAAAATCAAATTGAAATTATTCAGTATTATATTTTAGAATTATCAATTCTTTGCTAACTACTTGCCATAAATTTATAGTCTTATATTCTGTACATTTGCCATGTTAGAAAAGACAACCCTAAATAAGAATTAATAAACATATATAAAAAATAAAAAATGAATTAAAACGAACTATAAACAATAACTATATGTACAGTTACCACCATTAAAAAGGTAACGGCGATAATTATTTAGGTAAAAGTATTAAATAAAAATTGACCTTCCGCAGTTAAACATCCACAAAAATTAGCTGGATTTCTAGATGGCCTAGTACTAAAAACAAAAAATAAAAAAAAAAAAATGAAGCGTAAAAGAAAAAACCTTAAAAATAAGGTACCTCTTCTTTTCAAGCTTCATGCTCGTTTTTTTTAAGTATTTTTGAGATTATTACCTTATTTATACCATTTTGAGAATTGCTAGAATTTTGGACACGATATAATTCTGTACCAGCTAAAGAATGGCCAACTAATAAGAAATTAACAGAAAATATTTTTTTTTATGTGATTTTTTAAATTTTTTTTTGTTATAGCTTTACAATTTTTTCTTAATATTATTATATTTTTTTAATTTAAAACTTTTCATTCGCTTTACAATGACTTTAGATGACTTTAGTTAATTATCCCTGATATATTTTTTTATTTTTTTTTTTTTCTAATTCAAATTAATAATCATTTAAGTTAAAGAAGACCTCTATGCAATAAATAATTACTAAACAAAACTATTATAATTGGTTCCTCTAAATTCAAACCAAAACTTAACTAACTATTACAGTTTCGAATAAAAAAAAAAGTATAAAAGGATGCCAAATTTTTGACTTTCTTTTAATAATTTTTTTCCATTTTTATTTTAATTATTTGTAATAATTAATATTTATCATTGATTTTGATTTAATAAGAGGTTGCCAGTCACTTGACTGGCCAACTATAATAATTAAAAAAAAAAAAAAAATTAAAAAAAAATGATGAAAAATACAATGAAAACAACTATCATAATTGAAATGAAAAGAGGTGGTGATTAAAACGATTTTTTTTTTTTAAAAACAGTTAGAAGAAGAACAGAGCTGCAGTGCATTTAGATTAGAAGCAAGGCAGCGGCAGCTGCTAAACCGGCTGGTACACCATATGTCAACATTCTTTGTGCCCCATTATCAGATTGAATGGGTGGAACATTAGAAGCCGAAGCTTGGATTTGTCCATCATCAATTTGAGAGACAGGAACACCAGTACTCTTGATAGTGGTTGGAGAAACAGTATTATGGGTGACAGATGATAGAGAGCTTACAGAATCTGTGGTGGAAGACACAGTAACAGTCGTAGTTGACGAGGGGGAAGAAGAATCAGGTATGAAATCTGCTACAACATCTGCACCAGTGGTTGATTGAGCTCTTAATACAACAGAAGAACCATTACCATTTGTGGTTAGTTGCCAGGTAGTGGATCCGTCAATTGGTGTTGCAATGAAAGATTCACTGTTCAAGTACATCAAATGACCATTCTTGATTGAAAAACCAACACTGGCCTCTGCACTTGAGGTTAACTTTATGACACCTGTAGGACCTTCGACGGTAAAGTATTCACTGCCATCAGCAGATTTTAGTTTACCATTGTCAGTTACAACAAGTGTCAAAGCTGAGGACGTGTTATGTCCTAAAACCAAGTTATTATTGGCATCGACGGCACCAGACGCATATTGCAAGTCGGTCCCAGACGCAATGGAAACTATTCCAAATTGCTGGGAATCAGCGACTATTAATTTAGCTAGAGCAATCAAAGCAATTAAAATTGGCTTACTGAATCTCATCTTTTATTTTTTTTGTTTTTATTTGGTCTTTTTTTTTTTATTATAATTTAATAATAAAAAAATCTTTGATAAAAAGAAGCTATAAAACAATATTCACTTGCAATTCTCGGCGCTATTTATACAATTTCAAAAGTTTTGCCCTTTTTTGTGGCTTACTTATTTTTTTGATCTTCATGTTATGTTATGTTTATTATTTTTGTGTCGCTGGCCAGAAATAATTTTATTTGATCCTACGTTCCGCTACCATTTGATAGAAATTATTTTTTTGCATTTTTTTGTTCTGTTTTGGCATTTTTTTTATGTGAATCTTATTTCACATTAATGACTTCATGACATATATATAGTTGTAAATAATAATAATTTTTTTTATATAGATTTAATATTAATATTTTTTTTAATAAAACCATTTAATACGAACACATGTGACCTTCGTCTTTTTATTATTTTTTCCCTTCAACTTACTGTTTGTGTGTTATTTATCATATTTCATGCAAGGTACTATTTTGACTTGTTAGGCATATTTTAGAATGCGTTAGGTAGATCTATAGAATAGTTGGTTTTATGACAGTGTTAATAAAACGGATTTATCATGAAGCTGACTCTTACCGACTTCAATAGGTCATATCAATCGGTTGTCAATGTGCACTTTAAGCTCACGTTCCTTTTTTTTTTTATTTATAATTTTCTAATATCGCTTTTTTATCTATTTAGCACATATTACGTTCAATCTCTTTCAATTGCTTGTACCAGTGGCCTAGGTAAAATCACATATACAAGAAAAAACAATAAACAATGGGCGAGAAGAAAAAAACTTTTTGCTACGTCATTTACTCTACGTTATTAACGGAAGTGCCATCATATCTTTCAATATTAATTTATACTTTACTCTGCCTGTTTAGTTTCTCACTGATAACATTTGATGTGGGCTCTATACATTTGCATAAGTGTAAAGTGGATTTAGTAACATGACCTCTGTTTATCGAAACAGCGGAATCGCTTGTGAAATACGAAGTTTTTTTTTTTCTTCGTATCATTTTATTTTTTTTTTTAATTACTTCTTCTAAGGCACCTTCTACGTTGAAATTTAGACTTCAGGCTTACAATGCTCACCCAATCTGCCGACGGCATCTCATGGTTCACTTCTCATTCAGCCCTGCGTCACTTTGCAGAAACAAATTGAAAAAGGTCTCTTTTAACATTGTTGCAATCCTGTCTACAGGCTGAATGGAGTAGAGTTAGAGAGCTATTGCAGTTCATTGTGCCTTAAAGAAAACAAGAAAAATACACCTTGCAAATCGCAATGGAAATTTTACTTCTTTATTTGTCATTTGGAAAAATATACTAAAAAGAAATGAAGGTAAAAACACTACATTTATAGCGAACTCGGAGAGACAGAAATGCCTTGATATCAAAGGGGAGGAGGACAAGACAGGTTCAGAAAATAATCTGAGAACTAAACAAAAAAAAAAACTCCCCTCTTTTTTTTCCCTTAAAACACCCAACCTTGTTACAGCAATTCATAGTTTTGTTATTGTTCTAAACATCGACTACACAGGAGCATTTTATTTTTTTTTCAATGTATGAAGTAAGCCGTGATGGCTTGCTCAATTATAATTTTTATCAAAATGCATCAAGGTAAGGTGTAGAAGGACTTCCCCTCTTATTTACTCCTTTTCTTTCTTTTTTCTATTGTTGATTTCTTTGTCCTATTCGTTGCAACACCTAAAAATATACAATTACATTTTATTTTCTATGTTTTTGGAAAATCTACTAATTTATATATAAATATATCCTAACTTGACCAGTAAGCTTGCGCAATAGGGGCCTTCTTCTCAATTGCACTCTATTTCAAAAAAAAAAAAATTAAGAAGAATAAAAGAAGAATCAAAGGTTCAATTTTATAAATATTATACTAATCATATAATAGATATAGAATAAAAAAACAATTATAACCAAAGATGATGCTATCCAGAGTCACAACAAGACTAGCCTCCAGGAATTTCCTGAGGTTAAGCTCAACAGCTATTCCTAAAACACAAAAGGGTGTTATCTTCTATGAACACGGTGGTAAGCTAGAATATAAGGATCTAGAAGTCCCAAAGCCTAAACCTAATGAGATTTTGATTAATGTTAAATACTCAGGTGTCTGTCACACTGACTTGCACGCATGGAAGGGTGACTGGCCATTGGACTCTAAGCTTCCTTTGGTTGGTGGTCATGAAGGTGCTGGTGTCGTCGTTGCCAAGGGTGCCAATGTAAACAACTTCGAAATCGGTGACTTGGCTGGTATCAAGTGGTTGAACGGATCCTGTATGGCTTGTGAGTACTGTGAACAAGGTAACGAATCTAACTGTGCTGAGGCAGACTTGTCCGGTTACACACGTGACGGTTCTTTCCAACAATATGCTACTGCTGATGCTATCCAAGCTGCTCAGATACCTAAGGGTACTGACTTGGCTGAAATTGCCCCAATTCTATGTGCAGGTGTCACTGTTTACAAGGCTCTAAAAGAATCTAATGTTAAGCCAGGCCAATGGGTTGCCATTTCTGGTGCTGCCGGTGGTTTGGGTTCCCTAGCCGTACAGTACGCTAAGGCCATGGGTATGAGAGTTTTGGGTATTGATGGTGGTGCCGAAAAGAAGAAATTGTTCGATTCTATTGGTGGTAACCACTTCATCGACTTCTTGGAGACAAAGGACCTTGTCAGTGCCATCCAAGAGGCTACTAACGGTGGCCCACACGGTGTTATCAATGTTTCTGTCTCTGAAAAGGCTATTGGCCAATCTGTCGAATACGTCAGACCATGTGGTACTGTTGTCCTTGTTGGTCTACCAGCAGGTGCTGTCGTCAAATCAAGTGTCTTTAACCACGTTTTGAAATCCATCAATATTAGGGGTTCTTACGTCGGTAACAGACACGACACCAGAGAGGCCATTGAATTCTTCACTAGAGGTAAAGTCAAGTCTCCTATCAAGGTCGTAGGTTTATCTCAATTGCCTGAAGTCTACAAACTAATGGAAGAAAACAAAATTGTTGGTAGATACGTTGTGGACACTTCTAAATGAGCACAATTAAAAAAAAAGAAAAAAATAGTAAAAAAAAAAGAAGAAGAAGCTAAACAAATTAAAAGTTTTATGAAGTTTATTGTTTTTTGTTTGTTTATTATTTGTTAATGATTATGACCCATCTTTAGTTTCAAATTTTTTTTTTTTTTTTTTTTTAATATGTTTATTATTTTCATTATTATTATATTGTTCTTTTTTTATATGAAAAAAAATAAAAATCAACAATTTAAGAATATTAATACATTGACTCTAGTCTTTATTATCAAGGTAATATTCTACTAAAAAAAATCTTCAATTCCTATTCAAAGAAAAAAAAATCACTGCATTATATTTTGTATGTCCTTAAACCTTTGTTTTAGATTATTATTATTATTATTAGATATGCTCTTTCATTTCATAGTATTTAATTAAATATACACTTCCTTTATGATATAATTTTTGGTCTATCAGAAACAATCTAATTAAAGTATTTTCATAATTAAATTAATATAATCCATTTGTTATTCTCACGGGTCACGTTTACGAACACCGAAAAATACGAAAAAACAACGAAAATTTAAACTAAGCCGCAAGGGGATTTTTTTTTTTTTTGATTTTTTTTTATCAATAAACAACACCAGGGGATTTTGGGAATTGGATATTCATTATTATTGCTATCACTACATATCTCTGCTGTTGAGATTACTATATATAAGACAATTGATTATAAAGACCAAAGTAAACAGTTATAAAAATAAAATAAAAAAAAAATAAAAAATATTGACATAAAATTTTTTTTAAGGGGAATTGATTAGAAAATAAAAGGGACAGAGTAACTACAAAACAAAAGAGAAGAACAAATTCTCATAGAACAAAAAATAAGGAACAAGTAAGTGAGAGATGTTTAGATCTAGGAATTACAATGATCAGATGAGGCAGGCTAATCCGAGTGCTGTAGCGGCAGCTTCAGCTCTTGGTAATCTTTTCAATACAGGGGAGAAACAACCCTCCAAGCAGCCTGTGAGGTCCTCCTCTATGATGAATATGAGACGTAGTTCATTATTGAGACGTCCGGATAAGCCTCAGGGTAATGGCAGTATGACTGGTGAGAGGAGAGGTTCTTTGATGCAGAAGAAAAACCCTGATAAAAGATACTCCATATCTACGTCCAAACCATCTTCAACTACAAAGACTAGGACTACTAGTTTACCTGGTAAGAGGAATAGCTTGGTTCAAAGAAGCGGGAGTTTTACGAGACAGATGAAGAATGCACAATCCACATTTAACGAGTTTGGTGGTCAGCAGGTAGCTGGTGTTGCCCACACTCCGGTTAATGCCGGCAAGACAGCCGTGAAAATGGTTACCAAATACATTCCAGGGAGAAATGGTCTTATTGCAGTACAAGTTCCAGCAACTGACCAAAAACAAGAGAGAAAGACTAGTAGGAGTAGCTCTCTGAGACGCCCTTCTTCTATGACTTCTAACTCTCAGAAAAATGTTCCTAAAAGAAAAGTTTCGCAACAGTCGTTGCACTCACATACTGCAAGACGTAGCTTGAGTAGTCAACAACAACAGCAGCATCATCAACATCAACAACAATCCCATGACGATTCCGCGAACCCTGAGGATTCTTTCAACAGAGCAGTAGATACCGTTGATTCGTCTGTACCTCTTATTGAAACTTCTATGAGAGAAGAAACCGAACAAGAATTGACCGAAGAACAGAAATTGGAATTGGAGCTTAAGAAGCAAAATATATTATCTGAAATTCAAACTCCAATTACCAACGTTATACCAGAATCTATGGATAGAGGAACTTTGACTGTTGATGACGATGAATCTTCAAGGTCTAATTCGAAGACTGATGAACTACATAATTTACTCGAGGATAGCGTGTACTTGGAGGAGAATATACACTTAGGCCAATCAGGTACTGTTAGTCCAATTGATATGGAACAATTGGATGGTAGTCAAAAGAGAGACTTTATACTTTCTGAAGCTGGAAATGAAGGGTTATCTAAACCACTAAGTCAAAGTGAAGATATAGAAGATAGAGTTGTTATAGAAGCTGATGTAACAGAGGTTGAGGAAGCTAAGGACAGTGATATTGAAAACTTTAATGATGTTGATGTCAAAACTCAGGATTTAGAGTCTGAAACTTATAAAACACTTGAGATTGTTACTGAAGACATTTCAGGAGGCGCTGTATTTGACAAGCCATCTATGGAAATGAATGAAGATGCAGAGAATGTTGTAGCTGAAGAGTCACAAGAGGCTGCTAGTGAAATAGATCAAGCAATAGACCAAATGGAAGAAATTCCTGGAAGTATTAAAAACGAAATGGATGATCTAAAGCAAGATATGAAAAGAGAGACTAATAGTGCTCCTACTAATGACATATCTGTTACAAATTCATCAGTCCCACAGCTTCAGATAAGCGAATTTAACAGTGAACCTGAAACTAAGAACTCAGATTCTCTAGGTAATGCAGATATTGAAGGGGGCAATGCTCTCCTAAAGCAACAAATGTTAGAGGAAAATAGATTAAAGGAGAGTATAGAGAGTTATGGCTATAATAATGAAGAAGAGATGGATAAGGAGAACGACATAACACTTCATAAAGATATTGTTTCTCATATTAAATCTAACGATACTGTAGATTCTGAGGCTATATTTCATGATACTAGTTCTTCTATCAATAATGTTCCAGTAAAAGAACATAAGGAGAAAAGTAGCCCTAAGAAAACTACTTCCTCAGAACCAAAGAATATGGCACAATATCTTAGATCTGCAAACCCCTATCTTACAAGTGGAAAAACTACAATAGCTAAACAGAAAACTCCTACCCCATCGCCAAAAAAAGGTGCTAATAATTTAGCTCCAATGAAGTCTGCTTTAAAAAAATCTGCTAGGCCGCTAAGCACGACATCGTCAGTTTACTCTGATGCTAATTCTCCTGCTGATGGTGTTTATCTTTCGTTAACTACTGCTGAGAATACCAGAATGAATGCCAAAATGACCATAGATGAACCAATTGATTGGAATCCAGAGACTCAAAAGAATGACAAGACAAAAAGAATGAGTATACCTACTAGATCGGCCTCCAGATTGAAAAAGAATACTGATGATAAGACCGGCTTTAATAGAAATAGTAAACAATTACAAGGAACTACTCAAAACCAGCCCTCGATAACAGAACCAACCACTGGTGGTGTGACCAAAAAAGGAATTGTTTCTGCTGCTGCCGTTTCAACCAATTCGAATCAAGCTCTTGCAGAGGAAAAGAATAACAGACAATCGATGCTAAAGAATCGTGCGCTTCAAATGGCGAAACAAGTAGGCTCTAATCCTCGACCAACATCTTCTGTCCCTTCTTCTACTGGTATCCCTGCTGAAGTTCCATCAGAAATCAACCCTCAACTTTATCCTAAAGAACCTTTACAGAAAAAATCTAGTTTTGAAAAAATAAGAAATAATGATAAGAACCTTGGATTTAAGAAGCTGTCACTGAGAGATAGCATGGTGGATGGACTATATAATGACAGCGACATGAATACTGGTTTAAGAGCGAATGTTTCTTCAAACAATTATGTCGAAGAAGCACCTAAATTGAATGGCTCTACATCCAGATGGAAATCTAGATTCCAAGATTCTGACTCTGATGGAGATGTACCAATGAATGCTCAGCAATCAACACCTCAGTCAAAACAAGATGAAAATAAGAATAGCAATGGATTTTCATTGTTCAAGAAGAAGTCTAATAATGGACAAACGTTTTTAAAACCTCCCCAACCAGAATTTACAGATGCGTCCTCTTCAGGTGGCAATAGGATCTCTAGAACCTCTAGTCAAAATGCATCTCCAAATAAATCGATGAACACTAAATTTAGTAAAGGTTCCTTGCGCGCGGCTAGTATGCAAGAGGCTGGTCCATCGATGACAACCAATAGACCAAATATCTATGCTGATATAGAAGCCACAGAAAAAAGAATATTCAGTACTCCAGAAAACCCTGCTTCTCAAAGTAAACCCCAAGGTTTGAATGGTGAAGAGGATGGAGAACATAACGGTTTTGGAAAAAAATTAAAGAAGCTCTTTGGACGTAAGAAACATTGAATTATTATTTATTATTCTGTATTTGTGATATCTTTTGCTTAAGGTAGATTCTCTAAAGATTTTTGTCTCGCATTTCATTTTAAAATATCAAATACCAAACCAAGGGAAGTATGTCGATGTAGTAGTCTTTCATTACTTACCATCAGGTCACCTTGAATTTGGTTGTAACAGTACCAGGCATTAAATTACTATTTTGTTTATCCCTTTATTCTAAGGTTCGTTTATAATTTTACGTTTTAATAATTGCCCGTTGTGTTGGTAATATAATCTATACCTATTCAAATATATGATTCACTTTTTATGTAATAAAAAGTTGTATGTAGTTTATTTTTTTATTTGATTCCTTAATGAATCGATAGTCATATAAATTGAAAATTATATCTATTAAGAGTATTCCTACGAAGTAAAAAATAGAAAATATTAAAAATATATATTTAATAATGTATTTATTAGTTAATATTAATTGACCCTAGAGATCTTGTTGATTTTTAATTATAGAAAATAAGAGGTGTGTTCTCAGTTTTATGCACAGAAAAAAGGTACTAATAGCTGTTAAGGGTCAAATAAATCTAACCGTATGAGTACAACCAGGATTATTCTTTGTGATACTAATGTAATAGTTGGGAAGCTCCTTAAGTTAAATTTGCCGGAAAATGTACCAGCCTATCACAAATCAGTATATACACACCATGGGACCCTTGAAGGATTAATTACATCAATGAGAACTGACAGACCAAAACATCCTGGATCCAAATATGCAATCGTCTCCCCTGGTAATTCTTTTGGTTATTTGGGTGGAGGGTTTGATTTGGCATTATTCAACTACTTTGGTGGAAAGCCCTTTGAAAGATGGTTTAGATCACAGTTAGGGGGTCGTTATCACACAGTAGGTTCTGCAACCGTTGTTGATCTATCTAAATGCCCCATCAAGGAGACCATCGAGCTCAGGGATGGGATACAATATATTATCCATGTTCCAACTGTAGTTACTCCTACTAGGCCTCTGTATGACAAGAACCAAAAACTCAAAACAGGATATGAGCCTGTGTTTAATGCTATGTGGAACTCACTAATGCATACGCCGGAGGAAGCAGATGGTCTTATAATACCAGGCCTTTGTACTGGCTACGCAGGTGTGCCTCCAGAGATCAGCAGTAAAAGTATGGCATTTGCTCTACGTTTATACATGTTGAATGGCTTAATTTCTTTGGAGCTAAGAAATGTGCTTGTTATGTATTTTCTAGGATACGCCTTTGACCCATTCTTTCCTGAGTCATGTAAGAAAGAATGTGAGCGAGTCGGTATATCACTTGAAGCATTAGAGAAGTTCGACATTGAGAATGACTCTTTGGATAATATCCTACCAAAAAAAAGTTTTTTAAATCTATAAAATGCACTAAAATATGTATATGTAAAATAGAATAGAATTTTGCATTCGTCATATTATTTGCGGTATGAAATACGGAGTAGTACGATACAACATACAACGCCTGATATTGCTAAAACAAAATTAGGAAGGTATGATAATGAGAATGCATCCTTGTACACCTTGAGCAACTCAAATAGAATGTCTGTTGGGAAATGACCAGATTTTAGATAGCTGGAATCTTTTAATAATTTTTGGTAATCTTTCTTAGTGAAGTGATAGTCGTCATGCGGCTGCTTAAACATAAATTTCCATAATAATTTAGCCAAACCTTTTTCATAAAATACTAATGTAATTGATTCACCTAGAACATTACCAATAGATCTCCAAAGATAAAATATTCCAGTAACACTCCCTTGTTGCGATTTTGGAATGGTGAAGACTATGTTAACAAGAGTAGCGACTAATAAGCATGCATAGCCAAATGAAACCAATATCAATGCTATAACGTAATAAAATACCCACCAGTACGAAGTAGAAGATAACCTGAAATCTTTCGATATTAACAAAAACGCATTGTAACTAAACGGCATTGAGGGTTCGAGGTTGTTAATGAGAGTGTAAGCCACACATAAACCAACTAATTGGATGCACATGCCTGCTGCGACAATCCAATACGCACATTGTGATAAGTTTAATTTTGTATGTCTCAAAATATAGCCTGTAACTAAGGATCCAACAGCTACCGAAATTGATGGAAATAGTAAAAAGAAACCAGTATTCATTACAGATATATTCTGTATTAGTTGCAAATATATAGGAGATCTAAAAATATCTCCAAATATAATAAATGATGAAATAACTGTCGCTAGTGATGCTAGTCCAAACGATCCACGCATTAGTTCAAAAGGCATTATTCTCTCTTTGCTATGATAAAGTTCAATAAGTATAAATGCAATAAATGATAACAGCGTAAATACAGAAAGGAGTGTCTTATTCAAGCTTGTGGAACATAAAAAGAGAACACCACTTATTGTAAAGACTAATGTAGTGGATCCAAAAATATCAATTCTCGCTAGATTCTTCAATTTGAATCTCTCTTCATAGGGTAATAGATGACTTAACTTGATATTTACATTCTTTTGGACTAATAGCGAACAGACCATGATGGTTGGTACCTGTAATCCAAATAATATCCTCCAGCCAATTGTATCAATAAACAAACCACCTATAGGGGCCCCCAGAATTTGGCCCATTCCAAAAACAATGTTTGCATATCCTTGATATATTCCTCTCTCACGCTGGGTGCATATATCACTCACTGTAATACTACTCATGGCATTGATTCCACCTCCTCCAACACCACAAATAGCTCTGGCAATAGCAAATTGTGTGACATTATTTGCAAAGCAAGTTAAAAGACATCCCAAGCCAAAGAAGAAATGAGCTGTAAGTACTGCAAATTTTCTCCCGGTTAAATCTGAGAGTTTACCATATAAAGGTTGGAATGCTGTATTTGTCAATAGGTAACTCGTAGCAATCCATTGTTTTTTATCTGATTCATGGAACTCTTCTGCAACTTTATTCATGATATTAGCCACAATAGTACCATCTAGTGAGCTTAGGAAGCTACCTAACCAAAGCGATAAAACAATTGGGACTTTAGGCAGAGACATATTGTGATTATGATATTGGACCTCCAGAGAGTCAACCTCCGGGGTTTCTTCCAGTAAACCAGTGGTTTCGTCTAATGTTTCCATAGTTATATTAGTTTGAATTATAGTTTTTGGTTTGTAGTATACCTTACTAAATAATCCATATATTCTTACGACCCTCTACATTTAACCATAATTAAACTTAAACTTCCGCTAAAATAAAATAAAGGTACATTTTTCTTGTGCAATCTTCGTGACAAAAACATGAAATTTTCTGGGTTGGATTTATATTTGTAAGATTTAAGAATATATGGTTTCTCATATACTGCGATTATATTTAGTTAATATATATATATGTACACGATAGTACGGTTGATAATTCGGCACTAATTACTGATCTGACTATTTTCCCCTTCATTATTTTACGCGATAGTTCTTCCAATAGTACAATAATTAGATTAGATCAACCATGAATTTCATTAGTTTATGCAGGTGTGGTGGTGTTTGTGTCATCGTGATTCTGTCCTTCACTGTCTGTTATTTTTTTAGTTTCTGCATCACTCAAATATTTATCAAATGCATCATTTCTTTCTGGGAAGGGGCGTTTACCCAACTGATTAATCATATCCTCTCTTGTAAGGACTTCCTTCTTCAGTAGTAGCTGAGCTATTTTCTCAACATCTTCTGCCTTCTCCTTAAGCAGCTTGGTACATCTTGCATGACATTCCTGAACAATACGGTAAATCTCGGAATCAATTAAAGTACCTGTTTCTTCTGAGAAAGGTTTCGTCATATCATTATCATCTTTTTTCTTATAGTTAACCCAACCAATTTTCTCTGACATACCTAATTCTGTGACCATGGCAGTTGCCATACCAGTAACCTTTTTGAAATCATCTGAGGCACCACTTGTGACTGAAGGGAAATGTAGTTCTTCTGAAACCCTCCCTCCGAGAGCCATAGTCATCCGGTCAAGCAGTTGTTGCTGACTTAACAGAAATACATCACCGGGCAAATATTGTGCATAACCAAGAGCGCCTTGTCCACGAGGGATAATACTAACTTTCAATAGTGGGTCTGCATATTTTAGGTACCACCCACATACAGCATGCCCTGCTTCATGATAAGCCACAACAGTTTTCTCCTCAGGAGAAAGAAGTCTTGTCTTTCTTTCCACACCACCAATAACTCTTTCTATAGCTTGTTCAAAATGGTCTAACTTGACCGAATCTTCATCATTTCTAGCAGCAATTAATGCAGCTTCATTACAAACATTAGCTATATCAGCACCAGAAAAACCAGGCGTCAGTGCTGCCAATCTATTTTTCAAATCGAAGATAGTACCAGCCAATTTCAAGTTTCCTAAATGTACTTCAAAAATAGCTTTTCTACCCTCTAATTCAGGTCTATCAATGTGGATTCTTCTATCAAAACGTCCAGGTCTTAATAAGGCTCTATCTAAAATATCTGGCCTGTTAGTACCTGCCAGGACAACAACATGATCAGCAGGGGTGAAACCGTCCATTTCTACAAGCATCTGATTCAGAGTATTTTCTCTTTCATCGTTAGCTCCAGAAAAATTTCCTTTTTGTCTAGCCTTACCGATGGCATCTATTTCATCAATAAAAACAATAGAAGGAGCATTTTCCCTTGCAGTCTTAAATAAATCTCTCACTCTAGCAGCACCTACACCAACAAACATCTCGACAAATTCTGAACCAGATACGAAGTAGAAAGGAACGCCTGCTTCCCCTGCAGTTGCTTTTGCCAGCAGCGTTTTACCTGTACCTGGAGGGCCAGAAAGAATAGCACCTCTTGGAATCTTAGCACCCATCTTTTCATACCTTTGTGGATTCTTCAAAAAACTAACAAATTCCATGATTTCTTCCTTGGCTTCATCACAGCCTGCCACGTCTTTAAATTTAACTTTCACATCAGTATCTGTATTAAATTTTTTTGCCTTTGATCTACTGATTCCAAATATCCCTCTACGGCTGTTCCCAGCAGATTGCATTGACTTTCTAGTTAGCCAGATGATACCTGCTAACATCAGTAATGTTGGTAACATTTGGAACATAGCACGTGCCCAGCTTCCCCTTTGCACATATAGTACAGGTATTCTAAAATCCTGGTCAATATCTAATTCATCCTGTGCCTTTTGTAACTTATGTTCGAAATTCTCAACAGAGCCCAGGTTAAAAAACACAAATTCTTGACCATAGTTTTCTGGTTGGTTCTTCCCATTGTCATTTAAAACAACTTGAACGTAGGATTTGTTGACAACTTCCAATCTTTGAACATAACCTTTAGCCAGGTATCTTTCCCTGAAATCTTGCCATGTTATTTCTTTCTGGTTTTCAGTATCGTTCACCAGGTCAAGTAAGAATGATAACAAGAAGAAAAGTAAACCAAGTTGAAACAGCCCTAAATTACTCACATTACCACTAGGATCATTTAATGGCGGTGGTGGTGGTGGTGGTGGCGTCTTACCATTGTTTGCAGTAAAGTCAGTGGCCTTATGCTGCTCTTCATCTGTCTCTTCTTTCTTCTTCAAAGGCTCCTCTTTCTCCTTCTGTTCTTCTTGTGCCTTATTCTCATTTATAGTCTGTTCCATCCGCTTGAGCTCTTTATCTATCTCTTTCCTGAAATTCTCCAGGTCTAAATTCATCCCGCTATCATTGGAACTACTCTTACCATTCTTCTTCATATACTCATTAATCTTCCTTTGAACCCTCTGTAGGTCCTCATCGCCACTATCCTTTGGTCGCTGTGTTATCAACCCACAATGTAGATTTCTTATCACAAGAGAAACAGGCCTCCGAGAGACACTTAATATACTCCTACTTCCAAGCAGTTTTACCCCAGTCCTCAGCATTTTAGGGTAGAGTTTATATAATATTATCTTTTTGTTGTTCTTATCCTTCTACTTATTAATGCCCAGTTGCTTGTTGTATTTTTTTGTCCTATCTTATTAATAAAGAGAAAAACCTCTCAATGAAGAACGCACAATGTAGTAAATGAATTTATGCTTGTTGCTATTACCATACAATCGCTATAAGAGAGTCATCGCCACCCTCGATAGAACTAAATATACACCCTTCCCCTTCCAAATGCCCTTATATAAGATAGAGTTAAAAAAAATTGGCCTCGGCCCAATACGAAGAAAAAAACCATAAGCCGATACTCACACACCATACAGAAACCCCCTACATCGTGCAAGGATATAATACCCGTGATCGATTTTTAAATATATACATAACGGATTTATTAACTCAATTGGAATGGTTGTATATCATTTATATTTAAATTTAGCTGCGTATTATTGTTGTTGTTTTTAAGCTCTGAAATACATATACCCCTATAAATAAATAGTCTATATTAAACGTTTTTTTTTAATCGTTTGTGTGTTTGTAAATATATAAAAAAAAATTGGTATCCTTTGAATATTCTTTTCTATCATTCTCTTACTGCACTTAGGTCTTCCATGGCGACGGATTCAAGGTCGCTAGGTTCCTGATTCGGTTTTTCAGTTTCTGCTTCTGATGTCCTCATCTTGACCACGTATAACGTACTGCCGGTAATCAATATCATTCCGCATAAGGACCAGAAGCTTGGCCAATGTCTAAACAGCAGGACATCCCAGAACACGGCGTAGATAAGGTTTGTGTATGACATCAATGTTCCGCGGCCAGCTCTTTCTTTCTGTATTCCGATAGTTAGTAATAACTGATGGCAGAACCCGCATACTCCGAGGTTGGCAAACAGCAACCACTGTTTTAGGGTCCTTGGGGTCTGAAAGTGCACTGATGGGATGAACAGTATCCCAAACAGCGCAATGAGGCCCGTGATTAAGGAGAAGTAGCTTACGTTGATTATAGCATGTGCCCTTTTGCCTATATATCTGATAATAATCCACACGCTGCTTATACCTACTACACCCCAGAGTGCCACCAAAGTCGCGATCAATCTCTTCCTGGGGTCCATAGTTTCAGCGATATCATCGCTGTTACCTTGTGGATCCCCGAATAAAAAGGAGGGTCTCACAATGAGGACCACCCCTGTCAGCGATATGAACGAACCAATGGCCTCGGCCCTACAGAAGTGTTCTCTCAGTATCAGCCACGCAAGGATAATTGTCACAGAGGGAGCCAAGAATGTGATCAACACAGCATCGCTGATAGTCAGGTATAACAGCGAGAAGTACATACCGAACACTCCGAAAAACCCCATTGCACCTCTTAGGACAAGCCAAGGACGCACCTTGGGGTCTCCAAACGGAACATGCTCTATATTTTGTTTGTTAATATGCATGTAAACTAGCGTACCGATATACGTGATGATCATACGCACGAGAAGTATCTGTAAGGGCTGAATCGAAGGCTCATCGGGTTCCAAACCCTCCCTATCCAGCTCCAACACTTTTGTAGACACAACCATCAACGAGTTAAATAATTGTGACACTATAAGAAACAACAACCCAATATTAGGTTTAAGATACTCCTGATTCAACCTGGAAACCATCGTCTGATGCGAGTCATCCTCTACCTCCACTTCAAACGTCTCCTGAACACTTTTACTCATCTGCTTTCAATAATAACTTATGGAGTTCCACTTCAAGCAAATGTAAGGTAAGAAAACAAGGAATGGTAAACATATAACATCAATAATATAAAACTATTTTAGAATTTTGTATTAAAAAAAAAAAATTAAAAAAAAAAAATAAAGGAAATATAAGCAAAAAAATTAAAGAAAAATAACTTATAAAAGAGTCATCCTTGGTAATGGGTTCAAGAGAAATGTTGTTTTAACAGAAGAATAAAAATTCAAATGAAAGAATAAACAAGAATTCGGAACAGTACTGTAGTTTATAGAATATGTAATCATTTATCTTAAAAATATTTTTTCTTTAATAAGAGTTGATATAAGCAAAGAAATTTAAAATCTTTGAAAAAAATTTATAACCAGAGTTGAAGAAAGAAAAAAAAAATAAGCAGGAGGGAAGAAGGAGATCAATTATATAAGAGGAGGAGAGGTATCACAAATTAGAGGGCACATAAGAAGCAATTATAAACTATAGCCATATGCTTGAGTCTAAATGGGCAGATGCTCCTGATCCTGAACCGGAGACAAAACTTCCTGCTAAAGGGCATCGCAAGTCTAGAGAATTGAATTTGAAGTCTAGAGAGGCTAGGTTTAAAGAAAGGTCTAGAGATGAAAATGATTCTAGAGACGAGTATAAGTATGGTGATGAAGATAAGTTTAGAAATGGGCTGAAGGTAGGTGTAAGAGAGGAAAAGACTTTGCTGGATCGTATTGACCAGTCATATTTACAAGGACGTAGAAGTGAGAGTCCATCTAAGGTTAAACGGACTTCGCCTATTCCGGGGGTTAGGGTCCCTACTGGTCCAAAATCAACAACAATACCTACCGCTCCTCATATAAGGGCTAAAGCAAGGGCTGAGCCTAGTGAGACTCAGACTAAATCGCAGAAGTCAGGTAGTCTTTTGGATCGTATAGATAAGTCATTCCTCAATAAATCAGATGCTAATTCGAGTAGACCATCGACGTCTTCATCTTCTGCTTCTTCGCGAAATAGCTTACCAGGTACGGCACAAACCACACCTGCTTCTTCTAGGCCTGCCTCAAAAGGCAAACCTATAGATAACAAAGCCAAGATGGAACTCTTGAAGAAGAAAATAGAAGAGCAGAAGAAAGTGTTACAAGAGAGAACTCATAAAGCAAAACAAAAGGAGTTGCTTGCTGCTTTCCTTGAAGGCGATGATGAATTCCAATGGGATGATGAACAGGAAGAAGAAGAATTAATCAATAGAATTAAAACTGAATTATAGAGAACATTTAATCACCCTTGCATTACAAAAATATATATGTATTAATATCAAACTAAAAAAAAATCGATAAGAACAAAAATACTAAATTGTGATTCGTTTAATTTTTGTTATTTCCATTATATGAATTTTTTTTTGTTATTATATAGAATAAAATAAATAAGAATAAAGTTAAAAAGTTAAAATTTTTTTTGTTAAAAGAGTTCAAAATTTTTCCTTTGTATGAATATTAAAGAGAAAGAGACCTCTATCTAGGGCTGATTTTTTTTTTTTTGTCTTGTTGTTTTGTATTATTGTTAAATTTGTTTGTTTGTTTTTTTTTTTCTGTGTATTCTCATTTAAGCCAAGTTCTTCTTAGCTTTAATACCTAGAACAGCATTTGGAATATAACAGATTGGTGCCAAGACAGCAACAGCTAATAGACCGTAGTATGGGTAAAGGTAGAAAGCTGATCTTGGGTGCCTCCACCAAATAGGTTTGCTTGAAGCTTGGAATAATCTCTGTAGTTTAGTGACGTTGTTAGCCATTGTTTATTTTAGTTTTATATTATTACTTTTTATATCAAAAAATTTTCTTGAACTATTAATGTTGTGTATAGATAAAGGGTATGAAAGAAATAAATCAATAAAAAAAGACTTATTAAATAATTATAATATAACTAAGAAAACCCATTGTCTAAAAGATATCAACGAAAAACAAAAAAATGGGAAAAACCACTAATAATGGAAGACATCCTATAACCTTCTACCTTTAACAATATATATAATCTCGAGCACAACTTCACCTTTCAAAGCTTTCCTCACCTCACCCCCCTTCATACACCAATAGCCTCTCACCGATGCTCGGAACTGTCGGCTTATTCTTCACTGCGTCTAAACAATGAAAAAAACAAAAATAATAAAATAAAAAAATTTAAAAGGAAGGATCGTCTAGTCCCCTGCGTTCTTTTTTACCTGAAGGAATTGCCAACTTCCGGGTAAAACCGCATTAAGAAAGCTTTCACAACCGTCTTCAATTGGTCCAATGTAATATATCATTATGTACGTTTGGTTCCAACCAATCAACTGTCAATCGGCCTTTTTTTTTATTTTCTCTTTTCTTTCTCGTTACAGTGATGGCACAAGGGAGGGTAACTGTACGTATGCCATTACAACATAAAGCACAATGTATACTCGTAATTGTACTATATGTTTCCACATGATGGTTGATGATTAGTTTGTTTTTGTATATTAGGAGTGACTTTTTTTTTTTTTTTTGATATATATTACATGATCATTATGCTGAATATAAATAAAATGCAGGTGAATTATTTACAGAAAAATTATGATTTTATAAAACCTATTTAGTTGTTTTTCGTTGATTCTTTTATTATTTCGCCTTTCTTGTTGTGAAGTCTTTCTATCTCTTTGTCGAAAGCGGTTTCGATGAAGTTACAGAGTCTCTTCATATCATTCAATCCCTGGAATTTGTAATCCAGATACTTAGTCTTTAATACATTGAGATCTTGGTAAGCTCTATCTAGCATAGCCTTGTCTAAATCAGGGGAGTCAGCAAGTTTTTTTGGGAAGTAGGCTAAGTAACCTTTGATCCTCCTGATACTACCATGGGTCAAGATATATGCATCTTTATTCTTAATCCATTGCCGTATGGTTTCCATAACATCTTCCAAGTCGAGCTCCCTAGTAGACAGTTTTATTGATGTCATATAGAAAATTTTCCAATCTATAGCGTTCTTCTTGTTTTGGAAATTGTTCCAGGCTAATTCTAGGCACCTGTCTGCTAATGTGTATTGGGAAAAGTCTATGGCCAGATGGGTAAGTTCTATGTAGTCCCTATAACCCAGAGATTTCTTCTTAGAATCCATATAACCTCTTAAAATTCCAGCTATCATCCTTCTCATTTCTGTATGAGAAAGTTCTTTGCCTTTTGACCTAGTTGTTATATCATTTCGCAGCCATAAAATATTTAACTTTTCAGGAATAGAATGATATGACTTCCTAATATTATCGTCGACAATCTTCGCAGAAGTAATAAGAGAGTTTTTCAATAATGCCTTAACCAACGTATAATAAAAATGGAAATTAGGTACAAGGCCATCCCTCATCGTTTGTTGAATAATTAAGTCTACTGTCTTGGTATCCCTTTGTTTAATAGCTCTATCTAACGTCATCAAGTTACCATATTCAGCATCTCGTAGGTTTAGCGCATTCCAACCAATACCACCATTAATTTTTGACATTTTGATTTGTGTTATTTTCTGTAAATAAAATTTAAGCCAGGGGAAATGATAGTGATATTTCTTCTTATTCAAAGTTAATCGAAGCTCATTTGCAATAACCTTAATAAGAACAGGATAATCTAATGTAATACAATACCATAGATCATTTAAGTAACTATGTTTTATTGGTAATAATGCACCATCAGAACCATTTATTATTAGATCTTCATAATATTCTAGAGCCGTAGTAAATTTGCGAGATCGGGATAAAATCTGACCAACTTTTTCCTTGACAGTAACATCCATGTTGACTCCTACATCTTTTTCGATAACTGCTACCACTTCGGTAAATTTTTGGATATCTCGAGAAATGGTACAGTAATCTAATAGTTTTGAATAAAAATTGGTTCTCTTTATCGGTGTATGAAGTAGAAGGTTAAGATACTCTGGTAAATTATTAAATAATGTATCACGTTCTTCAGTTTCTGGGTTTACATCCGACAGAACTCTCCATACTTTGTTTAGATATTGCGTTAATTCGAATTCAACACTTTGTAAATACCCTGATTTTTGGACAATAACATTATTTATAAATTGAGAAAGCTGAACTTTATCTTGGAATAACAAAATCATACCGTGTACTAGTTGCATAGTTTCGATTAAAGGATAGTTTGTAACATCATCTTTTTCAACACATCTTGCTGATAACCAAGTTCCAAAAAAGAGGTTTGTATTCGGGAGATCATTATAATGAGATATCTCTAATAAAAACTGGTGTAGATCATTTGGGGTCATAGGAAAATTCCCAGGATGTGTGAGAGATTGCATATAGAAAGCCTTTGCTAGCTGAAATTCATTATTATCGATGAAGGCTCGGAGTCCGATTGTAATATACTTTGCCTTCGGCGACGGTATTTTGATGTACTCAGAAAATACAATTTCTATGGTTTCAAAGTTCAAAAGCTCCTTTTCAACGTCTAACATCAATTCCAATAAATCTTTGTACATGTCTCTCAGTGAGTTATCATGTCTCCATATATGTAATAGGCTTGTATTTGACAAGAATATTTTATGCACATCGAGAAGTCTTTTGTGTTCAATCAATGAATACAACACTTTCATAAATTGCGGTAAAGTAAATTTTATACTCTTATCCACTATATTTATAGGAATATCATAGTTATTAACATCGAGACAGTATTCTTTAATTAAAGGCAGCCAAACGTAATTGAATTTCTGCTCAGTGACGAAATTTATCTCATTCTCTTCCTTTTCATCTCTTTTGGGGGAAATTTCACTGTTAATCTTGACAGTGTTTACACTAGGACTTGTATGAGTTAAAAAATGAAGACTCTGTTCATGAGGAGAATCTGAATTGATATAAACATACTCTTTTTCATTATGTGAAGTATTTGGTTCCTTGTTATCTTTTATGTGAAATACTTCTTGTATGGTCTTTGTTGTCGAAAAGTGTCTATTGTGAAGGATAAATACCCTCTTACTAATATTTCGTTGAATACCATGGGTATTTTTGTAGGATAAATGTAATAAAATCAGTCTATTTCGCAGTATTTTATTTCGAAGCATTCTTACTTAGCTTATTTCAATGCGTTGTCCTTCTAAAATGTAATGTATAAAATTGTCAACTTTTATCTATCTTTTTCATTTACAATGTATAGAGGGACCCTTCCTAAATTATTAAATTAACAAAAGGAAAAATTTTTGAATTGAGAGTATTGCAATGATTACTATGTACAAGTATAATGGGCAATGGTAGAATGATTAGAGTAACTGTTAATTCTTCCTTTAGTTATTGAATCTTACCAATAAAAAATGCAAACCAATTAGACCTAGAATATGAAATATTATATTGGTTCGATTTAGATAAAAGCTAGACAGTTAAGAAATAGTATTAGTTGTTCTCTTAATTGTTAACTTGAATATTCGAACTGTATGTTTAATTGCATAGGAAGGAGATATCACTTTAACGCAGTTATAGAACAGAAACAGGTATTTCAAATACCTGTTCAGACAATGTATATTGGGTATATGATGGATACAATTAAACTATTCTTTGTATGGATCTATGTACTCCTTCAATTATGATAATTTTTCAGGATATCTTTATGAATTTAGGGCTCGGCCTTCCTATTTTGTTAGAGTAGATATCACGTGCTGATAAGTATATAACATGCATGACAATTTTATCGATAGACGATAAACACCAGTACTAACAAATAAAAGATGCGCTTTTGGTGTGAGTTGATTAGTTCTTTATTAACATTTCTATTTCTGTTTAAAATACTACACAGGCTTTTACCAAAGTGTAATTTTCAGACAACTAGTCATCTGCCTCTTCTAATCATGTAATTCAAGTGCACTTTATGTGAGTTATTAAAAATAGTATTGTTCTAATTCATAAAGAATTTATATGTTTGAATTTAGTCATATACACAATAATATTTACGTGTTTCGGAATCTATAGTGTAGTAAATTCCTGAGAAATGAGCGAACTGTAACCGGGGTAATTGAACTGCAAGGTAATCCATATAACCATTGAAGAAATGAGAGATTACAGTAGCAAGAATTCCAAATAAACGTTCATCAAAATGACAATCATAATCAGAAAAGTGTCTGATATTTTCATAGGTATGAAAGTCCCATGTAACGGACATCGGGGCAGTATCTGTAATGTCAAACAATGAATTAATTTGTGTAAGAGTTCTTTGAGAAAGAGAAAACCCTGAAAATGCAGAAAAAGGTGTTGGTATAATATCTTTGTAGTCTCCCTCCTCTTTAGAATAGTATTGATGGTTCATAATATATTGATCGAATATTGGAAGCCAATTCTTGCAAAACTCACATTCACATCCATTCCACAATAAGTCTGCCACCAGAACTTCATAAGCACTGAGAGTCTGTAGCATAACTGGTGCAATCAATTCTTTAAGTCCTTTAAGTTTAGGCAGTAAAGCTGAGTATAGATTTCTTCTACGAATGTAATTACCATCAACACTATCTTCGGAAAATCCTTCAAACGGCGGATCGTGTCGTATAATTAGTGTAGTAAGTGACCTTTCTGCATCGGGAATTCTTAAGATGAACCTTCCTATTTGAACATCCCAATCTTCCTGTTCTTGATGATTTGGAGGTGTTGTAAAATGTTTTTGAGACAATGATAGTCTTCTTAAGCTCGTTAACTCGGGTGCTAACATTGACAAATAATCCTCTAAACAGGTACAATCAGGTTCTTCACAATTAACGGTCAATTCTAAACGTTGTATACCCGCTAAATTAACACATTCCAAAAGATTAGTCTTTGAGACGCAGCCAATATTGAGGTGGTGAACATGACTGTAACTTAAGCCTATAATGCGGTTCATCTTAATATTATTTTGCTTTAATTGCGTGAATACTCTGTTAGAGGAATATGCCAGATCATTAATTTCCAAAAAGCTAATTTGATCCTCTAAAATGTTCTTAATATCTGCTTCTATAATTTCGTTGAAGTCGAATTTTAACGGAAAAGTTACCTTAAGAATTTTTATTTTGTTCCTGGAAGGACAGCTCTTTAAATCTTTCCAATTGAATATATTAATTCTTTTCAGGCAGGACAATTTTATGTAGTCCTCATATAAAACTTTAAAAATCTGTGCATTACGAATATCAAGATCTTCTATGCGATCTAATTCAATAACCTTTCGGAGTAGTAAGAGTAATACTTCCATCCCTTCGTTAATATCACTGAAAGTCTCGTTATTAACAATCATACGTTTAATATTTTTTAAGTGACTACTTTCTAGTAGTCTTTGGATTCTGTCAAAAAGGAACATGTCATTTTGATCTGGACTTTTGAGAACTGACCTGTAACCAGAAATATAGCTGCAATTGCTATCTAAGAAACCTGCTTCACTTCTTAATATAGGATCTTTACAAATATGAATTGTATGGTACAAATGAATCGAAACTATTTCTGATAAATCTTTTGAACATAAGGCTAGATTGCATAAATCATTCTGGTTTAGATATTCAACCACATGATTAAAAATTGAGTTAAATGCCATAATTTGGTCTTGGTTTCCTTATTTGTCGCTTTTCTCAAAATATATATAAATTGTAGGCTTTTAATTATTCTTTCTTCTTATGATTTATTTAATTACCATATCTAGTTATTAAATTTTGCTCTTTAAAAGCTTTTTAATGTATCTCAACTTTTGTTTTATCCATTGGTAAACATTGCTTAGTCATATCAATTATTTTTGGCTTGAAATATATTCGGCCTATTTTTGCTTTTTCACACCGATTCGCAATCAGTCTTCTATATTTTATATTTAGGTGCCGTAAAGGTCAACAAATATGTTTTTCATTATTTAATATAAACTACATCATTTCTATAAATTAGTTATTAGTGATGCTTATCAAACCAATCCGATGTCGGTAAGAAAATAGCTGGATGTACCTTGGCGTTTTGTAAAATATCATCCAATCTTTGAAGATGACCAGTAGCGACTTTAATTAACATCAGTCTCAAAACGTACATTCTAGAGAATATTTCAGGATTAGTTAACCATCCCAAGCATTTATCTTCTATTTGTCTTTCATTGATGTGTCTTTCCAAATTTTCTAAATACATCAACGCAAAAACTTTAAGAGAGTTAAACAAAGGTTTTTCAGGTTTTTTTAGTAATATATAAACCAGATTTATGTATCGGATAGTCTCATTACAATACTGGTTATCTTTTTCAGTTTCAAACATGGACTTATTATCAACATTTTCACTGCTTAAATCTAAAGGAATCGCGCTCAAATATTTCTTCAGCTTCGTTTCAGCTAACTGCAAGAAGTCAATTTTGAGATCTTCATTGATGTGAAGTATATCCGAGAATTTTGACTCTACATAGCTCGGAGAGATGTCTACCCAATGATTTTTCGTTTTCGATAGATTTATGTGAAGATGCCTGGCACTTTTCTTTCTAATATCTTCATCGTCATCCTCTAGATTCAAAAATAATTGGAATAGGATATTTGGATTTGAGAATAGGTCCCTATTATGCACGATACAATTCAAGGATGCGAATCTTATATCCACAATTTGATCATCAGCAAAATTCTTTGCAAGGGTAGGCCACAACTCATTAATATCTGCCTTATTAATAACATTACCTAATAATTCGATCGACTTAACAAATAATGCTTCAATATTGGTACTTTTTAGTGTTTCTATTACCAGTATCTTACCAGATAGTGTATCAACGGCGGTCAACACGTGAAGACATAGAGCACGTATATTAGGTAGGATAGTTTGGTTAATAAAAAGAGTTTTACAAATATCGAAGAAATCACCCTCTAAACCTTCAAGAATTGAGATATCCACTAAAATGTGGTCAAGAGCTACTTTGTGACACTCGTAGTAATCACAATATAATGTAAGTAGTAGGATATCCTGTACATTTTCTCTTGTTTCTTCTTTTAAGAGTATAGATAGTATTTTTGCGAGAGCAAGTTGTCTAGTTGCATCCTGTCTATAAATCCTTACGTTTTCACAATATAAATGCCCTAATAATTTTAAAAGAACATTCGTATAACTTTTCGCAACATAACTATGGCGTTCAAACAATTTCACAGTTAGCTCACAAAAAGTTTTTAAGGTTATCCAACAAGAATTAGTCACCATCAACTCATTCAACTTTTTGATAAAACACTCAACTATCTTCGGTGTGATCGTAACATGGTAGCTTTCATTAACTTCAGTCAGGATATACTTCAATAACAATAAATCACCATGTAATTTATTTTGATTAGCAATCTTTAAATTATCAACGAGTTTTATGATATCTGTTTCATTGTTTATAGTTAATTTGGCAATGGCTCTTGCCACAAGATCTCTTACCTCCCAGTTATTACATACTAAACTCTTTCTAAGCAACACAACAAATTCGTCTAATCCGTCAAACCCAGAAGTCGGCTTTAATCTTGACACTAAATTAGCTATTAAAAACAAACTCTCAATATTTCTATCTACTTCATGGTCGTTTACAATCGAATCTGTGGCATTCTGTAAAGTAGATAGCAATAATTCTCTGACACCTTGGAATCTAGTGAAGAATAGTCTGGCTGCGTAATCTTTTCCTGATTTCCCAAATAATCTATTTTGGATAGCTGTAAATAACATCATTGCACAATTCCGAATCGCCCAAAACTCTGAAACAAAACCTCTTAAACATAACTCCAGAGATCCAGTAACATAAGGTATACAAGCTCTAGAAAGTTTAGTTTCCACAAATATTGCCTTTATACAGTTATAAGCATTAACTTGAGGCAAATCAAGCTCATCTTGAAACTCTATTAATGGAATGTTTACTATACTAATTAGTTTATCAAACGCGAATTTCAAATTGGAGTTATCATCGTCCCTTTCAGATGCCACGATTGTGGAAATGATGAACGGGATACCACCAGATCTTCTAGTAATATGTTGAGTTTTTGTTTCAATGATAAGCAAGGATTCTACTAGCCACTTCTTCAAAACATCTGGAGCATCTTGTTGACATAGTGCAACGCAAATTCGGAAAGCAGGAAGAACGGCTTGGAATGCTCCACTATGTCTGATAAAGAACAACTGCTCAATCAATAGCTGCCCTATACTCTGAAGTTGGTTAATAGAGATATGATATTTCAGAAGCAAAACTTCTACGAGTTCAGAAGCCTCCTTTATAGCTCTAAAAGCTTGCGTAGTTATTATATGATCAGCAATATCAACATTTTGGTATTTAGCTGGAACAATACTATCCGAAGACTCATGACAAACAATGTCTTTCATCACACTCCAATTTTTCATCACTAGATCCAAACTTTGAGAGACAAGAGTATCTTTTAGATCCTCCGATTTTTGTTCAGTGTGCAACGCCATAACCGATCTTAAACCGATAAAAACTCCTCCAATAGGCTGCATTATATACATTGTATCAATCTCATCAACGTTCATTAGCATATTATCAAGTTGATTTAACATTTTCATAACATATCCTCTCTTATTGAAAGATATCGAGAACAAGAACTCGTGCAATGAGGCTCCAATATCACAATATTGATAGAGCTGTAGATATAAGTTTGCCTTTTCTAATAGATCATCCATATCTATATTTTCCTGTAAAGCATTGGATTCAAGAGAGTTAATGATAATTAATAAAATGTTTCTACTATTTTCACGGATATCTGGAAATTTGGAAGTAAGGTTGTCAAGTAACACTCTAAAAACTGCCTTGTTAGAAATGATATCAAAATGGAATGGAAACTCCCTTTTGTCTTGAGAAGGTAATATTATGCCTACCGAATTTTTGTCAAGCCCAAGTTCTAAAAGCAACATTAAAAGCTTTAAAGCTAGGTGATTTGATTGATATGAAGAGCCAGGAATCATATGAAATATCAAGAGATCAACGAACCACTTCAAAAAATCCTCGCTAACACTAACTTTATTCAACTTTTCTTGTGCTTCATTTGGGAACTTTCCAGCTTTAGTTAATTTTACAGCGTCTCTATTAAGTGCATATGTTGAATCACGTATCCTGTAAAGAAAATGTTTAAAAGTACTCCAAAAGTAGTTTCTGGTTTCAATCTCAACATCTAAAAAAAATGCATTAATACTTGTCTTGATGATATCGAAGATAGTTTTGTCAACTGGTTTGGATGATTTAATAGAATAAGTTAGGAGCTCAAAAGCTTGTAGTTTATAGGTGTTGGTATGTAACAGATCTTTAACAGTTTCCATAGTTACAATTTTATCATCTTTATAAGGCTCTTCCTCAATCTTAAGTTCCTGTCCCAATCTCAAAACCGAGAGTAACTGTGCTGGGCTTTCATGAAATCCTATCCTAACAAACTTTTGAAAAACTTCCTTTGGAAGTAATTTTAATAATGGTTCAAGGATATAGATATTAATCGATTTCATGTATTTTTTATTATCCAAAAATTCTAATAAAGTGGCTTTCCATATATTTAACCAGTCATCAATTTTGTCAATATTACCATTGTAGTGAACATTAAAGATATTTATGAGCAAATTCACAGTACATTTACCTACAGGAGTTGATAACGAATCAATATTCATAAGGGATAATGATTTATGAATGAAATCAGGCTTCCTTTCAATTATTTGGAAAAGGTCAATATCTGATGCTAGTGCTTCAATTAAATAATATTGTACTTTCAAAGTGCTAGGTATCTGCAATATGTGGAACAACCACGTTTGGCACATTTTCTGGTACTCCTGTGGTTCTTGAACTAGTTTGGATAACGTCATGAATTTAGAAAATAGGTCTCTCAATGCATTAACTAGTGCAGGGCCAGTTTCGGCCCAAAAATCCACAATAAATTGAAATATTAAATCTGAGTTTTTGGGGGTAAGAAGTTCAAGCTTTAGTGTACCTTTATAAGCATTAGTATCAATTTTTTTGCTCTTAATAAATTGGGCGGACCTTAAAAACCATATAGAAAGGGTATCTGTTAGAAACAGTCGGTCCTTATCTGATAACTCGCTCTGTGACAAGAGCAGTTTTGTCCTTAAATAATCAAAGTTTTCAATGAATTGCCTAAATGTATCTGTATCATTATTAGAGTTTATTTTAGATGGGTTTGTTTTTAAAACAAAGTCCTTGATTATTTTATCTTTATCATTAATCATTACTTAAAAAGAATAAATAACTACTAGTTATATTAGGCATAAAATGGGCTTTCAGTTCGTAATTTAAGTACGATAATAATTAGCAATTCATTTAGTGAATCAATTGAATATCATATTGTCATCAAGAAGATGCTCATCGAAAAAAAATAAAAGATGAAATTTTTTCTGCCTGAAAATTATTCAGAAAGCCGCAAAATCAAAAAATCTTCCATTAAAGAAATCCATATAACGAAGAACAGAAAATGAAATATCATCACAAGGCACTAGGTTTTATTTGTGACGAAGTATTTTCCGATACCTTATTTGTAGTCTTTTTCCCTTAATTTTTTATTCATCTCTAAGGCAATTTTTTGACATCATCTTCTCTGAATTTTCAGCCTTTAATTTAGTACATTGTAATAATAATATCATGATTGATGTGCTGTTAAGTTTTTAAGTTTTAGGATTAAAAGTAAATGAACCGTAAATTGCGAGAACACATCCATAAACTAACTTGCATTCCTATTTTGCCTCTCTCATTTATCATGATAAATTAAATATGACATAATCATATTCCTATATCCATATCCTTCTAGGATGTACTTAACAATATCGTTTTCTCGAGCCCATTATCTTCTATTTACCTGAGTACTCTCCAAATTGCTTTTAAGTTTGTTCTCTTTTGATGCAGTTAAGTATCTGATGCAACAATATGTAGGACATACATCATTTCATTCTCACAGGTCGTACAAGATGAATGTGATGGGCTTGACCATATACTGTCTAGCTGCGTATAACAATTATTCTATATTCAATGCATATTATCTTTTTGTAAGCGAATCATCCATAATAACTGTTCAGCTGCTGAATGAGAATGCATAAAAGTACAGGCAGGTATATTTGACTGACCTGTCATCAATATATAGGTTATTGTGAATCTATACAAGGATTAAACACAGCAAAGTAAGTTAACGACCAGCCTGTTTGGTTTTTTTGTAATTAAGTTGCTTCAATGTCATTATAGCATATCAATTCACTATGAATCTATGTGGGTAATAGCTTTCTAACTAAAGTAATTATTGAGAATTAACTACAGATGGATCCACTGTAGCAAATAACATCATAAACAATGCTTAAAATAAAAAGGTACTCATTTAGTTATTTTAATTCGATAAATTTTTTGCATTAACAAGAATACTTAAGGTAAAGTATCACACCTAAATGTCTAGCTGTCTACAATATGATTATTCCTAATCGATCTTCAATTATACTAGAAATGGTAAAATATGTCGCGAATAAAATCTGATAGATAACAGCACAATTTCAAGGAGAAATTGCTTAAATTAAAATATCTGTGTCTTCCATTGACTATAGTGGTTATTTTTATTCTCTTTACCTAGAAAAGAAAAAAAAAAATGGCTTATGTAAAAATAAAACTTTTTGCAAGTCTATAAGGCTGGGTCTAGAATATAGTTGAACACATTTCAAGCAAAGAATGATTATATCAACGCAATTCCTAAATAGTCCTAAAGAAAAAAAATAAACATGCTTCTTCAAACAAAAAACAACAGTAAAATGTAGTCTTTTTGTTTTGATAAATTTGGGGTTTTTACGGGGTAAACAGCTGAGATCACTTCGAAATATAGTTACTTCTGCAATTAAAGGATTTATCGAAAGGAAGGGCGATTTACGGATCAATAATTCTGAAACAGTTTCTTGTATATTCCAAGTTCCTTACAATCGATTTCTGTATCTTACATTTTGTGAGTAACGGAAATAAAAGAAAACTATAGATAAATATCGATTTGAACAACGCATGCATAAAGAGGTACCAGATGCTGTATGCTTATACAACTTATTCTCAGAGAAACGTAGGTGTGATGACGATGATCTTATTTATTACCGTGAGGGAGAGTGGAAGATTAATTTTGAGTCCGATCTATTCTTGCTGTAAATAAGCGTAGTGAATGAATATATTTTTATTAGAATTATTCTTTTTTTACTTTAATATTGTTGTTGCATTATGTGTCTAAGAATAATCTGAAGGAAGGCACTAGATTAAAGGATTAAACCCTGGCTGCATGAATAAAAGAAAAAAACCACAAAAAAGTTTGCCCGAAGAAAAAGAAATAAACCAAAGGTAAAATGATCTGGAGATTTTTTCATGTGCGAAAAAATTTAGAATATCAGTGTAAAATGCAAGGCAGAGAGAGATTCAGTAATGATAAAAAAAAAAAAATAAAGGGAGTTTTTGAGATGCAGGGAGATCGACAGCCCAGAAAGATCTACATCAAAAAGCAAGATGTTACGTAAAATTTAAATATATTCAATAACAGACAGAACCGTAGTCTCACCAATAAAATATGGTAGATTTACACCATTCAGAGAACCCTCTTTTTTTTTTTTTTTTTTTTTTTTTTTTTTTTTCTTTTATTTTTTTTTTTGTTTATTTTTAATTCACAACAACATCAATGTTCCAGACGATACCAAGTAGAACATAAATAAAAACGAGAAAAAACAAAGAGAATAACTATAAATAAACATTGTTTCAAGATGCAGTATTTGCCTTGGGAGAACCTCAGCACATACTCTGACGTATGAAAGCCGTAAGAAAAAAACAATGATGAAGAAATAAAACTGTTGAAATGCATATCCTTCGGCTTCATTTTAGCTTTTACATTTGTATTTATAGAATAATCCTTTGAATAATACAATTGAAAACATACGTAAGCTTCAGTTATCGAACTCTTCTAGCTCTTCTTTTTTTTTTTATTTTTTTTCCTTATTTGATTTGGATCTACTACTCATTTCTGATAAAAATTAAAAAAGACACCTACACGGTATTCTTCGTGGTTGTTAGATAGTGCAATTTTTTCATCTTTATTCCAATAGTAGTTTATTTTTTAATAGAATTCCCTTGATGTTATAGGATTAGCTTAAACCTTTTACTCGGATATATCTTTCAGTGACTAAGCAGATAGATGGTGCGGTAATTAGGAGTTAATGATGAAAACCAGCACACGTATTATGATATAATCAATGTAAAGGGTTCATCTATTAATAGACAGGACTACGCTAATAAAAAAAAACACGAAAAGCAACAACAACAACAATGCAATATAGTGATAAACTAAAAGCTGTAAATAGAACTAGTTTTTTCAAACACGTATCTTACAAGTATTGGCTCTAGCTTATTATATTTCAGTTTTTAACTTATTCTATTCTTTCATTCTAGCTTTCAACTAGTATTAGACATCTTTTTGATTGTTTTCCTTCATTTCTTATTAAAGCAAAAAAAAAATATATGAGAAATTCATTTTGTTAGTAACCCGAACTGGGAAAAAAAACAAAAAACAAAAGAAACAAAATAAATACGTGCAAAAACGGAAAAAAACTAAAAAAAATTCTATTGTACATGTCAAGTTACTTATAGCATTATACAGAATTCCAGAATTGCATATCTTAGAACTTGGTATTTTACTTTGAAACAAGTTATTGCGATGCTGGCATCTGGTAGTTAAGCTCTAAACATTACTGTCATTGAATCTTATGCTCTACGAAAGTTACTGTACTTGACTCAGTTGGTTCTTTTAGTCATATACTAAAATGTTATGATAGCCGCTCTTGGGAATTAAAGAAAAACAAGAACAACAACATCAACTCACCAGCGAATTAAAACAGAAAGCTGAAAGTAAAGAACAACAAAGCACCGACAAAATTTAATCCACAAATATGCACATGGTCTAGACAGAAAAACACCAAAAACAACAGGTACCACCACTTTATCGAACTAAAATGGAATAAAATTTAAAAATATACTTTAGTAGAATGTAGGAAATTATACAGAAGAAAAAACAAACAAACTTGAAATAAAAAAAAACAAAAAAACAACATCTAAATGAATTATTACATTATCTGTTATTTTACTGGGGAATAACTTTTTTTCCCTTAATGATACTAAACTCATTATATCTTTAGGAAAAATTGTTGAATATAAAAGTTATAAAATGAGGTCAAAAAATGAACATAATATTTCCTTAAATTTATTTCCATTTGAATGTTTATGAAATATAGTACATACATCACCAAGTTCATTGCACGCCTAAGATGAAAATATCTCGTATATTATTAGGTACCACTTTTGGTTCCTCACTTACAGCAGCAATCGGCAATTCTAATGCGCCTAATCCTTATCCTCTTGGTTGTTCCTCTGAAAAGACAACCTATAAAAATGGTTTGAGGTTAGAATTGTACAACTATGAATACAGAAATCCTTTAATTCCCTGTGAAAATGGTGTCGGGCCTGATGGACAATTAGGCTTTTGTCCCCAGAAACCAGATTTTGCGAACGAAACGTGTTTTAATAATGATTATTTAGACCCGAACTATCCACGAGCTGGATACAAAGCTAATAAAATGTTTGGAAGCGCAGATAGTGTTAGCGGTATTTTAGACTTCAGATATGTTCCTAAATATGGTTGCACACCAGAAGAGAGTACTTTACCATCCAATTATAACTATCCAGACAGTTTTACCGTAACAAATTTCTCTATGGTTTTATATGGTTATTTCAAACCTAAAATTTCTGGTCTACACACCTTTCACATTTCAGCCAACGATTTAATGCTGGTTAATTTTGGAGCTGAAAATGCATTTGGTTGTTGCAAACACGGTTTAACCGAGAGTGACTTTGGTAACTACCGCTTTTATTCAGTAAGTGCCTCGAATATGTCTATGCCAACTCTAACCGTTCATTTAGATGAAAATGTCTATTACCCAATAAGGTTCTTTTTCCTAAATAGGGACAATGTTGTTTCATTGAATGCTTCTTTGATTACACCCAAAGAAACAACCAATGACTTTAGTGGATATTTCTATTGGTTAGAAGACAATGACTCTGGTTGTCCTGCTACAGTGAGTTATTCGTTGAATTGCTTAGATAATATTGACTACACATCTACAATAAGTTCTGGTGTCACAACCATTCAACAAGAATTTTCTACAGTTACTCAAACTATTTACCATGTCGAGCTACCATGTTCAAGAGATGGAACGAATATTTGTGTCAACGGTTTTTTGGATCCTATTACACATGAATGCATTCTATATTCGTCCTCTGGGAATACATCTTACATCTTGGAAAACGAATTTGATTCAACACCTTTGCAGAAAAGGCACTTTTTGTATAGACCTCCTTTTGAGTATAACACATGTACTACGAATAAACCACCTCCCCCACATAACAAACCACCTATTGGACATACTACATGTACTACGAATAAACCACCTCCCCCACATAACAAACCACCTATAGGACATACAACATGTACTACGAATAAACCACCTCCCCCACATAACAAACCACCTATAGGACATACAACATGTACGACGAATAAACCACCTCCCCCACATAACAAACCACCTATAGGACATACTACATGTACTACGAATAAACCACCTCCCCCACATAACAAACCACCTATTGGACATACTACATGTACTACGAATAAACCACCTCCCCCACATAACAAACCACCTATAGGACATACTACATGTACTACGAATAAACCACCTCCCCCACATAACAAACCACCTATTGGACATACTACATGCACTACGCACACACCACCCTACAGACCACCTCATCACACACCACCTCATCACAAACCACCGTTTGAGCACAATACATGTTCAACTCATGTTTTCCCTCCACCTCCTCACCATAAATCATCATCTAGTTTACCACCATCGGAGCACAAGCCATCGTCGCACTCTACTCCACCATCGGAACACAAGCCTTCGTCGCACTCTACTCCACCATCGGAGCACAAGCCATCTTCTCACTCCACACCATCCTCAAGCTTGCCACCATCGGAGCACAAGCCATCTTCTCACTCCACACCATCCTCAAGCTTGCCACCATCGGAGCACAAGCCATCTTCTCACTCCACACCATCCTCAAGCTTGCCACCATCGGAGCACAAGCCATCGTCGCACTCTACTCCACCATCGGAGCACAAGCCTTCGTCGCACTCTACTCCACCATCGGAGCACAAGCCATCGTCGCACTCTACTCCACCATCGGAGCACAAGCCTTCGTCGCACTCTACTCCACCATCGGAGCACAAGCCATCTTCTCACTCCACACCATCCTCAAGCTTGCCACCATCGGAGCACAAACCATCTTCTCACTCCACACCATCCTCCAGCTTGCCACCATCGGAGCACAAGCCATCGTCGCACTCTACTCCACCATCGGAACACAGGCCATCTTCTCACTCCACACCATCCTCAAGCTTGCCACCATCGGAGCACAAGCCTTCGTCGCACTCTACTCCACCATCGGAGCACAAGCCATCTTCTCACTCCACACCATCCTCAAGCTTGCCACCATCGGAGCACAAGCCATCGTCGCACTCTACTCCACCATCGGAGCACAAGCCTTCGTCGCACTCTACTCCACCATCGGAGCACAAGCCTTCGTCGCACTCTACTCCACCATCGGAGCACAAGCCATCTTCTCACTCCACACCATCCTCAAGCTTGCCACCATCGGAGCACAAGCCATCGTCGCACTCTACTCCACCATCGGAGCACAAGCCTTCGTCGCACTCTACTCCACCATCGGAGCACAAGCCTTCGTCGCACTCTACTCCACCATCGGAGCACAAGCCATCTTCTCACTCCACACCATCCTCCAGCTTGCCACCATCGGAGCACAAGCCTTCGTCGCACTCTACTCCACCATCGGAGCACAAGCCATCTTCTCACTCCACACCATCCTCAAGCTTGCCACCATCGGAGCACAAGCCATCTTCTCACTCCACACCATCCTCAAGCTTGCCACCATCGGAGCACAAGCCATCGTCGCACTCTACTCCACCATCGGAGCACAAGCCATCTTCTCACTCCACACCATCCTCAAGCTTGCCACCATCGGAGCACAAGCCATCGTCGCACTCTACTCCACCATCGGAGCACAAGCCATCTTCTCACTCCACACCATCCTCAAGCTTGCCACCATCGGAGCACAAGCCATCTTCTCACTCCACACCATCCTCAAGCTTGCCACCATCGGAGCACAAGCCATCGTCGCACTCTACTCCACCATCGGAGCACAAGCCATCTTCTCACTCCACACCATCCTCAAGCTTGCCACCATCGGAGCACAAACCATCTTCTCACTCCACACCATCCTCCAGCTTGCCACCATCGGAGCACAAGCCATCGTCGCACTCTACTCCACCATCGGAGCACAGGCCATCTTCTCACTCCACACCATCCTCAAGCTTGCCACCATCGGAGCACAAGCCTTCGTCGCACTCTACTCCACCATCGGAGCACAAGCCATCTTCTCACTCCACACCATCCTCAAGCTTGCCACCATCAGAGCACAAGCCATCGTCGCACTCTACTCCACCATCGGAGCACAAGCCTTCGTCGCACTCTACTCCACCATCGGAGCACAAGCCTTCGTCGCACTCTACTCCACCATCGGAGCACAAGCCATCTTCTCACTCCACACCATCCTCAAGCTTGCCACCATCGGAGCACAAGCCATCGTCGCACTCTACTCCACCATCGGAGCACAAGCCATCGTCGCACTCTACTCCACCATCGGAGCACAAGCCTTCGTCGCACTCTACTCCACCATCGGAGCACAAGCCATCTTCTCACTCCACACCATCCTCAAGCTTGCCACCATCGGAGCACAAGCCTTCGTCGCACTCTACTCCACCATCGGAGCACAAGCCATCTTCTCACTCCACACCATCCTCAAGCTTGCCACCATCGGAGCACAAGCCATCGTCGCACTCTACTCCACCATCGGAGCACAAGCCTTCGTCGCACTCTACTCCACCATCGGAGCACAAGCCATCTTCTCACTCCACACCATCCTCCAGCTTGCCACCATCGGAGCACAAGCCATCTTCTCACTCCACACCATCCTCAAGCTTGCCACCATCGGAGCACAAGCCTTCGTCGCACTCTACTCCACCATCGGAGCACAAGCCATCGTCGCACTCTACTCCACCGTCGGAGCACAAGCCATCGTCGCACTCTACTCCACCATCGGAGCACAAGCCATCTTCTCACTCCACACCATCCTCAAGCTTGCCACCATCGGAGCACAAGCCATCGTCGCACTCTACTCCACCATCGGAGCACAAGCCATCTTCTCACTCCACACCATCCTCAAGCTTGCCACCTTCAGAGCATAAACCATCATCTTCTTCAACAACACCTTGTGATCATAAACCATCCAAGCACACGTCATCTACCCATTCGACACCATCCTCCAGCTTGCCACCATCGGAGCACAAGCCTTCGTCGCACTCTACTCCACCATCGGAGCACAAGCCATCTTCTCACTCCACACCATCCTCAAGCTTGCCACCATCGGAGCACAAGCCTTCGTCGCACTCTACTCCACCATCGGAGCACAAGCCATCTTCTCACTCCACACCATCCTCAAGCTTGCCACCATCGGAGCACAAGCCATCGTCGCACTCTACTCCACCATCGGAGCACAAGCCTTCGTCGCACTCTACTCCACCATCGGAGCACAAGCCATCTTCTCACTCCACACCATCCTCCAGCTTGCCACCATCGGAGCACAAGCCATCTTCTCACTCCACACCATCCTCAAGCTTGCCACCATCGGAGCACAAGCCTTCGTCGCACTCTACTCCACCATCGGAGCACAAGCCATCGTCGCACTCTACTCCACCATCGGAGCACAAGCCATCGTCGCACTCTACTCCACCATCGGAGCACAAGCCATCGTCGCACTCTACTCCACCATCGGAGCACAGGCCATCTTCTCACTCCACACCATCCTCAAGCTTGCCACCTTCAGAGCATAAACCATCATCTTCTTCAACAACACCTTGTGATCATAAACCATCCAAGCACACGTCATCTACCCATTCGACACCATCCTCCAGCTTGCCACCATCGGAGCACAAGCCTTCGTCGCACTCTACTCCACCATCGGAGCACAAGCCATCTTCTCACTCCACACCATCCTCAAGCTTGCCACCATCGGAGCACAAGCCATCTTCTCACTCCACACCATCCTCAAGCTTGCCACCATCGGAGCACAAGCCTTCGTCGCACTCTACTCCACCATCGGAGCACAAGCCATCGTCGCACTCTACTCCACCATCGGAGCACAAGCCATCTTCTCACTCCACACCATCCTCAAGCTTGCCACCATCGGAGCACAAGCCATCGTCGCACTCTACTCCACCATCGGAGCACAGGCCATCTTCTCACTCCACACCATCCTCAAGCTTGCCACCATCGGAGCACAAGCCTTCGTCGCACTCTACTCCACCATCGGAGCACAAGCCATCTTCTCACTCCACACCATCCTCAAGCTTGCCACCATCGGAGCACAAGCCTTCGTCGCACTCTACTCCACCATCGGAGCACAGGCCATCTTCTCACTCCACACCATCCTCAAGCTTGCCACCTACAGAGCATAAACCATCATCTTCTTCAACAACACCTTGTGATCATAAACCATCCAAGCACACGTCATCTACCCATTCGACACCATCCTCCAGCTTGCCACCATCGGAGCACAAGCCTTCGTCGCACTCTACTCCACCATCGGAGCACAAGCCATCTTCTCACTCCACACCATCCTCAAGCTTGCCACCTTCTGAGCACAAGCCATCGTCTTCTACAACCATACCTTGTGATCCTGAACCTCCAATACACAAGCCCTCCACCTTGTCTGTTCCATCATCAAACTCACCGCCATCTGGTAACAACCCATGGAACTCGCAACCAACGGCCTCATCAAACTCACCACCATCTGGTAACAACCCATGGAACTCGCAACCAACGGCCTCCTCAAACCTGCCACCTTCTGAGCACAAGCCATCGTCTTCTACAACCACACCTTGTGATCCTGAACCTCCAATACACAAGCCCTCCACCTTGTCTGTTCCATCATCAAACTCACCGCCATCTGGTAACAACCCATGGAACTCGCAACCAACGGCCTCATCAAACTCACCACCATCTGGTAACAACCCATGGAACTCGCAACCAACGGCCTCCTCAAACCTGCCACCTTCTGAGCACAAGCCATCGTCTTCTACAACCACACCTTGTGATCCTGAACCTCCAATACACAAGCCCTCCACCTTGTCTGTTCCATCATCAAACTCACCGCCATCTGGTAACAACCCATGGAACTCGCAACCAACGGCCTCATCAAACTCACCACCATCTGGTAACAACCCTTGGAACTCGCAACCAACGGCCTCCTCAAACTCACCACCATCTGGTAACAACCCATGGAACTCGCAACCAACGGCCTCCTCAAACCTGCCACCTTCTGAGCACAAGCCATCGTCTTCTACAACCACACCTTGTGATCCTGAACCTCCAATACACAAGCCCTCCACCTTGTCTGTTCCATCATCAAACTCACCGCCATCTGGTAACAACCCATGGAACTCGCAACCAACGGCCTCATCAAACTCACCACCATCTGGTAACAACCCATGGAACTCGCAACCAACGGCCTCATCAAACTCACCACCATCTGGTAACAACCCATGGAACTCGCAACCAACGGCCTCATCAAACTCACCACCATCTGGTAACAACCCATGGAACTCGCAACCAACGGCCTCCTCAAACTCACCACCATCTGGTAACAACCCATGGAACTCGCAACCAACGGCCTCATCAAACTCACCACCATCTGGTAACAACCCATGGAACTCGCAACCAACGGCCTCATCAAACTCACCACCATCTGGTAACAACCCATGGAACTCGCAACCAACGGCCTCATCAAACTCACCACCATCTGGTAACAACCCATGGAACTCGCAACCAACGGCCTCCTCAAACCTGCCACCTTCTGAGCACAAGCCATCGTCTTCTACAACCACACCTTGTGATCCTGAACCTCCAATACACAAGCCCTCCACCTTGTCTGTTCCATCATCAAACTCACCGCCATCTGGTAACAACCCATGGAACTCGCAACCAACGGCCTCATCAAACTCACCACCATCTGGTAACAACCCATGGAACTCGCAACCAACGGCCTCCTCAAACTCACCACCATCTGGTAACAACCCATGGAACTCGCAACCAACGGCCTCATCAAACTCACCACCATCTGGTAACAACCCATGGAACTCGCAACCAACGGCCTCATCAAACTCACCACCATCTGGTAACAACCCATGGAACTCGCAACCAACGGCCTCATCAAACTCACCACCTTCTGAGCACAAGCCATCGTCTTCTACAACCACACCTTGTGATCCTGAACCTCCAATACACAAGCCCTCCACCTTGTCTGTTCCATCATCAAACTCACCGCCATCTGGTAACAACCCATGGAACTCGCAACCAACGGCCTCATCAAACTCACCACCATCTGGTAACAACCCATGGAACTCGCAACCAACGGCCTCCTCAAACCTGCCACCTTCTGAGCACAAGCCATGGAACTCGCAACCAACGGCCTCATCAAACTCACCACCATCTGGTAACAACCCATGGAACTCGCAACCAACGGCCTCCTCAAACCTGCCACCTTCTGAGCACAAGCCATGGAACTCGCAACCAACGGCCTCATCAAACTCACCACCATCTGGTAACAACCCATGGAACTCGCAACCAACGGCCTCCTCAAACCTGCCACCTTCTGAGCACAAGCCATCGTCTTCTACAACCACACCTTGTGATCCTGAACCTCCAATACACAAGCCCTCCACCTTGTCTGTTCCATCATCAAACTCACCGCCATCTGGTAACAACCCATGGAACTCGCAACCAACGGCCTCCTCAAACCTGCCACCTTCTGAGCACAAGCCATCGTCTTCTACAACCACACCTTGTGATCCTGAACCTCCAATACACAAGCCCTCCACCTTGTCTGTTCCATCATCAAACTCACCGCCATCTGGTAACAACCCATGGAACTCGCAACCAACGGCCTCCTCAAACTCACCACCATCTGGTAACAACCCATGGAACTCGCAACCAACGGCCTCCTCAAACCTGCCACCTTCTGACCTTGGCTCTTCAATCATGAGCATACCAACACTAAGCAGGTCCACGACGCCTAACTCTGATACGAGCATAAATAAGAAGCCAATATCGCCTACCTCTGTGACCGACAACAACGGCGAGGACAACGGTGAACACACCTCATTGCCTACCTCTGTGACCGACAACAACGGCGAGGACAACGGTGAACACACCTCATTGCCTACCTCTGTGACCGACAACAACGGCGAGGACAACGGTGAACACACCTCATTGCCTACCTCTGTGACCGACAACAACGGCGAGGACAACGGTGAACACACCTCATTGCCTACCTCTGTGACCGACAACAACGGCGAGGACAACGGTGAACACACCTCATTGCCTACCTCTGTGACCGACAACAACGGCGAGGACAACGGTGAACACACCTCATTGCCTACCTCTGTGACCGACAACAACGGCGAGGACAACGGTGAACACACCTCATTGCCTACCTCTGTGACCGACAACAACGGCGAGGACAACGGTGAACACACCTCATTGCCTACCTCTGTGACCGACAACAACGGCGAGGACAACGGTGAACACACCTCATTGCCTACCTCTGTGACCGACAACAACGGCGAGGACAACGGTGAACACACCTCATTGCCTACCTCTGTGACCGACAACAACGGCGAGGACAACGGTGAACACACCTCATTGCCTACCTCTGTGACCGACAACAACGGCGAGGACAACGGTGAACACACCTCATTGCCTACCTCTGTGACCGACAACAACGGCGAGGACAACGGTGAACACACCTCATTGCCTACCTCTGTGACCGACAACAACGGCGAGGACAACGGTGAACACACCTCATTGCCTACCTCTGTGACCGACAACAACGGCGAGGACAACGGTGAACACACCTCATTGCCTACCTCTGTGACCGACAACAACGGCGAGGACAACGGTGAACACACCTCTCTATTTAGTGCTACTGATCATAATAACAACAAACAGCCTGCTTTACCCTCAATTAGTGTTATCAGCAGTAATAGTAAGTCTTTACTTCCTGAATCTGCAAATAATAATAATGACCATTTGTCAACTAATACTGCTGTGCCAGAACATAGTAACATTGCAGGTGAAAACAACTCTGATACTAATAACAGCAAGGACAATGCTTCCTATGGCAACAATGAGCAAACGTCAGCTCATACAGTTATTATAAACAGTATCCATGCAGACCAGAAGTCCTCATTAGCTACTGCTACTACTAACAAGGGTAAGGAAAATGCGTCCGGAAAAACTGGTACTGCTACTAAAAAAGGCAAAGAAAATGCTTCCACAATGACTGGTACTGCTACTAAAAAGGGCAAAGAAAATGCTTCCACAATGACTGGTACTGCTACTAAAAAGGGCAAAGAAAATGCTTCCACAATGACTGGTACTGCTACTAAAAAAGGCAAAGAAAATGTTTCATCTATAACTGCTCATGCCAATGACAACGATGAGCAAATATCAGCACATACAGGTACTGTGAACAATAACCAAGCAGGTCAGAGCTCCTCATTGACTACTAATAAGGGTAGAAACAATGAGTCGTCAAGAATTGCTACGACTAGTAAACAAGTAGTTAATGAAACTTCAAAAACTAATCAAAATAGACACACGTCACATATTTCACAATTAGGAATTTCGTCCCGGAATAAAGCCGTCAGTACCACATCTCTGACCCGTTCGATCTCATCGCATCCGCAATCTTTTGCAGGTGCAGGTCACAAAACACAAACTATTCTAACTAGAGCTTTTATTGTTATGTTATCTTTCGTTGCCATCCTTTAACCGAAATGCATGAATTACATAAATATGGTTAATAAGCAAATGTAGTCATGCAATACACTGCAATGAAATATAACTTCATTTTCTTTCGTATCCTTACAATACGATATAACCTTAAGATACCCATTTAAACTTTCTATAATTTTCTGGAAATTATTCTTTGATAGATAATAAGTATTATAGCTCAAATAATTTCTTCCTATAGCGTTAACTCATTATACATAAATATTAATGCTTTTTTTACTTTTTTAAGTTATTTTTTTTCAATTATGATCTTCTATGGTCATATACACATATGACAGTTCAAGAATTTCTAATTTGCGCTAGGTTACTTCCCGAACTAGATAGAATATTTATTATTATTCGAGTTGTCTATTAACTGAAACCATAATTGACATAAACCAGTAATATTTAATAAAATAATATTTCTTCCAAGTGATAAATATATAATAAAATAAATAGTCTAAGATGCTAGTTAATTTCAATTTTTCATAATATAAGCATTTGCATTTAAATGCATAAGATAAATTTAAATTATAAAACATATAAGACAATTATGCACAAACTATCTTAACTAAGAATTGGTATGCTCTTATTTTTAAAAAGAATACCGTTTATGAAGTAAAAGTAAATATATAGTCAAATATACTAAGTAGCGTTTTCGTGTATATTTCTAAAATTATCAATTTAACTTTTATCCACTAAGAGGATATAATCACTCAGGGGGGCTTTAAAAAAATATATATGCATGATATAGACCTTACCGTGAAGTTTGTAACAAGCTTGAATTATTTCTGTTTTAGTCAAACGACACTTTTTTCAAAAATTTTTGTTGAAGTTACTGATAAATATAATAATTCTTTTAGGAACTGCAGATATTATTGATGGTAAGGTTTCTAACGAAGCCTTTTTATTATTCTTATTTAACGCAATGCTTTATTCGTACTAATATGATCTAATATACAATTAATTCTATGCATTGGCAATTTCAAATTATTTATTATATAAAAATAATTATTATATACATATCTAGTTTTTATGTTGGCTAAGTTTTGGGATACAAACTGTTAAGCCACCTATACCTAAACTATTATAGGCTTGTCAATAAATTCTATATTTATTATATATACATATATATAATATTCTAATATTCTAATATTAATTATTTAAAATTAATTTATAGTTTATAGTTCCTATTTGATTTTCTTTGACACCTTTTTGAAATGAACTAGCTACTTTATTTCTAAAATTCAAATTGTTGATTTATCTATATATTTATACTGTTTTAGTAAAAAAAGAAAAAAAATTATATAATTAATGGATATCTTATTAAACTGATATGTTACAAATTAGATATCGTCGATATCCAAATCCTCATCTTCTTCTTCCTCATCATCTTCATCAGCATTACCGAATTCAAAGTTGGCATCTTCGTCAGATTCAAAACCGAAGTTATCCGTTTCGTTAATCTTGGCATTCTCTGGTAATTCACCTTGACTTTTCAAACTTCTAGCTTCATCGAGATTGTATTTGTGGACAACATCACATTGGTCGTCTTGGAAATCTCTCAGAGAGACCAGAATTATATCACCTTGACCCATCCAAACTTTCTTTCTCAACTTACCTCTAATGTGAGCCATTCTCTTGATACCATCAAAACAACTGGCCTCAACTCTACCATTACCAAGCATCTTGGTAATTTGAGCATACTCTTGGCCATCTTCCTTGTAAATCAGTTCACGCTTTGGACCATCAGAATCGTTCTTTCCTCTTCTACCTTTTTTACCACCTTTGGTGTTTTTCTTACCCATTTTTCTTCGATTGTATTAGTAAGTTGTAATTAGTGCTCTAAAGAATATATCAAGTAAAAGTGAACACAATATAATGGAAGAAATATTAATTTTGACCAATATACATAATATTTAACTGTGTCATTCATACGTTGAAAAAAAAAAACTTTGTCAAAAAAAAAAAAAAATTAAAATTTTTCACTCATTACCCGGATACGATAGCATTGAATTTAATTCTTGATCACGTTACAAATGTTAATTTAAATCACAGTTCTATCTTTAGACATTATTTATCATCATGCTTTAAATAGGTAAATCTATCCATCTTTTGTTATATATCACATCATAACTATACTATATATACATAAATAATACAAAATATGTTCACAATACATGTACTATAAAAGATCTATAGTAAACTGAAGAGGGTAAAAAAAATAAAGTAATGGTGGTTCTTCAATAAACATTCATATGGGTAAATGAGTAGGACAATAACAACTAACAGAAAAAAGGAAAGATTTTTTGTTTGTTTTGTAGTCATCTGTCCTTCATATACGTTCGTCAAAAAAAGGAAAAATTTTTTTTTTTCATTATAACACTAAGAATTTCTGTTCAAGCATTTCTTCTACTTACAGTTTCCTTTGTTCTTATTTTCCATCCTCAATTAATTATAACTGACAAAAAGAGTGTTCGGAAGGAAGGATCATTTCAACACTCTTTGAAGAATAGAGAATAATCCGTTAGAACCGTTTATATGTTCACGTGCATAAGATGATGTTGTATCTCCATATACAATAGTATGTCCGTGTCTCAAAACACCAGCTGTCTTTTGATCCTTAACCATTTTGAACAATGGTTCCAAAGTTGGTGACGACGAACCACTGATGCACAGAAATTCTACTGAGGTTTGTGCATTAGCGAAACCGTCACTGGTCGTATTCTCGCTGGTACTAGCATTAATCATTGGAGCAACATTGTCCCCATTTGCTGCAGTGTTATAAAATCTCAATAGAAACTGAACTGCGTTCAATGACAACCCGGTTTGTTGAACAAATACAATATTTTTATGCAAATAAGCATGAATCCCTGCATCATCAAAGAGGGTGTTAATATGGGTGATTGCATCACCAATTACAGAAGGCACACGTTCTTGATCATCTGCATTTTCAGTATGGAATCTAATCATAGAATCAGCAATTTTATAATACGAACCTGGTAGTCTTTCCACCTTATCGTCCAATATCTTAATAACTTCTGATCTCCAATTGACTTCCTCAACAATATTGTACCAATCGCCATTGAGTCTCACGTAAGCACCATTTTCAGCAATTAAGCCTATATTGTTAACTCTATTATAAAGATTTTCATTCACTGCTTTGGAAAATGAATTAATGATGTATACAATGTTTTTCGACGCTAAATCATTTAGAATCGATATCATTCTTGAACTAGGAGGCTCAGAAATTTTGAAGATGAACATTCTCTTAGATGTGTCTTCATAATCATTTTCAAAATTTTCATAGCTCAAGTTGAATACCGTGGACCTTTCCTTGTTGAACTCCCAAGCACTGTTGATACTCTGCAAGCATGAGACAAACCAATTATCAGAATCATTGATGATCACACTCTTGACCATTTTCTTCCAGTTACGTTTCTTCTCTTCCCTTGACATCTCTAACCCTTCTTTAATACTGTTGGCAACTTGTTTAATGTCCCAAGGGTTGACCAATTGGGCTCCTTTAGAGAGTACAGACGAGCTACCAGTAAATTCAGATAATATTAATGGAGCATTTTTATCAGAAGAACAACCTATAAATTCATGACAGGTAAGGTTCATACCTTCTCTAAGAGCTGAAACAATGAATAAATCAGCTTCCGAATTTAGAGCTAGATATTGTGGGAAATCTAATTCTTGATGCAAAAATACTACCGGTTGGATCAAACTAATATTTGGAGACATTGCATTGATCCTATCTACAACAACCATAATTTGACGTTCTAATTCTAAATCCTTACTCTTACCAATACAGACCTGGACTAGGACTACTGAATGAATATATTGTGGATTTTCCTTCAAAAACCTTTCATAAGCTAGCATTTTCTTATGTAACCCACGAATTCTGTCAAATTGATCCCTACACACAATCAGTTTCTTTCCTTGCCATCTTTCCTTAATTAAACTACGCCATTCTTCAACCGACTCATCCTTCATTTTCTCCCTTAAATTGAAGAAGTCGATGCCAACAGGAATATCTTTAACAGATACAATTCTACCTTCATATTTTATTTCATCTTCAGATACATCGGCAGCAAGTAATCTGTTTGAAGTTTGCAAAAAGTGTCTAGCATATTCTTTCGTCTGAAATCCAACCGAATTAGCACCAATTAAACCCTCAAGGATTTCTTCTCTATGAGCTAGACATCTAAATACTTCGCCACTTGGGAACGAGACATGCAAGAAGAAACCAATTTTAGCGTGTTGATGAACGGCACGCACCATACCGGGGACTAGCATTAAATGGTAGTCATGGACCCAGATAGTATCGCCTGGCTTATAAACTTTGATGATTTTGTCTGCAAATTGGCGGTTTAATTTATAGTAAAACTCCCAGGAATGGTCCTCAAATGCCTTTGAGTTAGGATTGTCAGGAATTTGATACTGCAAAGTAGGCCACAAAATTTGCTTACAGTAATTTTTATAAGCACCTTTGAAGGTGATATCATCAGTTATAACGACTCCACAATGGTACTGTTCCTCCATAGTATTGGCTATCTTATCTATAATGTCATCAGGGACCTCGTCGGTAGGAATACCCATAGTACCTATCCATTTGACATTCTCTGTAGTTGTTTTCTCCATAATGGCAGTATTGACTGCATTTTTTAACGATCCATTACCCTTGTCACTTTGAACAATCTTCCAAGGTAATTGAGCAAACAAGTCTCTGGAACTCTTCAGTAGTCTCTCTCTTTGTTTACAAGTTGTTGAAAATCCACCGAATTGTGGAACCAAGTACTCGAGTTTGGAGGCGGAGTCATCATTGACAGATTCGATTTCCTCTTCTTCGTGTGTATTTACTTCAGTTGCAGAATGTAAGTCGTTCTCAAGGGCGCTTTCATTTTGTAAACGCTGCGCTGTTTGTGAGTATTTCAGACGAGAAGATTGTGGCTGCTGTATGTTAAAAGTTGAACCTCTGTTTAGCAGTCTTGGAGAACTCTTTCCGGCACTGCCTTGTTGAACTCTCCTCATAGCTGGAAGTGCTGGTGTGTTCTGGTGCATCTGTTTGACCCTGTTATCAATAATTGAGCTGCTATGATAATGCCCAGGCAAAGGCCTAGACTTAGGAGTGACCGCGGTACCAATTGAGGTATTGGCATGGTTGTATTTGGAGCCACCAAGAGAGTTAGTGCTTTCTCTGGAATTGGTAGCCACATCTTCCAATTTGTGTGTCATTAGGGACTTAGAGACGTTTTTTAACAGACTAGCTGTTGAGTCGTTACCAGTACCTTCTACTGAAGGAGGAGGAGGAGGAGAACCAGACAAAGCCTGACTCAAATTATTCTGTATATGAGAAGTATCACCTATAGGAGCAGAAGCAACGGATAACACAGGAGACCCGCCCCTAGCAGAACCCGGGTTGGAAGTACTGAAGAACTCCTCGGTAGAACCGCCAGCTCCGAGGTTTGGCTTCCCCATCTGGCCCTTAGTATGGTAAGAAGGATTGGGTGTCCCCGACGCAGTAGCATTAGCGGTCAAGTTCTCGAGGAAATGCTCCGATGACACCAAATCATCAATGTTAGCAGAGGTGTTCCCCGCATTATTCAGCGACAACAACGACTCCTGGGATACATTTCGGCCAATACCAGCCATAGGCACCGCCAAGGCACTCCGCGTATTGCGTTGGTAGTGCTCCCACCCGGGACGAACAGGAGACGCAGGATGCGAGATCTGATCTAGCTTCACAAGATTACTCTCAACAAGCTCCTGCGTGTCTCCCGCAGAAGCATTCACCTCAAACTGTGGTTGGTGAGGTAAAAACAAAGAAGCAACTATTAGAGTCATCTCTTCTCCGTTACTTTTTTAATTATCTTTTTAGTTTTTTTTTTACTTTGTATAATTGAATTTGAGGTTTATTCTAACTTTTTGGATACTTTCCCTCCAGTCAATATATATTAAAAAAAAAAAAGGGTTTCAGTAATTCAGTTTAATTAAACCCTTTTATACTAGGGCTTCCCCTTCCTTTCCCATTAATACCCTTAATTTAATATTACCTTTTTTCTCTTCAGTTCTACACAGACGCAGCCGTAGTGGCTTCACCCCCCTTCGTCAAATTCCACCCCCGCCCCCATTATTTAAAAATATTTGAAAGGACTGAAATTGAATAAACTTTTCAAAAAAAAAAAAAGACCCCTTGCCCCACCTTCTTTTACACGAAGAAAAGAAAAGTAGAATTAATTAAAATAAAGCCGTAGAATCCACAAAGCGATTTCTTCTCTCGATGTAGGGGGGGGCGACAGAGAGAGAGAGAGAAGGAACCCATTAGAACGCTCGGCATCGATAAGGCACATGAATGTATACGGGTAACATCTTCTTTTTGTGGGGGGGGGGAGGTTTACAAGGGGGGTTCAAAAGAAGGGGGGCAGGGAATGGAAAGAGCTGTGAAAATATCGTAGAGAGAGGTAGAGCTAAGAACGTCACTTTGTCCCCACCCTCCAAAAAAAAATAAATAAGGTGATCTCGAGATTATTTCTGTTATTTAAGGGGTGGGGGGGAACTAAACAGATTGGAATTTTGGGAAAAGCCGTAAGGTTTTTTTTTTTGAGAAAGGGCTGCTGTACGAGAAAATAGGGCTTAGAAACAGACGTGTTTTTATAGATAGAAAAAAAAAAAAAAAGAAAGAGATAATAATGCTTGTGGATGCGCATTGCCATGTTGGCGATGTATTAACGGACGACGTGAGTCGTTGTTTGATGACTACGGGGCCGGATGACCTCGAGAAAGCGCTGGCACAGCCGCACGGGGTGTATGGGTTTGGTGTGCATCCGTGGTTCTCGCACCTCTTCTACTGTGGCGATCCCGTAGGTAAGCACGAGCACTATCGCAGGGTGCTGGAGGCGCCCAGCGGCTATGAGGAGACGGAGGAGTACGCGTTGCTGGTTGAGCGGTTGCCTGAGCCGCGGAGCCTCGAGCGGTATGTAGAGCAATTTGCGGAGAATGCTAATCGGTTCGGTGTTATTGGTGAGGTTGGGCTAGACAAGTTGTTCCGTGTGCGTATTCCCGAGGGAAGCGGGTCGGGTGGGTATGCGCTGTCGCGGTGTCGCGTCGCGATGGACCACCAGGTGGCTGTGCTGCGGCGACAGTTGGACTTAGCGGTGGAGTACGGGAAGAGTGTTTCGCTGCACGATGTGAAGACCCATGGGCTAATACTAGACCACGTCTCGGAGAAGTTGGGAGGTCACGAGAATGTGAACATATGTCTTCACTCGTACACCGGCAAATCGAACCTGTTCGGGCTGTGGCTCAAGAGGTTCAGCCCGCGCCGGGTGTTCGTGTCGTTGTCCTATTACATCAACATGTCCGAGAAGAATATAGAGGAGACCAGACGGATATTGGACAGGCTTCCACGCCATTGCATACTCACTGAGACGGACTACGTAGTCACGGACAAACCAGAGCTCAATGAGCACTTGTTGAAGGTATACAGCCTCTTGCAATCTGAATGGAACTGCTCCGCTGAAGAATGTGAAGACATTGTGTACGAAAACTACAAGAAATTTTTACATTCCGGGTAATACTTTTTTTTTCAGGTCATTATCAAAAAAAATAAAATAATAATAACAATAAACTTATAGATTACATATTATAAATTATAAAGTTTATATGTGTGTGATTTGATGTGACTATTCAAAAAAAAAAAAAATAGACAATAACACTTGATTATACTAAGAACTAGCTCAATCAAACTGTACAAAAAAAAATATTTATATACCAATGGCTAGAGGTGGTAATTCTAATAGTGAGTCCGAGAGTACGAGGAGACAACATAATGGGAACAATTCAAATAATGCCTCTAATACTACTAGCGCAGGATCTAACTCTCAATCCTCTAGATCGAATGCTAAACAGAGATTAACACAGGCACAACAGCAGTACATCAGAGAACTGGTGAATGAACACATAACGAATAACGACCCTACACTAATAGAGAAACCTCATCCTCTAGACTTCGAGAAGTACAGTGACGACTTCATAAGAGCGTACAAAGACCGCTACAATTTGGATATACCGGACCACATGACTTTACAGGGATATCTTCTAGGGTCTGAGCTGGGGAAGAGGACCATATCGTACAAGAGAAATCAAGAAACTGTGCCAGGCGCCAGGATAACTAAAAAAGAAGCAGTGGAACATATTAAGAAACATTTTGAGAGTCAGAGTGTCAAGGAGGCCGATTGCGTACCGAATTTCATATATAAAGTTCGTAACCAGAAAAAGAGATTCAGAATGGAATTCAAAGGATAGATATATAAAAATCTTGTTGTTTATATATCCATTACAGCCGTTATTATTTCTGAGAATTATATAAATAATAAGCATATTCTGATGCCATTCATATTTTTGTTACCCTCGTTCAACCTTGGACAACCCTTGGATCGCTCATAAAAGCGACATAATTAAGAGAAGAAAAAAATAGTATTCTAGAGTTCTTAGGCTTGTGATCCGCAAGTAACATTTGGAAGCATTTGACAGGTTGGGGTTTCTAACAAAACGGTAAGATCTTATCAAGTAATAAACTTTCGGATTTGGAAACCGTTGTAATCACTTGCAACTAGTTGTGTTCTTTTTGCTTCCTTCTGAAATTCTAAAAAAAAAAAATTCTGATTGTCGTTTTTTTGCCTCCCTACCCTTTACAATTGTATTCACAAGCTATTCACTATTGACTGAAGTACAGAAGATTTAAAACTACAACAATTACAAATATGGAACAAAACACTGTAATTGCATTGGTGACTGTTTGTATCGGTATATTCATTGCGAAATGGTTTGCATCACCTAAAGAACACCCATCTGCTAGAGGATTAACCAATACTCAACTGTCCTCCTCTGGAAATGCTAACAGTAATGCCAGAGCTGCACACTCTCCTACAACTGCTCGTAGGACAAGCAGAAGACCAGTTACCCAGGCTATGATTGACACGGTGCGTAATGTAGCACCTAGTCTACACATTGAACAAATCAGATACGATTTGGAGAGTACGGGGTCAGTAGAGACCACAGTGGAAAGATTTTTAAATGGACAAACGTTCCCTTTTCCACCTGACTATGTCCCTGAGAGTGAGAATACCAGTTCCTCTCAAAATCATACCATGGCTGAACCTAGTGATTTCAGAAAGAGAAGCAACATTAAGCCTGATAACCTAATATCAAAGTTTAATGTTGATCTTGATCAGGATATGTCGAACTTGGATTTCAAGAGTTTGGATATAGAAGAGAGGAAAAAACTTCTGGTTTGGGAAGCGAGAAAGAACATGGAAAAAAGATTAGAAACAGATGAAGAAATGGCTTCTCTTATTAAATAAGAAACCTATGAGACTATTATTCAAGGTTTGCTAAATCCTAAATAGTGGTTTGAGAATATACATTTTTTCTCCTTGATCGAAATGGCCATAAAAAATATGGGTACAATATTTTTTTGATCATTAAACCAACCAAGAATTCATTATATTTTATAGATGTACGTATATATTTTTTTTTATTTGAGGAAAGGGTCTGACTATTGATTAGTTCTTGACCTTTAATGATTGACTCTGATGCCCTAGAAAAATAGCTAATGTTGAAAAAGAATTTAGCCTCCTTAGTGAGTCACTAGTCATACCAATAATTCATTGACTGTAGAATAGGCTCAATTTCAAATAGTTTTGTTTTCAATTGTTGCGAATAAATAAGATTATATTTTTGCCTTCAGTTACAGTCTTTCTTTGAGAAAAATCCGAAATAAGTATTAATTTTGATACCATTCCTAACATCTCTCCAATCTAGAATTTTCGGGTTTCCTAAAAGCAAATTTATTTCTGAGATCTGATGTGTTAGGTTAGAATCATAATTGTAACCAATGATTATGTATGAGTTATAGCTGGTCCAAGTTTCGTTTTTCATATTAGTAGGTACTACCTTGTAATAAACTTCTACTGCCTTGTAACCATTTCTAGACTGGTTGTGCTTCATATGCGTTGGTTCTCTGGTTGCTAAGGATACAACTTTGAATGATGTTGACCATTCAGACATCATGGTATTATGTGAACAGAAGTATTTTATTATATCTTCGGGAGTCTTTTCGGCATTGTCTATAACTTTACTAATTTGGATGTTATCAAACTTTGTTAAACACTTAGAGACCTGATTCTTGTTCATTTTCTGACCAGGATTGACACATGGTATGTACATTGGATATTCAGCAAAATTGGATATACTAACTTTATCCTCGTGATTTATTCTTCTGAGAAAGTTCAGTGCCCAATGAAGCAATTTTTTTTGAGAGCTTAAAGTTAAAAAGTAACCTACTTGCATTGGAGTTCTCGAGACTTTAATTGGGTGTGAAGCCTCGTTTTCTTTAGTTTCTTGGATAAATTTATTGACAAGGTTTAGTTCATCCTTTATTGGGAGGTAGTGGTAACGAGGCGGTACGGGCACAACAAACCAAAAGATACGAGGATTATTCAATGAGTTAAAAAACATCTTAAATTTATTCACATGATGAACTCGGTCATCATATAAGGTGATCTCTTTTAAGTTTGTATATGCTTCAATGAAGGACAGAATGCATTTTTGTTTATATTCAAGAGTATTGGTTTCTTTTCTTATTTTCTTCAGGAGCACTGCATTGAACAATAAATCATCTTTACAATAACTTTTCTTGTCGGTATCTTCTAAATTATTCCACTTATTTCTAGCTGTTTCCAATAATTTAGAAATATGGTGAACAAACAATTTCTCTTTTCTTCCAGTTAAAACAATTGATATGGTATCTTGAGCTCTATAAGACATCCGGGCCAATTTTATCATGTTCTCATTCCAATATTCACTGCGATCATTATCATTATTCATTAATTTATTTATTGTTTCTATGGGTCTTGGATCGTCCCACCAACCACCGAAACTAGATAAATTAGGCCTACTCCGAAGATAATTTTCGAATGTCTTTGTATATAACTGCGAGTTCGGTACAGGCGAATTGAATAACGTATTATCAAAGTCATATATGTGCAGTTTGGTAATGTCGCTGGCATCACATTTCGGTATATGTAATTCTGTTCCTATACTACTCCATTCTTTTAGTACATCATGAGCGTTTTGAAAATCTGATGGCATTTTTTTTTATTTTTATTTTAAAATTACAATCTATCAACTAATGTTATTAATAAAGCTAAAACGAGGAGTGCTACAGCGTAAAATGTTCTTTATTGTTGTTATTCTTGAGATCATCACTAGTCAGGCCCAAGATTTTTTTTTCAGGCAATTTGATATTAACGGTAACTTTATGAAATCCATTCTGACGACTCAAGATTGATTTTTTTTTTTTATTTGTATAAACAAGGAGATCAGGTGACCAATTCCATTTACATTTGTTACCCGCAACAGCCTTTGAGAAATTTCCAATGTCAGGGTAAGGATTTAATTGTGAAAATTACTTTTTTTTTTAATTTTTATTTTCGCGTTTCTGCTGGTCTAGGTATTTATTAATAACCTAAAATATGATAATCAGTTGTTATCTACAAGTATTTTTTCGCGTTCGCTTAACATCTTGATGTACTTTTTCTTCTGCAGAGAAAAACAACGTACAAAAAAAAAATAGTTCATCTTAACTCCTTCAATGGAGATACGCAGATATAATACTAGTTCACTTTGCTTCCTAGTGTTCTAAGAGAAATGTGAATCTTTTCTTTTTTCCTGGAGCGTGGTGATATTTGCGGATCTTCTATTATCATTCTATAAAAATCTGAATCTTTCTGAAGTAAATAGTCTCCTAATTCTCTTCGTCACTTTTATAGTAAGTGAAATAAAAATACACAAACACAGCCCGACATCCCGTTCATACCGATAGAACAAACGGCCTAACCCTTTAACGATAATACAGAGCTTAGCTTCTACAGGTGTTGATGTCATAACTTCGTATACTGAGAAGCCAAGAAAACGTAAAGAAAATAAATTTTCGTCCTTGGATTCTCTGCAGGGTCCAATTAAATATATTTTATTTTTTTATTTCTTTCTTTTTTTTGTTCCTCCAGTTGTTTATCAAAGATATCAAGAGAGAAATTCTCATCCCCGGTTGTCTGGGTGTTTTTTTCAATTGGCCCCATTGTTCTAATTGCTACTTCTATTTAGGATAACCTGCAAACAGAGATACAGGCAAAGGTGTACACAGAAGAAGTCGATCCAGAAGAAAGAATAGTAAATTATTTGCTGGTAGAATTGATATTAAAAAAAGAAAAAATACAAAAAAAAAAAATATGAACATTCAATTGAGTGATGCAATCAGATTCTCAATTGAATGATCTCATAATGTTGGTACTTGGTTATATTAGAAAGAAGAAAGAAGAAAAAGAACGAGGCTTGTTTATTGCCTAATCTTCTAGACCTAATCAAACAATCCCGATAATTAAATTGTGCAGTTACCAACAAATAAACAACTAAATAAAAAAAATTTACTATATAACAAGATAATATTAAAGGAAAACCAAAAAGAGATTATAATGATAATTCTCGGAGATATTTAAAATTAATTCTAATTAAAAAAAAAAACATTTCTTCTGTCTTGTGTTTATACTATTTTTTATATACTTCAATTTTCTTCTTCTTAGAACTTACCAACTCAAAGAAATAAAAAAAAAATACTTTAGAACCTTATGTCTAGTGATAATGTTACTAGTACATCCACGCAACAAGTGGTAACAGCCTTAGTTTCTAATAGTGCAATATTCGGAGTGTTTATGCTTGCGTTTATTGTGCTCAGGTTGAAATTAAAACGTATATATGAACCTAAGTCGTGTTTCGATTTGATCAACGAAGAGAAAAAACCTGAAAGGCTGCCCGAAGGGATATTCAATTGGATCTTACCACTGTTAAGGAAATCAGATAATTTTGTTTTGCAACAGGCCGGTTTAGATGGTTATTTTTTCCTAAGATACTTATTCATTATTGCAGCTTTCTTCTCAGTCTCTATCCTTTATGTTTTTCCAATTCTATTACCAATTAACGCCAGTAATGGTAACCACGAAACAGGTCTAAACCAATTGGCATATCAAAATGTAAAACACAGAGGTAGATACTTCGCACATGTATTTGTTGGTTGGGTATTTTACTGGTCCTTCCTATACATTGTATACAGAGAATTGACTTATTTCAATTCTTTGAGACAAGCAGTGTTATCATCACCACGTTATGCTAGAAAGCTATCTTCCAGAACTGTTTTATTCCAAACAGTTCCAAGTGAATATTTGAATGAAACAGAATTTACTAAAATGTTCGAAGGTGTTAAGAACGTCTGGATAGCGAGAACACAAGGTGATTTACCAAAGAAGGTTAAGAAGAGAGAGGCGCTTGCTTTGCAATTAGAAGGTACTGAGACCGCTTATATGAAGAAACTGGTGAAGAAGATGAAAAAATCTGGTGAGACCGATATCAAGTCTTTGTTGGATGATAAAAAACTGAGACCAACTCATAGAACCAAAAAGATATTTGGTGAAAAGCTCGACACTATCGAAACCATGAAAGATAAAATTAGGGAATTGGATGCAGAAGTTAAGGAATTGCAATCATGCCACACAGATGAAAAAACACTTAACTCCATTTTCATTGAGTTTGAGTCACAATATCAAGCACAAATTGCATTGCAGACTAAGGCCTACCATGCACCATTGTACATGTCACCTGCTTATATTGGTATTGAGCCAAAGAATGTTGTTTGGATGAATTTAAGGCTATTTTGGTGGGAACGTCTGGTGAGAGAATATAGTTCTGTAATTGCTATTATTGCTTTGGTTATCCTATGGGCAATTCCTGTTGCTTTTGTTGGTATGATTTCAAACATTACTTACCTAACGAATAAATTACATTGGTTGAGATTTATTTATAAATTACCAAAGCCTTTGCTAGGTCTATTGACTTCATTAGCTCCAACAATTGCGTTGTCGGTATTAATGATGGTGTTGCCTATGTTCATTAGAGGGATGGCTAAACTACAGGGCTCTACTTCAGCACAACAAATTGAATATTTTACTCAGCAATCTTACTTTGCATTCCAGGTTATTCAAGTATTTCTAGTTACAACTTTGACATCAGCTGCTACATCTACGGTTACACAGATTGTGGAAGAGCCTACTAGTGCAATGCGTTTATTGGCAACTAACCTTCCAAAGGCATCGAACTTCTTTATTGCATATATAATTCTGCAAGGTATGTCAATTTCTTCTGGTTCTCTTGCTCAAATACAACCTTTAGCAATGTTTTATGCCCTTAGAATGTTACTTGATAAAACAGCAAGAAAAAAATGGAATAGATTTGTCACACTAGGTAATGTCTCGTGGGGTACTACCTTCCCAGTTTACACAAATTTGGCAGTTATAGTTTTTTCATATGCAATTATTTCGCCTATTATCCTACTCTTTGGAGCATGTGGGTTCATACTATTGTATATTGCATATTTGTACAATTTGACCTATGTTTGGGAAGAATCACCTGACTCTAGAGGTATACATTATCCCAGAGCTATTTTCCAAACGATTGTTGGTTTATATATCGGTCAAATTTGTGTTCTAGGTCTATTTGCGGTAGGTAAAGGTTGGGGTCCGATAGTTCTACAGGTTGTAGGTTTGGTGGTTACAACAATAGTCCATATCTCATTTAACAGAACCTTCGATCACTTGTTACAAGTTGTACCTGTTGATACAATGAAAGCTTTTGATGGTGTTAGTGAAACTGCCTCATACAAAAATATTTATGCACAAAGTACGTGCGCCCCAGTGGAAATGTCATCATCAAGTGACATGCATCATGTCCTACCTCAAAGATTAATCTCTAAGAGCACAGGTCTGAATGTTGGTTCTCCATTAGGCAAAGAAGTTGACATTAGAGATAGTTTTTACAGTGAAAATACACTAGAGAACCCTGTCGAGACCCATATGAAACTAAGCCCAGGTTATAAAAAGAATATCAACTCTTTGGACACAATTCCATTATTGGCTGATGGTGGCGAGCATCGTCTACCTGTTATGTCCTCCTGGAAACAATTCTTCTTACCCCATATATTTTTGTCCTTCAAAGCAGTTAAGAGCAGAATGCCTGAGATATATAGTCTAGAAGATCCAGACGAGCCTACTGATGAAGCTGATATTAAGCACGCTTATGATTTTCCAGCGGTAAGTGCTGAATTACCAACAATTTGGCTACCAAAAGATCCTTACGGAATTTCTTCACATTTGATTGAGGATCTATCGTGTGTTATTGGCGCATCCGATGAGAATGCCCAGATCGATGAAAATGGGAATATTGAAATAACTGGTAATCCACCTACTGCAGAGGCTGTTGAGAAACATTATGAATCGCACCATGATGAGAGCAGCAAAAACCCATTTAGTGACCCAGAAGATATTTAGGATGTTTATGTTTTTTTTCTGTTTGCTTTTTCAAATGTAAACGAAAAAGCCTATAAGAACACATAACTTTTCAGTTCTGAAATATTGCATCTATTTTGTAGTGGCAATATAATTGTAACATTACTACCAAGGTTCTTAATAAGCAATTAATAAACACCAGATAGTTGTTTTGATGTGATTTTGGAAAATAAAGCGACATTTTACAAATTGACATATTTCACAAATCATAAAATAATAATATTCATTGACCCTAATTTTGTAAGCTCATTAATTTTACACTTCTAATAAAACTAATAGAAAGTATTAAACTTATACGTTTGAAGTATAATATATAATAACTTGCTACTCTTATTATTTTGAATGTATAATATAAATAAAAATTACTACAACACCTTTAATATACATATTTTTTTCACATAGTTAACCGTAAATCAAAGAAAAAATATATATAAATACTACAATCGCAAACAAGATAAAGGAATATTTTGATTAAGTACTTGAGGGGACACCTTTATGGGTAATTGAGTCATAGAAGAACGGGTTGAGTGAAAATGGGTATTACATCTGGAGCATTCCGACTAACTCAATTGAGCTCAATATTAAATGGCAGCAGGCGTTTCTACAGTCATACCATACAGGGTTCGAAATATTCCAAGAACTTCAAGCAATACCTAAAGCTTAATAATGGTGAGGTAGGGTCTTATTTCCATGACATACCGGTAAGTGTTGATACGGAAGCAAAAACTGTAAATATGGTCGTGGAAGTTCCGAGATGGAGTAATGGTAAATTTGAGATATCTAAAAACCTGGAGTTTAATCCCATTGTTCAAGATGTGAAGAAAGATAAAGTCAGATTTGTGCATAATATTTTTCCTTACCATGGTTATATACATAACTATGGAGCCATTCCTCAAACATGGGAAAATAAAGCTGAATTAAATAAAATTCCAGGAGTCAAAGATGGGCTATATGGAGATAACGATCCATTAGACTGCTGTGATATTGGTGCACCAATATTACACATGGGGGATATCAAAAAGGTGAAAGTTTTAGGTTCTCTGGCACTTATTGATGATGGAGAACTCGATTGGAAAAACATTGTCATTAATACTGAAGATCCTCTTACCGAAAAGGTGAACAGCTTAAAGGATGTCGAGGAACACTTCCCAGGGCTACTAAATGCTACTAGGGAATGGTTTAGAAAATATAAAATTCCTATGGGTAAACCTGAGAATCGATTTGGGTTTGATGGTGAGTTTCTTGAAAGTGATAAATCTATGGAAGTGATTCAACATTGTCATAAAAGTTGGTTGAAGCTCATTGGTGATAAAACTGGACTTGAAGATGTTACTGATTTGCCTGTAACCAAAAGATGTGGAAATTGGGTTTTTAAGGAAGAAGACATAAAACCAGATACGAAAATACCAGAGGAAGTTCATAAGTGGTATCATGTGTAATATATATATATGTGTGTGTGTATATATATTCTCAATTAATTCGTTACTACAGTAGTATTTAAGATCATTAGGTTTTGTTATGATAAAGGGAATTCACATAGCAGTCTATATACTCTTGAGCATGTCTTTTATAGAGGTGCAGTTTATTCTGCTCTGTAAAAAATTACTATGATGTAATAATAGTATTGTTCTCGCAGCATCGCTATCTTTTACAAATTTTATAAGGGCAGAAGAATGATCGAGTACAAGATATATACTATCGATATTGTCAGCTAACTGCTTGTTCTTTTCCTCAATAAAAGACTTGATTTGAATTTTATTCGTTTTATCCGAAATTGGATAGATAGCTACAACATTGTCTGTTCTCTTCGCTGAAAGCAATGCATTTACTTCTTTTCTTTCGAGATATGCAGGACTATCCGAGAGATTAACCGATATTTTATGTTCGTTAATACTTTCACCATTAAGGACAAGTGCAGCTTCAGCTTCTTCATGGCTACTGAATATCACAAATGCACAAGCATGGTGTAAATGTTCTAGAATAGCAAACTGTCTCTTAGGAAGTCTCACTTCCTCGATTGTTCCGAATTTAGAAAAGATTTCCTTTATCTTGGTTATGTCCAGCATATCCTTCGGCAAGTTTCGTAATATTATCTCTCTCCTCTCTAATACAGGGGCATCAGATCTTTTTGTTTTAAGTTCTGGATCTGATTTTTTAGCGACCATTTTAAAACCATCAATTACCTTGCCATTTAATTCTTGGACGGCTTTATGGACATTTTCTTCATTTACTACGTCGACATATGCAAAACGACGATTGGAGTTGAAACGAAGAGATGGCAACCTCACATTGAGTGCTACAATCTCCATGCTCTTAAAAAGTTCACGTATATCTCGCTGATTGTATTTAGGGGGATAATTCGTCAACCATACTGTGCAATCTTTTAACGGAGTGACTTCAATAGTATTGTTACCCATAGTTTTGTAAGTTTTGGTAAGAGCACTCTGTGCAGCTTCGGCTGTAGCAAACTCAATACGGGCCATTTGACATCTAATCTTCTCAAACCATGACTCATAGGTGTTAACTTGAATGACTTGTCCACAGTCTGCGAAGTACTTCTTTATCTTTCCTTGATTATAACTTCTGGGGATATTCTGGACCAGAACAGTGCATTCATCTCTCAGTCTTTTAGGCTGTTTAGGATTACCCATATCTCTTTAAGTTGAAGTGCTCTTTAAAATGTAAATCTGGTGTGATACTTACCTTCTAATTAATGAAATGTGTAAATTGACATTTTATTTCACATGCTCCTTTATTAAATTGGAAAAAAAAATCGATGCGATGAGTTTGAAATTTTGCGATGAGCTTTGCAAAAAATATAAAAAATAAATTGAAAAATTAACAATGTACATATTATAATCATTTGTAGTATAAACTTCTATTTAAACGTGATTTTCTGATATTAATCTATGACATTGTTATATTGATAGAGTAAAGGAAAGGGTCGGATAATGGACGGACGTAGTTATTTAAAGTCATATGGCTGGCAAGAAGGTGAGGGTCTTCGTAAAGGTTCTCTGAAGAAGCCAATTTTAGTAAAGTATAAAAGAGATAAGAAAGGTCTTGGTGGTGGTGTAGGACACAATGATGGTGAAGCTTGGTGGGAACGTTTATTTGATGGTCATTTAAAAAACCTGGATGTATCAACGGATTCCAATTCAGATGGTGAAATAGTCTTTAAACAGAACAAAGCAGTTGCAACTAGTGTAAGGAAGGAGAGTTCGCCTCTATATCAATGGTTTGTGAAAGGTGAAGGTCTCAAAGGTACTCTTAAAGAAGATAAACCCAAAGTTGAAAAGAGAGCAGCTGTAACAAGTACTATAACACTATCTAAGAAGAGGAAAAGAAGAGATGATGATGATGATGTGAGCGGAAGTAAGAAATCTAAAAAGAGCAAGGATAAGAAGAGCAAGGATAAGAAGAGTAAGGATAAGAAGAGCAGGGATAAGAAGAGCAAGGATAAGAAGAGTAAGGATAAGAAGAGTAAGGATAAGAAGAGCAGGGATAAGAAGAGTAAGGATAAGAAGAGCAAGGATAAGAAGAGTAAAGATAAAAGGAAAGATAGAAGTAAAGACAAAAAGACAGAAGATAAAAACAGAAAAGACAAAAAGAATAAAGGTAAAAAGAGTATAGAGAAAAAGAGTAAAGATGAAAAGAGCAAATAATACCTGTAATAATGAATATTGTCCAAGTGTTATATGATTGACCTTTTTAGTAGGTAATATTATATACCAGAATGGTTAAAGAATACATGAAATACGTGAAAGTTTGAATTACAATTTTGTACACTATATAAATACGATCTATTTGTCTTAACTATTTAAGAATAAAAACGAGCCTGAATAGATTATAGAAAATTATTAATATAAATATCTCTAATTTATTGGTTGTGTAAGAGTTTTCTACCTGTCGCAATGCAACGAACCCAGTTTAGCATTCAATCGACATTTTAGCTCTTTCTGGGAATCCTAATTAAACAATCATCAAGACCGTAATCATCATCAGAATATTCCGTATCACTATCGTTATTTGCTTGGTGCCCTTGGACATAGAAAAAAGACTTTTTTGCAGCAGTATTTTCTTTCTCTTTTTTGAATATCTTTCTTAGATGTGTTTTATTCCTATTAGCCAACCTCTTATCATTAGCAATAACATCTAGTGGGATATAATCATATTTCATCTTTCCAACAATCTCTGCAAACCTTCGCTCATTTTTTTCATTAGGTCTTGAATATTTCTTTAGAACTTCAGGAGGTACCTTGAATTGATTTTTATCAAATTTTGACGGTATATCGTTGTACAGCTCTAACGATTTCATATACAGCTCTCGCATATCATCACCCATTTCACTACCCCGGCTGATAATATCATGATAGTCAAATTTTATATGCTTATTCGGTTTGATGGTGGAATCTTTCTGTATTAATTTCAGTTTTAGATCATTATTATCTTGTGTGACATTGAATTTATTCATTTTAGCTACCTTTGCATGCATTCCAGCCAAAAATTCATCCAGTTTATTGAATATCTTATCTGACACAGTGTTTGGAATATTGGTGTGTTCGATATCAAGGTTAGTATTGAGTTTTTTAGCTCCGTTCTGTAAAGTATGCTCCCAATGTGAATTAAGTTCTATTGTCATTAGTTTTCGAGCATGTTGTAATGAAGTATCTGATATTTTTTGGTACTCTTTTTTAAGATAGTCCTCTGTTTCTTGATCTATAACATTACCTGCAAGTTCCCCATTGTCATTCGTTAGCACATCTTCATATAATTTATCTATCTGTGGATCAATTATAGTATTAGGATTAGGCCAACTTACCCAATTATCACGCATTTGAGTCTTAATAAAAAGATCAATCTCATCAAAATGTTTCTTTTCATGGGCATTAAAGAGTAGTTTCTTAAGCAAGAAAGAGGAGTAAAGATGTAGAGTCAGGTCATGGCGTTGTTCTTCTTCGAAAAAACTTAGCAACTCATTAGCATTCTTAACAGTCTCTTTGAAGTCCTGTGTTAGTTTAGTCTTTTTAATAATTTGACTACTGTTTTCAGGAATTGGATTTGAGTCAACTATTTCATTCGTTTCCTCCCTTGTTTCATCTGCAACAGGTTCACTTTCTCCTCTGCTTTGAGTTTCGGTTGCAATATCACCATTAGAGGTCACATCGAAATCAGAGTTTATTGACTGGTCCCCTAGCCAACTATCACTTAAATCAGACATTAATTCTCCACCATATGTCCTCTAGAGTTAAAGCGAAAGTCATATAGTTAGATTCATGAGAATAATTAATACAATAGACTACTACAATCCTTACAATGAAGCTAAATAGTTAACAACTATATTATAAAGTCTAATGTAGCTATGTATGTGCTCATCAGATCAAATATTGAAAGTAACAATTTCGTATATAATTATTTATGTCCGAAAAATTTTTTGAAAAAAATCTAATTTATATAAGTAACAAAAAGGTAGGTCCTACCCGGATTCGAACCGGGGTTGTTCGGATCAGAACCGAAAGTGATAACCACTACACTATAAGACCAGAAGCTTTGTGTTATTTGTAAACTGTTTATTTTGTTCTTTATAGAAGTTGCTTATTTTGAACAATACGATATGTCAGTATGATGAGTACTAGTATTACATCTGTTTGAAGTAGCGAAGTTTGGTGCTATTGACTGAAATCAAAGAACTGCTTTACATGTAAGATCCATAATTTTAAAGATTAAATAGGAATATTATACTAGGTAATATTTTAATTTTGTCTTACATTCAAAGTGAAGTATATGTTTATAGTAAAAGCATAGGGCAGTTTATAATGAACCTGTTTCTGATGTCTGTATTTGTAAAAGTTCGTTAAATATATCTTAAAATTAGTTAAATAAAAAGGTCATTTTCTTGATGTACATTTCTAAGTATTGAGAAAAGAAAATTAAGAAAAGTATTGAGTATTTTTTTTTACGTTTATAGTTCGTTATGGTGTTTGTTATGGTCAAAACATCCTATCAAAAGTATTCATTTTTTTATCAATTGATTCTATAATCCTTAATGAATTAAGGTTGCCTCTTAAAATGTAGAGATTTTCGAATTGGATATCGATGTAAAAATAAAGAGAGAAAAAAAGACCAAAAAACGAGAGATTTTGAAATAATAAATAGAAACTTGAATGGCAAAATAATGAAAGAGTTAGAAAAACACGTCATGAATTATTTTACTCATTAGAAGTGAAGATCTTTGAAAATAAAATAATTTCTGTCAAACAAAAAAAAGTAATAATATAAGGAGAAAATAAAAATAAAGTTTTGTTCATCATAAGGTTAAAGAGAGAAAAACTAGGCAAGGTAGAGCCTTTTATCGAAGTTTTCCTTTATTGATCTTTAAAAGTAATGCGATTACTCGTACTTCATCTTAGACAGTGGAGCATCTGGGCCCAAGTAGGTACCGAAGACCTTGTCCCAGAACCAGGAGGTAACACCGAAACCCAATTGGTAGTTCTTGTAGTGATGTTCCAAGTGGTACTTCTTCAACTTACGCAATGGAGGTGGCATCTTGGAGTGGTGCAAGAAGTAGTGACACAAGTCGTAGCAGATGTAACCCATCAAACCACCAGCGAAACCAGCACAGGCCCAGTAGTATGGCAAAGCAGCGAAGACAAGCTTGTAGAATGGAGCACATAGGACGATGAATAAGGCTGGTGGGACAACCAATCTGTAACCATCCATTGGCAAGTAGTGGTGACAACCGTGCAATAGGAAATGGATGACGAAGAAAATGCTGTGATCTGGTAGCCACTCGTCAAAGTGGAACAAGAATCTGTGCAGACAGTATTCAATGAAGGACCAGACGAAGATACCTAGACCAAACAAGAAAGTAGCAAACAAACCATTCATGTTCATTAGAGCGGTAGCCATAAAGTAAGTGACAACTGGCAACCAGACGGTTGGGACAACCCACCAGGCGGTCTTGGTGAAAACTTCTAGGAAGTTACCGAACAATGGGGCGGAACCCTTACCGTAGTGTCTTGGTCTGTGGATTTGGTCTAAGTAGAAGTCCTTGGTGAAGTTACCTAGCAAGATCTGCATTAACAAAGGCTTGTTCAAGTCCAAAAACTTGTGCTTCTTGTAGTCCCTCTCGTAATCGGTGGTGATAGACAACTTGTCCTCGGTTGGCAAGTTCTTGACAAAAGTAGTAGAGTCAAAAGTGTTGTCCTCGTTCAACTTGACCTCAACCTTGTGGTTCTTGTTACTCAACAACTCCTTCTCCTCATCCTCAGTGGCCATGTACCCAACAAGGTACTCATCACCGGAAGTGAAACTTAATTCCGAAAGATTCACATTGGTGACATCGGTACCGTGACGGCCGTCCAAAAGAGCGTGTACCCTTTCAGCATCCTCTGGGTGATCCTTCAAGTACTTGGAGACATCGTAGATCTTTCTCTCCTGGGTAGAAACCCAACAGTCGTCCTTAGAGTTATGTGTAGCCAATACAGACTTTGGGAATAACTCCAAAGTCTTGGAAGACAAATCAGCAGAAGCCATTATATTTAATTGTTATTGCTTTAAATATGTTTGGTATTTACTTTCACACCAAGAAATATTATGTGCAAGAAAACAAGAAATTTATAATACTTATCTTTTGAAAAGGATTAAAAAGTATCTTGTTTAAATAGGAAGGAAAAAAAATTTTTGTGTTTTTTTTTTTTGTTTGTAAATGTTTCTTTTTGGCGACTCGTATTTATCTTGTTCTCTGTTCTGTTGTTTGTAGTTCTTAGTTCTTAGTTCTTTAGTTCTTTTGTTCTTCTGTTCATTTAAAGTAACGTAAAAATTAAGCAATGAATGAAAAAAAAAAAAAAAAAAAAAAAAACAATACATACATTTCTTTGAATCATCCCAGTTTTTTAGTAATGTCATGTTGTGTCTGTCTTTGTCTCTTCTGTTATGGCGTCTGTCTCTTCTGTTCTTGCGTCTGTTGTAACGTTTACTTATTTATTCTCAATATATTTATCGGGTTCTCTGGTATTTGATGGTTTAGAATCCTAGGCAGAGGTCGCAAAAAGGTGAAAAAAAACCTCTCCAAGCCGTGGGGAGTTGACTGAGGGGGGGAGAACCGAACGATAAAATAAAGTAGAAAGGAAAGAATGGAAGTAAAATAACGCGTTTTATTTCTGACTGAAAAAAAAAAAAGGAGCCGTAATAGGACGGGAGGCGCCTGGGGAGGAGGGGGAACTAAGCACTGACGATATTCGTGCCGTTATAGGGACAAAAATAGCACAAAAATGGAAATGTAGGGTTATACGTGCACTTCTCTGCGATATTTATTATTCTCGTATAAATCGTCATATAATAATAAGCAATAAAAAAAAAAAAAAAGATCTGGGCTAGGCCATATTAAATGGGATTATTAATCTCTGCAACAAAAAAAAAAAATAAAAAAAAAGGTGGTACACCCAGCAAAAGATAAAAAAAAGACATGAAAAAAGAAATTAGGACGTTTCAAAACAATTAAACGAGCCCTCCCCTTTAATTTCCTGAACTACGCTTTACGAGCGATAAAGATAACCAAGACAATTGATCGGCAAGGCGGGTAAAGGATTCGTCCTTAGCGATGCGCGTTTCTTTTTTTCTTACTAGAATATTGATTAGATATAAAAATGACTACTGTGTATAAAAATTGACTACTACTACAAATGACTATTCCTTACTCTGTTCCATGTATAGTGTATGGTTGACGAGGTTTAAGTAGGAGTACATAAAGTTTGAGAGTAGGACTTGTTCTCGTAGAGCTCTTTTGGAGTTGCTTAACTTCAGATGGGAGAGGCGGTAGATTGCTCTTTCGACATTTATTGGCAGTCTGTGGTCAAACATTACCACTGTCGAACAGGTCAGTTCTGGTAGAGGGAAGCCGAAGGCGCTGTCTGTGAACTCTATAGGGGCATTGGCTCTGTCTTTCCTTTTTACGTCGGCGAAGGTGAGCTTGCGTGGTGGTAGAGGACTTGTGACTTTGTTAGCGGCAGATGATGACGAGGCAGAAGAAGAAGAAGAAGAGGAAGATGGTAGATGTGGGGTCTTGGTTGAGGATGAGGAAGAAGCGGGCAGTGGCGCTACGACGACGCTGCTCTTGGTACTTGTAACACTGACCGCTGGTTGTAGAGCAGGTGTGGTCTCTAACTCTTGATTTTCTCCTACTGTTGTTAAAACATCTTTCTCCCTGGAATCTATAATCAACCCTCTACTTTCGTCCTTGGACACCTCAGCTGTCAATCCACCCTCAGAAGAAGACGTATTTAATTGTACTGCAGGCTGTAATGGTGCATGCGGTAGCGCATTTGTATTTGTTCGTAGACACTCATCTTTCTTCTTAGTCGTAACGGTAAACTTACTCAAATTCTCATTTGACACTCTGACTTTCAGTTCTTTGCCTCGCAACTGTACATCTTGGGCGGTTGTACGTTGGTGATGTGCCTTTCGTCTGAATAAATTTGTGATCTTTTTATCTATTCTGTGTCTTTTCTCCTTCTCAGGAACCTCATCGTGATTTTCCTTGTCTTCCTCTATTTCTGAAGAATTGACAGGTACGTGTGTAGTGTTCGTAAGATCTTTTTTGATAATGAGATCATGTCTCACATTGCTTTTCTTATTAAATTGCATAAAGGCAGCATTGAATGAGTTTGTCGACTTTTCTTTGGTTTCAGTAGATTCTTCGGTTACCGAGCTATTTTCTTTAGTATTGATATTTAGCTGTTCACCTTCTTTATTAGACCAAAACCATCCATTGCGCTTTCTTCTATGACTTTGCTCTCTTTTTCTAGACTGTGGTTGATCTTCGGTCTCAGTATTAGTACCGTTTTCAATATCTTGTGAAGCCAGCGGAGTTTCCTCTGTATTCTTTATTTCTATGCCTAGTGTTTGTTTGACAGGACGCTCTTCTAAGTTTTCCTCGTGTATTAGGTTACTCCAATCACCGCTGGATTCACGATAATGGTCATAGATATCGTTTATTGAGCTTGGAGAGCCAGTAACGTCATCATCAATTGGTAGGGTAGAGATGGCTTCATTTTGGCTACTAATTTCATTTCTAAAGTCTTCTTGTGAATTTTGTATACGATATGTGGTGAACTTGCTTCTCTTTAAAGAATTATGCTCAGATTTAACTATAGTGGAGTTCTGAAGAACCATTGTAGATGCAAAATTTTCCTCCTCTTTACTTTTGGCTTGTCCATTTTCTGAGATGTCATGATCTTGCGTGTTAGTTTCCTCATTTTTATCATATGAACTTGCCATACTTAAAGTTCTGGCCAAAGTAATAGCATCATCGTTGGTCAGTCCTGCTTTATTGGATATACGTGTTAACTCTTCGGTGATGTCTTTCAGTGTTAATGTAGGAATAATTAATTGTTGTTGTGGGTTTCTTTCATTATTTGATTTTGTTTCATCATTGGACTCATAATCAAATTCAGTATAGGACCTTCTTAGTAGAGAAGGCCTGCGTGATAAATTATTCGACCTTTTGTTGTAGCTAGTTAATTCGTGATTATCGTACGTGTTTTTAATGTTCTCTTTATCTTGATTATCAGCTTCATTACCATTCATATTCATATTATGGAGCGCGTCTTGTACTAACTCGATATAATTCTCCGGTTTAACGTTCGGATGTTGATCTGCTCGAACCCAAAGAAGATTCTGTGTGATTTCAGAAGAGTCATCATTCTTATTCAGTTTCCTCTGCGCGCCTAATGTCCTTCGACTATTGACGGCACCTCTCCTTGATAATGTCTTACCAGTATTGGTTACAGATTTGTCTGTTGTGGTTATTTCTGAGTTGTCTAATTCGGTATCTTCTGGTCCACGTCGTATTAAAGTCTTTGGTTTGTAAGGTGTAGGATCACTATATCTAGTTGGTTTCAATGGCCTCTTCATCGACGCCTCATTAGCTGACCACGAATTCCTATATGATTCGCCATAGGGAATGTGGATCTCCATATCTGGATCTGTAAGCAAGTCAATGCTTCCAATAGATAATCTTTTTAGATTTTTGACAGATCGTAGCTCATTGTCCAACGATTGGGCTGCTATTAACACCTCTGATTTACGCTTCTCCATATCCTCTTTACCCCTGTTATTATCCTTCTTCATGATAATTTAAGTATTAATATAAAAACCTCAAATATTTAAACAATCGTAAAATTTTCCTTTGTCTTGTATCTCTCTCTCTCTCTCTCTCTCTCTCTCTCTAGGTATTCTCAATATAATTTTTCTACTCTGATATTATATTCTCTCTAATCGATTTGCATGAGGACGCTGTACTCTTTAACTAATAATCCTTTTTTTGCTTCCAGTTAAATATCTCTAACAGTAGTGTTGTATTTGGTCTCAGCTATATATCTGTTCTAAATAGATCTAATAAATTGGCTTTCCTTTTAATAGGCGTTTATCACCTGAGTACGGGTGCTTCGGTGCCTCTAAGACGGTGACGCGTGAATCCGATTCTTTTTTTTTTTTTAAAGAGTTTCATTTTACGCGATGACCTATTTTACGCGATTAAGCCCGTCACAGCTATTCACAGTGAGGAATGCTATTTATTCTAGATATTATCTATAACGTACTCATTGATCACAAAGGAGAATGTGAAAATTTGCCTAGACGAATGTTAACTCTATTCATAGCGGGGCGGAAGGTGAGGAAGTTGTTATATGTCTATTTTATGTATTTATATATGCTTAGGCTAGCTCATATGGCGAGCTCACAAGATTGAATAGGTTATCTTTAAAGAACAAAATGCCCATTAATAGTAGAATGTAGTAAATTTTATTCCAGTAACTTACCAATTGCTGTATTCTTAAGGATGAGGGTGTTCTTATTACTGTGAAGTATTCGTGTACAGCGGAGCCATCTGGGAAACCTAACAAATTGCAAAAAGTGTGGGCCAATATACATGCCCACAGGTTCCCTCCTGTTTTCAGGTACACAAAGTTTGTAAATGCGCCAAAGAGCGTTGTGTATACCATTTGGAATACAGTATTCAAGATGATAGAGGACATGCTGAAATTACCAACTAACGTGGCTTCATATGCATGGTGGATATGAGCAATGCTGAAAAACATTGAAGGTTGTACTAGCATTGTCGATAGGCTGAGTCTGCCGTCCTTTTGTACTAGGTAAGTGTTCAATAGCATGGATGTATAGAATATCTCCTCTGTTATAGGGGCAAATATGTAATTACGAATTCCCCATATATTCATAACTTCGTTCTTCATATCCTCGACCGGTGATGCTCTTCTATTAGTAATATAGTACAATATCTTGTCAGAAAGAGGCCCTACGTAAAGTAGTGCTACTAGTGCAAGAACCTTGATAATATCTATAACAAAACTGTTTATATCCCACATATCGTTCCTATAATAACCGGGGATCAATCCAATACCTAGAAAAGCTTCCTTGTAAGTTAGCTGATCAGAAAGAACTGCATAAGCCATTGGCACCCATAAAAGATTAATAATACACACTATTGAGACATTCTTCATTCTTTTCATTATAACCCTTGGATCATCCCTCCGTGCCGGGAAGTCTTCTATCCCTTTTGAAGTCACATATAAAACTGCAACATAAGATAATGAAATGGCATAATTGAGTGCAAAGACAGTCCAATTCATTCTCTGGACAGCGTTGTTAAGATATATTAATCCCCTTTATTGGTTTATTAAGGTTGTTATAAGTGCAATTGTAGTACCAGTAGCTATAAGTACCTTATAAAACTACTTCAGACACCCACTTTTGTAATATTTTATGTTTTGTTACTGCATTCTTTTTCTTTTTATCCTTTTTTTGAAATGTTCCACTTCATCGCTTCAAGGAAACCTTAAAAGATTCTGGCTGCGTACGCTTTGAGTTGTATTCACATTATTAAAATTCAATGAAAGCAATTTGTTGTTAAATTAGATTAGTATCTTATATGACAATATATATTGAAGAGACATTTAAAAAGTTTTAAAATTATTGAAGAAAAAATAATGACAAAATATGAAAATTGAATAGCTAATAAAAATATCTGGATTGTAAATATTAATATAAAATAAAAAAACCAATTAGCAGAAAAAAGTTATGGTTTATGCTCATTAGGATAGATAATAATAATGGTTAATAGTTTTCTAAGTCGTGAAATAAGAGAAGAACAAAATGAAGTAAAGCTTTTTTGTTTCAAATTAGAGAATAACAAAGGGAATAGAAAAATGGATTCTTCTAGAATAATAGACCCTCTAAGCCTCGACCTTTCTTACCGAAACTGGAATATCAAGTTTAACAGAACCAACGTGGTTATCAAATTTGATAGTAACACGCACACAATAAAATCTGCAACACAAACAACTTTCAAAACTTGGAACCAAGGTCTCCCGTAATTCTGTGTTGTATTGTAAGTTGACCGTGACATTTCTTCGGAATTGGGAGGGCCCAACTTCTTCCCACTGATGAATAATTTGGTCAGTGAATTTGGATAGCTTGCTGTGTGATGATGTCTTCTGTAACCCGTGGCTTGTTGATTGACTGTCAGAATGAGATTTTAAGGTATCCATTTGCTTCTTAAAGACATCATTCATAACCAAACTGTTAACCTGCAGATTACATAAACTCTCAACATCATTATTCATTTGGCTGGTTATGAAGTCTGTGAATTTTAGTTCTTTATAGGCTTCATCAACTGAACTCTGGTTATACAGCTCATTCAGCTCAGCAATATTCTCATTAAATCTTTTCTCATAATCTTTAATAGTACCTTGGAAGGTTTTAAATGTTGCCTTCATATTTTGCAGCCTTTCAGTACTCATTAGCATTTCAGCGGTAAATCTTATTGGTATAGAGTTATCAGATTTTGCAGTAATACAGATAAATTCTGTAGTGACAGATTGGATACCAGGAGGGGTGTGAACAGCACTATTATCAGATTGAAGACAATTTAATGTCAGGTCAAGATGTTCGAGTGGATGCCTTTCTTCTTCAGGAAGATTTTCTAGCAGTGACAGCCAGTTGTCCATATCATCTGGTGTTTTATTCTCTAGCTTGTTTGTTTTCCTCAAAAGTGAAGGAGACCAATAACTTAGGCCCTGTCTTGGAATAGCAGCTTTGACCAAAATCAACCCTGATTTTTCCGTTTTTTCAGATGTAGTTGAAGCTTGTAAATTGGTAGACGAACCTCTAAAACCGGATAATAAACCCTTGGTCAGGCTGTTACTTGACTTACTCTTTAATTTATAGTTGATTTCAGTTTCAACAGTTTCTTCCTTCCTTCTTGGAGCCATTGGGTTGTAGGCAGGTGTAAACCCTGGTAATGATACTGCACCCTCCATGCGATTCTTTACAGCCAGCTGTTCCATTTTCCTACTTAGGATATCTTCCGAATCAACAGTTACAGAAGGATCAATAGTACCACTAATATCTGTACCTAATATATCAGTAGCTAATATAGGCTCCTTTTTAGAAAGTCTATCAAAAACTTTTTTCAATGCATCAAGACGTTCCTGAATCAATTTTATTAGATCATTTAGTTGATCCATTGATTTTCTTTCACCTATCAAATTTGAGGAAAATCCGAAAGGGATGACTCTGAGATTGTATTCTCTTTCTTTCATGATGTTTAGCTTCTGGGTTTTCATATCTTTACCTACAATTCTAGCATCAATTGTATAATTGATGGATAGATGATCATCGACCATATCATAAGTTAAGATGGGGGATCCCTTGGTACCCAAATGGCCACATCCAAGTACATGGTTGACCTTAATAACGGAATATTTACAATTGTTTCTATATTTGTCTATACCAAAACTAGGCGGCAATAGACAATGTGAATAATGCTCTTGTTTACAGGTCACATCTAAAAGTTGTTTTGGCAGTTTAAACATGAAAAACTTTTTATACTTCTTTCCCGGTTCCAGAATTCTATTGTTGTTAAGACCTATAATTGCATTATCATAGTCAATTTCACCATATTTCAGTTCGATACCAGAGCTAACTTCAATTTCCGAATAAGACCAACTTGCACTTAGATCAACCATTCTTAAGAATCTTTTAAGCGTTCTTTTCCCCTTTTGTTTATCAATAACTGATGTGTAGGCCTCTAATGTTACATAAAACATTTCAAATGGGAGCGGTTGGCTCGATTTATTTTCAATAGTACAATACCCGTGTATAATATCACCAGAAGTGTATTCTTTCAAGATGGACTCTTCTTCAGGTTTCCGGTGAAATGCAGGTGCCTGTTTTGTTATTTTAATATTAATATCAATAGGAGTGGATAGCTTTGGCAGTGTATAAAGTTTATCAACGAATACACATTTTGAGTCATCAAGATCATCTTGGATATCATTAGTGTCAATCAAATCAACATGGCTCCCTGAGTTCTGGTTCGAGTTCAAAGCCGCAATGGTATGGTGCTCAGTCCGCAAAGGTTGCAAGTTATTTAATGCACGCGGATCCATGGGATCATTGTCAACACCTCTCTGTTGGTTGATATCAAAGGAAACTGGCGATGAGTCACGGTTTGCAAGTGATAAGTCATTGTTTTGTCTAATGAAAGATGAGCTTTGAGACTCAACTTCCTGGTACGTCGGTGGGAAATCATGTCTATCAGCATCAACATTACCTTGTGGGATATGTCTGTGCAAAGTGTTGTACATCTCAAAGGATGGTAACACATCCACAACGACACTTTCACTGTTCCTCTTGAAAAGATCGGGTTTAGGAGGAATTGGGTTGCTTCCAGGCATTCTGGACAAAGAAGCCGTCGAATTCGACGTCGTAAGAGAGTAAGGCTGCACACTTGCCGGGCGTCTTTCAACAGAACTAGAAGTAGGCCTTCTTATAGGCGACAAATTCTTCAACGGAGTATGACCGATATGTAGATTCGAGGGCCCCAAAGGCTCATTCCTCCGTAACTTCCGAATGCTCGATGTAGATGCAGATCTAAACCACGACGTGGGAGAAGAGATAGTAGGTGATTGTTGTTTCCTTCTACCTCTCTCAGCCTCATTAGTATCCTTAGTTGGAGTCTGAGTAACGTTAGACATAGAATTAGATTAATACGTTTTCTTTTTGCCTTTTTTTTTTTTTTGCCTTTTTACCTTTTATATATATATGTTTTATTCCCACTTTTAGTCTGACTTTTACGGTTTGCTTATTTTAATAGTATTTTTTTATTTATTGTATTTTATTTCAAAATGCACCCCCCCACCACACAAGCTTAATTTCTCAGTTTCACTTCTTTCTTTCTTTCTCTTACCTATTTATATATATATTGTTTAGCTTCCGATATCTTAAAGAGATTGATATATTATATTTCATATACCCTCGTGGCCCATTATTGAATCGATGTCGAGAAGATTTTTTTTCTTGCTTCCTCATTGACACATTCTGGCTAAAATTTTCTTCCCTTACTTTGTTCAGCACAGAGAGAGAGAGACAAATAGAGAGAGAGCCTTTCTTTTTACACAACTGCTATAAGCAAAATTCCAAAAAAAATAAAATGACTGCCGTTTTTCGGGCTCATTTCCATGCCTCTATCCGGATTTCAAAAACCCTAACTCAACTCGCATCTGTAGGAGCTGAGCTGATGAGAGCAAGTGACCATACGATGTCTTGATTACAACGTAAATTATTCACATTATAATACTATTACTAGCATCAATACAATGCAATAATGCAATTCAATAATGCAATAATACAATTCAATAATGCAATGATACATTACTAGAATGTACTGAAACAATTTGGGGGGCATCCGTTCGATTCTTGATTCGATCACTAATAAAATGTAGAGTTAAAAAAAAAAAAAAATAAATAATAATCACAAAACCTGTATAGAGGAATTTTAAGAATAACACTCTAAGCTTAAGTTTATGTGTATAACAGTACTTTTTTAGGAAGAAATATTATAAATAAAGGGGGTTTAAATAAGATAAATGAAACCTAGTGCTGTGTATACGTCTCCTATTGAGGAGCGTTCGTTTACTGTTGATGATAGTGATCGGTATAAGACGACCAACGGTGTTACTACTGGTCCCAGTAGCTATGTGCTCAATGCAGGGCAGGTAGATAGGGATAGGCCCTCTGATGCTAAAGTTGATGCTGCTGGGGACGTGACGTACCTTGGGAGACTGAGGACCCAATTGACAGGGTTGCAAGATGATATCAATGAGTTTCTCACGGCGAAAATGGAACAAGCCAAATCCAAGAAACAGAAGACAGAGGACGAACAAAGAATACAGAAAGAGATCAACGATCTCCTAGACGGTGGAGATGATGATGATGAAGAAGAATGATTTTAAAAACAAATGTAAAGAACCATTTCTAAAGAAAAATTAAAGATTAATAATTCAAATAAAACTAGCATAAAAACATCGAGGAAAAAAAAACAACAGATCATGAGAAAATTCTTAGGGCAGAAGATAATGAACTGTATAAAATTACTATCCATACTTGCATAACACAATATATCTATTATTTACTGAGATAATATAATCACGTGTAAAATAATAAAATACGACAGCCTAATTTCTATAGCAAAATAAAATTTTTTTTTTTTTTTTTAATTTTTTTCGGATTCTTGTGAAAAATTATGATATTTGGGTGATGAGTTGAACCTATTTTCTTTAGTTTTATAAGAAATAAAGGTACATTTATAACCACTATATTTCATTGACATTGAGATTCTGCTCCAATACTGAATAATAAGACAAAAAATTTGATCTTCTCTTGATATCTCAATTGAGTTTACCCTTTAATATAGGACAGTGAACAAAAAACAAAAAGCAACAACCACCAACATTGAAGCAAATTTGAAAGTATACGTAAGTGCAATAGGGAATACAAGATGATGTTACATAATGTTAATAATATCAATGCTATGGCTCAACAGCAGATGAATGATAATAGAGTCAGAGTCAGTGTCAGAGGATGGGAGAAAGGTGGTATGCAGGATTTACTTAACTATGTGAGTAAGAATGCTCGTATATCCATACAGAACGCCAGTATCGAAGGTCCTTTGCTGATAGGTTTCGTGAATTCCAGGGATGAGGCCAACAAGCTACTGAAATGGAACGGAGCTAGATTTGCTGGTAATAGTTTGAAGTTTGAGATTTTGGACCAAGGTTCCTCCTCAGGTGTTATTATTTTCCTCAGAGAATGTCTGTATAGGAGATACGATGCTCAGAATAAAATGCTAGATCTGAGTTCGTTACATGCTGATCCTGAGTTGTATCAAAAGGGTATTTTCAGTAGTGCAGGCACAAAGGCAAAATTATTCCCTGCAATTTTGAAACTAGCCGAAAAGGAGACCCAATTAATTGTCGAGAGTATAAATTTATCTGGTAATCAGTTTAGGGATATCTCCAATATCACCACATTAGCCCAGGCCTTTCCAAACTTAAAGAATCTTTGTCTCGCTAACAACCAAATAGGTAGGTTCAAATCTATGGAAGTATGGAAGAACAAATTCAAAGAACTAAGAGAACTATTAATGACAAATAACCCAATTGTTAATGAACGCCAATACAAACAGGAAATGCTGCGACTATTCCCAAAGTTAGTGATACTGGATGGTGTTGTAGTTAGAGATATGAACAAGTTGGACGCCATTTACAACTTACCAGTGAAGTTACAACAATTCTTTTTTGAAAACAACGAGTTAGGACAATCTTCTACTGACTTTGTGACAAACTTTTTGAATCTTTGGGATACTGACAGAACGCAACTTCTATCCCTCTACACTCCACAATCACAATTTTCTTTGTCGGCAGATTCTACGATACCACCATCTACTGTACGTGATGCAGATTCGAGACCATCGTTTGGACATTACGTTGGACAATCTCGTAACATTTGCAAGGTTGCAATTGAGAAAAATATAAAGGAAAGACTAGCTGTTGGACAGGAAGCTATCAACAATTTATTCAAGTCAATACCAATGTCAAAGCACCATTTACTAGATAGACCCAATGAATACGCAATGGAAGCTATAGCATTCCCACCATTAAATGGTTTTATGATAACTCTACATGGTTTTTTTGAAGAGACTGCAAAGCCTGAAAACGACAAGAAGAAGACCCAAGGTAATTCGAAACATAGACGTTATAACCATGGCCATAGTGCACCTGGATCATTTACTTTAGGTACAAAATCTTTTGATAGAACGTGGATAATTGTGCCAATGAATAATAGTGTTGTTGTAGCTTCTGATCTTTTAACTATTAGAGCTTATTCAGGAGGTGCTTGGGTACCAGAAGATCAAATTGTTCCACCAGTAGTTCAGACTCCCCAAAACCCAATGCAAACTACACCTGGCCCACCTCCAATCCTAAGTGCCGCAAATGCTGCACCTCTAGGTCCTAGCCATATGGCACAACATCAACAGCAACAACTACAGCCTGGAATTCCAACTGGTATTGCATTGGCACCCACTTTACAACTTCCACCAGATGTTCAAATGCGTCTAAATAATATTCAACTTGAATTGTTGAATAAACTACATATAGAAACAAAATTAAATGCCGAATATTCATATATGTTGGCAGAACAAAGCGGCTGGAATTATGAGAATGCAGTAAAGAGTTTCCAAAGTAGTATGAGCAATATACCTCAGGAAGCTTTTGTGCAATTTTAAATTCTATATTCCAAAATACCGACTTCTTAGGAACTTCCACACAATTGCACTTAACGACAAATGAAGTTTATTGTTCACATTTTCACATTTGCATTTTTTTTTTTTTAATTTAAGTATGAGTTTATCGTGTTATTAAATTAAATTTCATCTGATTCTTGACTATAGATTTCGTTGCTTAGGTGATATTCTTTCGTAATACTCATATTTATTACATCATGATATCTTTTAATTAAATTCATTTGATCTACATTAATATATACACTGGATTATAAGCGTATATATATCTTCCCTTTCCCATTAGTTTTCGTTATCACGTTCTATAAAGTATTATTTTTTTAGCTCAATCAATTAAAATAGTTTTAATCATTTCACTCAACAGTTTCGTTCACACCTTGCTCAGGACCAAGAGTACCAACAACTGGATACTTATTTTTAAAGTGCTGTTCCCATTCATCCAAGGATTCTAATTGCTGAGGTGTCAAATCACTTAAATCATCCATGGGGCCGTCCCAATCTGGAACAACTTCTAATTCAAAAGAATTCAAAGCCAAACCTCTGGAAGCATCATGTCCTGCAAAATTGGAGTAAGGACCACTTGGCCCATAGAATTGTCTTCCAGTTGTACAATCATAGACATTACCCCTGATAGCAATAAAGATCTTCTCATCATCATGACCATTAAACCTTGAAAGTGTTCTGGGAGTAAATTTACCTTCGACTATAGGCTCATCATCTGTACCGTTACTGCCCCCATTGTTGAAATTATCACCAGTGATCCCAGTAGGGTCCTCACTCGTCTTTACACCACCAAATAGTAAGTTTTTAATAAATGACATCTTTATCTTATATTTCCCCCAGTACTTTTGTCTTGAACTTTAGATCAAGTAAATTAAATATTATTTAACCAGTTTCTGGCCTTATTAAATAGTTAAACCTCGTTTACCTCATCGCTTTCGCTATCCAAATGGGCTTGCAAATGCAAAAAAAAAAAAAAAGAGCTTGCAGTGAAGTTATGCTACAGAAAAAGGCTAATGACTAAGCATTTGCTCGATTATTTGGAAGTCGTCCCTATATATAAAAGAGGTGTCTAGATAAGGTGTGTTAAGGATATAGTATGATGTAATAAACATTGGTTTTTCTACCTCAAGGCAAAAAAAAACAAACAATAAGTAACAACGGATGAAAAATATGCAGGCAAAGATGGGGAATCTATAGCTATATATAAATATATAAAAATCGAGTGACTAATGGGTTTTACTTCCCGGTTACGAATTGTCGACAAACATATGGGACCCTTCTTCTAGGACTCTCCCCATCTCACTTAGATGATTATTTGCCTCTTCGATCTTACCTTCATGCAATAAATCTCTTAAACCTGGCATAGTCCAGCTTTTTCTCGCCTCATCTAGCTGAGTCCAGTATTCAGGCCCTAAAAATAAGTTCCTGTAAAATGATCTATTCGGTACTCCTTTCCAGGAAACTAAATATCTGGCAGCATTGGCAATTTGAGTATTCCACGAAGTTCTATCTAAATATATTAGTGTTGGTTCAAATCCCCCATCATGTTCTAAGACTACTTCCTCCCAGGATTTTACACCTTCCAGCCACTGCCGAGCAATTTCTCTCCAATTTGATAACCCTTGCATGACTGGCTGCAAATTCAAGACACCATTATTTTCAGCGTTGATGGTATCCAAATCCTTTACTATAAAATCCACATATGGATGTAGGTTAATAGGGAGAAGAGGAGAATCAATAACTTTGAGAACGACATTGAGCAAAAACAATAGCATGTCATCAATAGCACCTGACTTTGCAGCAGCAGTAAATGAGTCTTTAAAATTTGCGAAAGTATCCTCCTTTGAATAAATTAGATTACTGTTGCTTATTATACCTTTGGTAGACAATACTGTTACAGGGATACCAGCAGCCATGAAGGGTACCCAATCACCGTAATGTTCAACATGTTTCACTTCCAGTTTAAAATCTTGTTGACTGTCTATAGCCCCAAATAATTCAAAAAAGAAAGGATGTGTTTCAACATCAATCTCCTTTGACATGTCCCAAAGGCCTAATTCAGATACGTCGATAACGTTGTAAACACCTTCAATTATTGATTGATACTTATCCTTCATTAGTTCTGTAGCACCGGCATAGTTGTATTCTGTTGCACCCACAGAAATAAAATAGATACTCCGTAAAGGCTCCCAGTTAAATTTAAATCTCAGTTCTTGCATCAACTGTAGTATAGATAGCATTGTAGCTGTACCAGAATTTGGATACATTGCTCCTTGATCAATCGAAGTCCGACTAGCAAGTAGAATAATTGCTCTACCAGATTGCTCACTTCCATCCAACTTTGCGACAATATCAGTAGCAGGGTGTGCGTCTCTTATGGAGTTATTAACATGCAAATTAACTCTTACAGTATCTCTTGATTTTTTATTATCACTCAGGAAATTAAACAATTGGTTGCCTTGTTCCTTGGATATAGGAATGGAAGGTATCTTAGGTATCATTTCTTTAGGTTCTAGCACCTTTTTCTCAGTAAACCAGCCACCGTCCTTAGGATTACCGGTGGAATATTGTGGAAGAGCAACGGATTTCTTTTGAACTATGTCATCTTTACCATTCCACGACTCCGATATAAATATCACAGCTTTTGCACCAAATTTCTCCGCAGCCAATATTTGTTCACTAACCACGTTTCCGTATTCTATTAGAAGAATATAGTCATCCTCCAAAAGGCCCTGGCTCCTTAGGGATTCTAATTCTTTCAAGGAGCCCTTTCCACCATTTACCAATCGTGCTGAATCTATATTTCCATTCGGACTGTATGGATTGAAATTCTCTTCTGAAAGTTGGAAATCTATGGTTTCACCACCGTCGTTTATAGAAAGAGTAGGTACACCGGGATAATTCATGAAAGTTTCATAGTGGTATTCTTCAACCATCTTGACTCCATTATTTTTGAACGTTTTCATTATAAAATCACAAATTGCCGTATCACCCTTTGTACCTGATAAATGGGGCATACTGCTTAAATACTCCCAGTCTTTTTCTAACTTTGATAGATCTATGGACTTCTTTGCATAGTCTAGCAGTATGCGATGATCAGAAAACTTACCATTCTCACCACGAGCTTTATTATTCGGTAGTAATCCACTTCGCCAGATGAGAAGAACTATCAACGACATCAATATCATATAAATGAACCGACTAAGAATTAGAGGATTACCAACTTTGCTCAAATAATAGTCTATCTTATCAAACATCATCCTCCACATCTGAACAACGGGATCCATCACCCGTACTCGCATAGGATACACTATCTGTGACTGAATAGAATCCCTCCATTGTTTAAGTTTAGACGGAAACGAAACTCTCTCTGGTTCTAAATCTTCAAAATCCATCTCTGCAGCATCATATGCAGGTGGATCAGCAGGAATATCCCTATTCACCTCACCAGAACTTTCCTCATCTATCCTTTCTTCCCTACTTACTCGACTATACTGCTGGCGTACCATTTTTTTCTTCTTCTTTTTCTGTCTCTATTACTTTATTCCTTTTCTCAAATAAACAATAATGATTATGATATAATAGATTTCTCTTATATGTTACAGTAGGATATATGATACTGTTATTGTACGGTGTGGGGTAAAGAAATGATCTTCTTCACTCTAAGCTCTCACTCTTTGATAAAAAGGATTAATTATGATTTTCGTCTTTTTCGCATTGAATCCATTTTTTGATGCTTTATTAAAAAAACAGTGATGAGGTAAGGTACAGCTTATTCGATGCTTCAAATTTGATATTGACAAGCGTTGGTGCTGAAAAGTAAAGTGACGAGATGGGTTACAATATAGCGTATGTCCAGTATAATCAAACTTATTTGTTAAATACACCACAGCAAAAATTACAATCAATAAAATGAACCATCATTTACTAACATAAATTACCATTTTGAGGGATTAATTGACTCATATAGGGTTGGGTTATATTCTAAGAAAGCACTTTTTTATGATATAGTATGGTATGTGATTTCTTTTATCCACAATTGGGTGGTGTTGAGTTCCATATATATCACTTGGCACAGAATTTACTGCGATTGGGCCATTCGGTTGTGGTTATTAGCCATGCGTATAAGGACAGGGTCGGGGTACGGTACCTTACTAATGGTTTGAAAGTTTATCATGTTCCCTTCTTTGTGTTGTATAGGGAGACGACCTTTCCCAGCATATTCTCCACGTTTCCAATACTACGAAATATTCTGCTGAGAGAACAGATAGGCATAGTCCATTCACATGGGAGTGTCTCTACATTTGCACACCAGGTTATACTACATGCCAATACTATGGGACTCAAGACTGTGTTTACGGACCACTCTCTCTATGGTTTTGATGCTCTAGGCTCAATCCTAGTGAACAAGCTTCTCACTTTCAACTTGACTAACATTGATAGAGTCATCTGTGTGTCGAATACATGTAAAGAAAATATGGTAATGAGAGCTGACTTGGATGTGGAGAGAATATCTGTGATACCTAATGCTGTGGTCAGCGACGATTTTAGACCGAGATCGGAGAGTGAAGAGAGGAAGAAAAGGAAGGATAGGTTAACGATAGTCGTAATCTCTAGATTATTCCCAAACAAAGGCGCCGATTTGCTTGTGCGTATAATTCCTATAATTTGTAAAGAACACAAAGATGTAGACTTCATAGTCGCAGGTGACGGTCCCAAGTTTATCGATATACAACAAATGATAGAATCTCACAGACTAGAATCCAGAGTAACGTTATTAGGTTCAGTAGCGCACGAGAAGGTACGAGACGTTATGTGTAAAGGTGATATCTATTTACACGCAAGTTTGACGGAGGCCTTTGGAACAGTCCTTGTTGAAGCTGCATCTTGTGGATTACTTATTGTTACTACTATGGTAGGTGGTATACCCGAAGTTTTGCCAGAACACATGACTGTGTACGCCAATGAAACCTCAGTCTCAAGTTTGGTTGAAGCTACTGAAAGAGGAATACAGTTAGTTAAAAATGGTAAAGTTGATCCAAAAGCTATAGCGAAGGATGTGTCCGTAATGTATGACTGGATGGATGTAGCACGCAGAACTGTGGATGTTTATAATAATATCTTTGCTAATGGAAAACCTGAGGATAAGGACTGGGTACTTATGGTTGGAAAATTTTTCAAAAGGGACGGATCTTGGGCTAGACTATTATATGTGTTATGTTGCGTGGTAAGTTATATTATGATAATTATGTTAGATTTCCTTTATCCACGTTCAGAAATAGATTTGGCTCTAAAGTGGCCAACAGATCGGAGAATGGATGAATCTACGACTGATCATAACATAAAGGATAAAAAGCGCAGTAAAAGCGCAAGAACTTAATGAATGACCCTAAAATGATAGTTAGTAATTTTAGGCGCCGAAAAATGACGATATTACGAAGTTTTATTCATTTATGTGATCGGATATGAACAATGATGAAGACACTATGACGATGATATACGAATATATTAAAATTGATTATTTGATTATATTATTAATTGAGAAATCATTGAATTTACATTATTGTAGCTGCACTGATGTGAAGACCAATTTGACTTCTTTTCATACTGGAATGGCTTGTTCTCTAACCAGGATAAGTTCTCTCTTTTTCTAATGGGTGTATACCTTCTATTGTTATCCAATAATGTAGAGATGAAACTTGCAATATTCATTTCTTTTATATCTAAGTTCACTTTTTTCCTTGAATTTTCCGGTAGAATCTGATATTTATTGAGTTTTTCTTTTTTAGCTATATCAGCCAATTCACTACGTTCTATTTCTAATTCTTCAATTTTATGTGACAATTGCTTAAGTTCATTTTCATAGTTTTTTGATTGTTCTTTTGTGAGTCTAATGTTACTTTCAAGTTGGTAAATATCCTCGTGCCTTTGCGCGAGTAATTTATTCTTAATTTCATATTTATTATTCATTTCTCGCTGTTTTTCCAATTCTTCTTCCAGCTGTGTTATTTTCATCAGAATGTTCTTTTGTTCGTTACATTGATCTACAACTTCTAAGATAGAACTGTTTTCCTCTTTTACAGTTTCGCCATGTTCCGTTTTTTTCAAGATACTATCAGAAAGGACATTCAACTTATCATTATAATCAACAATTCTACCCAAGTTGATGTCGTCTAAAATCGCCACTATCAGTAGTATAATATTAGAAAAATGATCGCATTTAATTTTTGAATCCGGATATTGTGAGACCAGATTACTTAAAAAATCCAAGGTGCTTCTATATGTCGCATTTACTTCTAGGTTATTCAAACTGAAGACGTTAATTTTGAATATACTTATAATGTCATGCATGTCTTTTATTGTCACCTCCATATTCAAAGGTACAATATTTTTAAATAATTGTTCGATAAAAGAATAATCTTTTTCTTGAATTTTTTTATTCCAGTCTTCTATATTCAAGAATCTTGTTACCAGCGAAACCGAATCTACGTTTTGATTATCAAGTAAAATGCTTAACACTTTTATCAAAAATAGAAAATAAAATGGTAAAAACTTATTTTGAGTATTGTAAAGTGCCCCATCCATTTTCAAAAGGTTGGAATAAGTTTGTAGGTGTACTTTAGCAAACAGTACTTGTGTATATTGATTTCTAGAAGCTTCTTCCACTAGTATGTTGTATGTCATCCTCATCAAATCAGATCTTTGTTCCTTTTCTAGATTTATAAGCTTCTCATTACTGAGGTTCAATTCATGCTTTAAATTGCTTATTTGAACCAAATAGGATTTATTGGTCGATCTTTCATTTACTAAATCATTTCTTGTATCTCCTAGCTGTTTCTGTAGTTCTTTCTCTATTTCTTCCGATAAGGCATGGACAGATAAATATTCTTCGTATTTGCTTTGCTTTAACTCATTTTCTTCCTTCAATCTTTCCAGTTCCATTTGTAATTCACTATTGATGTTAGTCAATTTAGTTATAATATTTTCACTATCTTTTAGATTATCTATCATATCTTTTAAATTTTCAATGGTAACATTCAATTTTTCATTTTTTGCTTGCAATTTTGTTATTTTATTCACTAATTCATTATTAACAGAAATTATTTCTTCTGTTTGTTCGCCGTTTTTGGCCAGCCAAGGCGTATCAACAGTTACCTTCTGTAATTGCTTCCTCAACGACATATTTTCATCAAGTAAAGTTTGTTCATGAGCAGTCATATTTTCAATTGTCGATTGCAACTGATCTATTAGGTCTTTCTGATCAACATATTCAGAAGAGAGAACTGGTTCTGTCTTTTGCTTCCTTAGCATCTGCAGTTTATCTTCTAGTGCAAAAATGATCCGTTTTAGTCTTCGAACTTCCTCATTTGAGCTTTTATTGTAGCTGACAATTTGAGCTTCTCGACAAAATAATCCATAATTACCTGAATGACCTTCTTCAAGTTCAAAGTACGCAATTCCTTCTACACTTCCATTGTTTTTACCTATCGGTTCTTCAAATTCTACACCATACCATATCCCTGATGCAAAAGACGTTTCACCTATGAATTTCACACGGGCTTCATTACCATTCACATGGACCGCATCACCTACCGAAACCATATCGCTATCATGATACTCTAGAGTCTTTTTTTTTTGCCAAAGCCCCTACTTTCAGATTATTTATTCAGTTATAGTTTAATATTGTTTATAGTAAGTTATATTAAATGTATAATTAGAAACCGCGATGAGCCGTACAAAATAACATTTAGTAGATATACAATGAACAATAATTTAAAAAAGTGAATATTGTTTTTGATATGAAAATTTATGCAAATTGGTCGTTAAGAATATTTTATACAAGTATATAGTTTTATTTTTCAGTTTCCATTTCGTTTCTATTTAGTGAGAATGAAAGGGACGAAAAAGATCAAAGCAAAAATATTAAATGCAGATGCAAAATCGTGAAGTGATAGTAATATACTCTATCTTCTGGTGTTAGTGAGGAACACGCTGTTTTCTCCTCACTTATTTGGCAAACCCGTCTATGATTATGAAGCCTTGGATGATGTAGAATGCACCAAAAACGTAATGTAATGAGAAAGGCTTATGGTTGAAAATCATGTCACCTAGCATAGCCAATGGGATTGTCATAGTTAGACCCATGGTAACAACCAATGGAGAGCTTAGCAACATGACAGATTTGGCCCAGCAGTAGTTCGAGATGAATGATAAGGAACAATTGAATAAGATAAGCATAAGTATAGTAGTAGAGGGAGGGAAATCCAAGGTCTCTAATGGATTAATATACTTCTGGTAAACGAAATAAGTTGGCCACATGGTGGTCAAAGTGCACAAACCGATCAAACCAAAGACCAAGTTCATATTATACTTAGATACAAGCTTCTCCTTATGTTTAAACAAAGTTGTGTAACCACCGTAAACCAAAGCACCAATTAGCGCGAACGAGTCACCAGTCAAGGTGCTAGCCATAGACTTCTCAGAAGACTCTGTCCCGGTTGCAGAGTGGAAGTCAGACATGGTAACCAGACACACACCGATGAATGAGAAGCATAGGCCTACCAGCTTCCGCTTCGAGAATAGCTCTACACCAACCACGCATCCCATAACCAGCGTGAAAAACGAGGACGTAGAGCTCAGTATAGTCTGCGAGGCCACAGAAGTAAATAACAGCGATGAGTTCGTAAAGAAATTAGCTGCAAACCACAGCACTGAAAAGATGAAACAGTACAGTATTATATTACCATTGGTACCATCGCTACCCTCTTGTGGACTCCCTGCCTCATCTTCGCTGGGGATAGAACCATAGTCACACTTCTCCCCAAGTAAACTCTCCTCGTCCTCTGACTTCGTGTCAACTGGCACCGTGTCAGGCATAAGCCAATAGATCGGCAGATACATCACCAACGACGACATATTGATGTACGTTAGCAAAAAAGGCCTGTTATACTGCTCGAGCACCTTCCCGGTGATAAACGAGGACACCACCCACGATACAACAACAACACCCAGATATCCCAACTTAAACATTATTACGTGCTTGTTTCTATGTGTCGTTGTTGTATATAGGAATTACATTGATCCCATTTTAGTTAGAATATCAGCTTCTAATATATATTAATCAAATACAATAGAAATGTGTCAAAAAAACAAAAAAATCAAAATCAGTTATTAAGCTAAAAGTCGATAAATCCCTTCTTGTGAATATATAGCATTGTACGCCACTTTCTGAGGAAAAAACATATCGGGCATCGCCCTTTTTCTACAATCCCACATTTAAAAATCAACTCAAATTATTTTTACTCTCCCACCACATTATTTCTACAGCCAGTTCTGTGTTCTTTTTTAAATTGACTCCTTCTTTTTTTTCTAGCTGTAATTAAACAAAAGACGAAATAACAATAATAATAAACAAGAAAGAACTGTGGCATCACAATTTTGCCGTCACGTTTTTTTTTTATTTTGAGTGAATTAAACAAAAAAAAAAATAGATGTTAGAAGCCACAGTTTTCTTTGTCTTACATCTCATAATACGAGGTGATCATATGATTATGGTAAAAGCAAGATATACAGTTATACGTAACTATAATGTGATGTTAGTATATAATGATGTATATCATATGACTGTTACGTACAGTATGATACTTATGTACAACAATATATTTTTTTTTCTTTTTGCCTGGGCCTCACACAGTCTTATTTTTTTTTTTTTATTTTCAACCCACTAATAACCCTTTTGAGTATTTGTTATAGGTTGTTATAAGGTTATTAACAATGTTACATGTACTTATTAGATGACGAAGGGGTTTTGAGAAGCATAGGTTGGTTCAATCAATATAAATAATAGCAAGGGGAAACAAAATAAGAAAGAAGAAAAAAAAAGATGCCGAGGTATGATCATCTTTCGAAGGCTGGGTCGAGGTTGTTGAAGAGGCTCGAAGATGTTCCCAAACGTGGGCAGAAGAGAGCTGAACAGTTTATGAACAAAGCGTTACCAGAGTTTGTGAGGCCCAGGAGTAGGGTAGTACAGGATGAGGCTCAAAGGTTTAAGACAGAACGTGATTGGAAGTTCTTGCCTGGTGATCGTGTGGTGATTACTCATGGGAAACACAAGGGGAACGTTGCAGTTATTAAGGATCTGGAGTCTGCCACGAACAGTTTTATACTTGACGAAAATGGGCCCTCGAGACAAGTTCCAGTGGCGAAGAACTACTGGCTAGATAACCAATCCTCTCACTTGTTAGCTCTGCCAGTTTCAATGAAAAGGAAACATTTGAAACTTGTCGCTGATTTGGAGAACCCCGAGAAACCAGGTGTCACAGAGACTGTTGCGATTAAAGATGTCACATTCAATGGCACTTACTATGATAAAGACCGTAAGAAGATAATGCCATATCGTTGTGTCGTAGGCAGACCTGATCTGGTGATACCTTGGCCCGTGCCAGAGCCCACCGAAGATGGACCGTTGGGTACTGAACCTAAGATAGCCAGACAGCAGACTTTTTGGGTTGATACAATAGTTCGTAATAGCATCCCAAGAGCTGCTTTCTTAACATTGAGGAACCCTCACTCTAAATATAAGAAGAGACAGTTGAAACCACGCGATATCGCCAAACTGGTGGCTCCAAATATGCCACTATCAGAGACTAAGAAGAAGTTCCTGGAAGAACGTAAGATGCTGGCAGCTAGAGAAAAACCTCAACTCACAGAAGATGATATCGAATTGATTGGTAAGAGAGTACAAGAACACTTATCATCCTCGAACATTTAAAATTCAGATCCTTCTCAAACTTCAATTCTTTAGATATTCTAGCATGTACATATATTTTGTAAATATTAATCTCATTCAATTATAATATATCACTGATATAATGAGTAACTGCACTTTAATTTACATTTACCCTGAAGATAATAATGACGTGATTATTGAAATAAAACACTGCAGTCAGAATGAATACTTGCTATTTCTTAATATCAAGAAATAATTCACAAGTAATAAATGATTTTTGTACTTATTTGCAAGTAGTATTTTTTTAATTTTCGATTTTATACACAAACTCATATAATTATGTACAGGCTGTTGTAAATTATTTAAAAGATTTATAACTAAACGTTATCATTTTTATCGGAATATTTTTCCCGTAACACCATACTTGTAATGATATCATATGATATGTATCATATACAAACATCAATAAATAAACCATAAATCGTAATGAAGGTAAAAAGGTTTTTTACTTTCGTGTACAGTTTTAATTTGCTAGCTTGGGATTCTCTTTGTCTTCGAATAGCCAATTCCAACGGTTCTTCTTGTGTAGAATAGCCAGTATTAACACTGCTGGGAGATGAAGTACACTAGCAAAGAATGCTTTCCTGGCATATACGTTGGCTTGGGCTAAACCTTCATTGAATTTAACTCTATCATTTCTTATCTTGGATGAATAGTTTAGTCTTTGCTGCATGTAGAATTTAAATGACCAAAAGCACAACCAGGCATTAACTAACCCTGAGTCAATCTGATAGTACCAATCTGTTACGTTAAAATATGAAAGACCGAAACAGAGCGGAAACATTAATAGTGAGTAACGCAATGCTACACGGGCATTTAATAGTGGATTTTTCCATGCAGTCATAACATAGCCAGCATTTTTATATTCATTTCTAATGTTATGACTTAAGGTATTGAAATGCGGGAATTGCCAAGCATAGAGAAGTCCAGCAAGGCACCATGCAGCAGGGTGAGTTAAGGGACTAGCAGCAGCCCAGCCCATAAGTGGAGGGATTGCACCAACGAGTGCACCAACCCAGGTGTTTATAATGTGTTTTCTTTTCAAAGAAGTATATATCCAGGAATACAAAACAATGTTTGATAGTCCCAAAGCTGCTACTGTTGGATTCACACCAGCATAAAGAATCGAAACACCAACCGATCCCATACCAGTTGCAAAGGCAAAGGCTTGCTTAGGTGTAACAGCACCCCTCACTACTGGCCTGGCTTGAGTACGCACCATTTGTCTATCATAATCTGGTTCTCTACCCATATTAATAGAATTTGCCGATGCTGAACACATTGTTGTGCCCAATGAAAGGCATATAAGTTCCATCACTGTAGCCGGATATGGACTCAGGGCATAAGAACAGATTGCACTCAACATTACCAGAATTGTCAATCTTGGTTTCGACAATTGAACGTATGCTTCTAATTTTTTTTTCAACTCTTTTTTAGTAATTCCTTCAGATCCTTGTTTTCTAAGTGCGGCTCTAGCCTTACCATCAACCGGTTTTACATTGAATGGCAGATTTTTCTGTACTACTTCGGTATGTTCATCGGAGACATCATCTGTACACCGTAAAGTTCTCTTTGCAGCTTCTTTGATAGCGTTACCATCACTTATCCCCGCAAGCGGACTGTTATTGGCTATAAATTCTATTGGTGCAGTATTCAATATAGCATTTTTCTTGCCCTGTGTGTATGGACGCACTATGTGCCTTACTAACGTACATCGAATGATGTCTCTACTGTTTCTTCCACATAATGTAAATGACTTCTTCACAGCTGGTGTCAATAAGTATAGATTTCGTCCTACCATTGCATTGGTACCAATGGTTATGATTTTATAAATGAAATTTCTTCTATCGTTATATATTCCTCCTGAAGATTTTTTTTTTGGTTTTCTTATAGACAACTGTTGCTGGTTTTAATAATTGTTTTTAAGAAAACAAGATGAAAGTTAAGATTCTTATTAATATCTATAGCAGCTGCCCCCTCAGTCTATATTAATCATCAATAAATGAAGGGTTTATCATTTCTTGGTTTCTCACTAATTCCGTTTCGGTACGTGTGCAGGCACCTAAAAAAAAAAGGTCGTAAATAGAAATATATCATATTTATTAAATATATTACAGGTTTTAATATTAACATATTATAAATATATTATCATTAGTTTTACACTCTTATACATAAAAAATTTATTGCTACTATATCTATGATGATGTTAGTAATATTTGCATACTATTATGAGGCGGTGGTGAAAACTTAATGATTCCATGAATCAGGTGATTATTTTGAGAATATTTAGATATTATTTATATATATAGAGGGATATTGACTATTCTTTTTAATATATAGCATGTTGGAATGGAATAAAAGAATAGATTAATCAGAAAAAGTGGGAAAAAATGTATCGATAAAAATAAAATAATAAAAATAATAAGATAGTAAGATAATAAAATAATAAACTGTAATAAAAATTAGATGAGATGAGAAGAGGCCATTGAGCAATAAATATTTGTGGCAGTTATTCTATTTACAAAAAAAAAAAATTATTGCTGCTGGCCTTTTTTCTTCTCTAATGGTTTTGATCATGAATACCTCCTTTAGTTTTGTTTAGGAATACTTTGTGGATACTCTTTTAGTGGTCTGGAAACTCCCTTTAATCAAATCCAATGGGTTAAATATAAAATAAAAGTCATAATGTTTTCATTAAATGTCAAAATAAAGAAAAAAATAGAAATAGAAACAAAAAAAGGTTAATCATGAGGAATTAGTCTTTGTGTTTATTTGGGTAGAAAAATTGATTAATAAAGTTTACAACCTCTTGAAATGGCTTAGTAAACCTGGAATATTTGAAATGTGATGTGGTGTGAATATATAAATGATGCATTAGTATTATATTTTTTTTTTTTTTATCATTCAAGTCTATTTTCATCATTAGCAATAAAGAAATGAAGAGAACAGATGGATATCTAGTTTTCAAACTTCTTTATTAGTTTATTTCTTCTCATATTATTTTAGAAAGATGTTTTATTGTGGTTTTTCTTAATCTCTCTATTCAGTTACACTTTGTAAATCTCGGTTTGACCGTCGATATCTTTTACTACAGTATGATGGTGGCCATGAGCTCTCACAACTTCATTGTTTGTTACTGTGCACATTGGTATATCCTTGAACCATTCATCATTAAAGACGTCTTCAATTTTCACTCTATTATTAGGATTAACAGCAAGCATTCTGGACATTATAGGCCTAGATGCATGAGGGAGAAGCCTCATTAAACGATATTGACCATGTATTACTCTCTTACCGGATGAATGTGTGGTGTCCTTCGATGACTCTTTTTTGCTATGGTGTTTTTCTGTGTCATCGTTGCCCTTGTGACGATGCTTTTCTGAGTCATCATCATCATCCTTTTTATGGCCTTTTTCGGATGCTATATCATTGTTTCCTTCATGATCTTCTTCAAACTTTTGTTCGCCATCCTCGCGAACTTCTTCATGGTCAATTTTTATTTTACCATTATCCTTTAGAGTTTCCTTTTCGTCCTTCTTTGCTGTTGCTGACGTGTCATCAGGAGTTTCTTCTTGCATTGGAGCAGGAGTTTGCTCTCCTACTTCCTTAGCATGTTTTCTCTCCTTTCTCTCTTTCATTAATTTTTCGTGGCGTTCTGCTGACTCATCATAATCATGTTCTTCATCTTCAGGCAAGTTATAAAGCTTAAAGTTAGGATCACTTTCACGGGGAGCTTTCCATGGAAAGCGCTTTAACATCATACAACAGAAGATAATTCCAATCGACCAAACATCTACGCACTGAGGATCGTACAATGAAAGCCCAGTTTTTTTATCGATTTGAATATGTTGGTGAAGGCTTTCGTCTTCATTATCTTCCACATGACTAACCCTACCTAAAACTTCAGGCGCTAAGTAAGGGTCACTACCAACAATTCCTGAAGCCATCGTAACATCCTTCTCGAACGGATATCTGAATACAACAGCGCTACCAAAGTCGATAAGTTTAAGTATACCGTTGTCAGTCATAACGCAGTTATCAAGTTTCAAATCTCTGTGAGCTAGACCCATACTATGTAGGTATCTTACACCTTCTGCTAGTTGTTTGACACAGCAGTACACTTCGCCTCTAGACATTTTGCCGGACATAACGACAGCAAAGAAATCAACAGGACAGTACTGCATGACTTCAAAGTATCTTTGTTTCTTAGCATCACTAAAGATATCTAGGGTCTCAATCACATTAACATGATGTAAAGTTGAACCAATAGTAAACTCAGCAATACATTTCTTGGCATATGCCTGTGATGACTCGTTAGGTTTCCTAGGCCTGAACTCCTTCACGGCAAAAGTTGCACCATCACTAGGTCTTTTTAAGATTTTAACAGACCCACCAGCACCGGAACCGAGAGTCTTACCAAGCTTACCATATTTCTGTGCAAGGATAGTATCATCTTGGTATATACTCATATTGTTAGCAAGTGACAATACAGAGTCTGTAGAAGGAGGGATGGCCGACTGGGTATGTATATCAGCCCTCGCATCATTGTGTAAATTCGAATGTTTTGTAGGCGACAGTGGGGAGTTTGGTGACATGGGCCTCTTCACTTCCTTCTTCTTGCTGGAGAAAATGCCACTACGGTTGCTATCATTGTGAAGCAATGAGGGCCTTAAAAACCGCTTCAATTCCAACACAGAATTCTGCGTCTCTGAGTCATTAGAAGAAGTGTTCGTCACAGCATTAGAATTACCTACATTCATAAAATTCAAAAAAGGTTTACGACGCTTACCATCGGTGTTGACACTAGACTCTCCTGCTCCCGCTCCCGCTATTGAAATACTCTCAGCAGTACTGATTATACTCTGGTTGTCATGCGCATCATTCAAACTGCTACCACTCCCACCATGACTTCCATGATCATCATGGTGATGATGGTGAAAAGGATTCCTGGCTAATAAAGATGGCATTTGTTCTAAATAGATTTAACTTTTCCTGTTATTAATCCTTATAATTGTATAATTATTATTATATTGTTGTTGTTGTTTTTTTGTAATAAGAATATTATTTTTGTTAAAATACTAAAATTATTAGGGATTGGTTATTCTTATTTCTGTAAAGAATAATAGTTGCCTTATTATATTTTAATACTTTACTTTTTTTGAAATTAGAAAGTATATATATTCAAAAAAACAATATTGTTTATAAAAAAACTGTATCGGAGCTGATAAACGGTTTTTAATTTTTATTTCTTATTACTATCTAATAATTGCTATTATTGTATAAGATTTCATTTTCCTTCAAAAATCATTATGAGGACTATCTTTTTTTTTTTTTGATATTACTTGAAATAGCTTTTACTTTCTTTTTTATTATTTTTTTAAATAATAGTAATTCAACAAACTGAAATCCCCTCCCCTTCTCCAGGTTTAATGTTGCATTTGCATTTTATTTCCCTCGGCCACTATTTACTAACTGTTCCTCTGTGGGTCATTCACACAAACAACCCTGTAAGCACAAAACCAAAAGTCCCATAGTTCTTCCTTACTTTTGTCTTATTAAAAATCCCTCGAAGCATTCCAAAAGTTTTGAATTGGATTGGTTCTACAACATATGCGCATTACGCATTTATTTAAACTACGGATTACGGATTACTCTACACTCTAGCTCTTACGAGTACAGAGCTCTTAGCACCCCCTTTGATTACTGAGAGACTTGGTACGCAAAAGAACAAAAAGGAAAAAAGGGTTTCTTTTGATGCAATGATGACAGCAAAAGAGTTCTGTGTGGGGGGGATGTACAAGCAATTGATTTTTAAACCTATAGGAAGGATGGAGAAAGCAGTAGCTTTGTTGTCTTGAATGACCCGATGTCTCGGTGATCCCTAATTTTTTTCTTTTGAGTCTTCAATCACAATATAATGAGTAACGATATGTGTATGACATTTCGTCTGTGCTTACTGAAAAACAGCTCTCCCTCGTCTGTTACTTGCGACTTTTTAAACTCTATAATGGTTTTTCTAATGAACTATATGTAATATTATATATTAAAAGAAGGAGAGGTGCTCTTACTCTATTCTACAATTCGTCATCGATAGAGGACTTGCTCTCTGGGAGTACAACGTAATCAATATATAGGTCACCGAAGCCCTTAGATTGGTACAATGGCATACCAAAGCCCTTAACCTTTTCTATATCACCGTTAAACACCATTGTTCCCTTCTTTCTGGAAATTTTTACTTTCTTTTTGTCGTCGAGGAATTCTAATTCTCTGGTCCAGCCTCCGTTAATAGCCTCTTTTGCTGTGAGAACCTCAGTTCTGTAAAGGTCTTTACCGCGTCTTCTGTAACCCAAGTTTTCTTGTTCATGTTCTCTGAACTCCAGAATCAAGTCACCAGCTTCTAGATCTGGAGACTTGTCAGATTCACCTTGTTTGACATCCATGTGGTTTCTTGGGATACCAGCATCGAATTTGAACTCAAATTTCTTTTCCTTTCTGACTACCTTGCTACCTTTACACTGCTTACAAGGATTCTTAATCACATGACCTTTACCACCACAGTGAGGACATTGTTGCTGGATCTGTTGGGTCATCATACCCATACGAATCATTTGCACAACTATACCTCTACCTTGACAGGTACTACACTTATCTACTTTACCGTCTGCAGATCCGCTACCTGAACATTTGTCACATATCTCATTCAAGGGCATTTGGAAGTTAATAACACCGCCATTATAGAACTCCTTCAGAGATATATGGTTCTGTACCTTGTAGTTCTGTCCACGAGGTCTGTGTTGACCACCGAAACCACCTTGCTGACCAAACATTTGGTTGAACAGGTCAAAAGGATCGTGGAATCCACCGCCACCTGGACCTCCTTGACCTCCATTCTTAAATGCATCAGCACCGAATTGGTCGTACTTCTGACGCTTCTCAGGGTCACCTAAAATATCATAAGCCTCACCAACCTCGATAAACTTGTGGTGGGCATCTTCATCTCCAGGGTTTTTATCAGGATGGTATTTCTTCGACAATTGACGGTACGCAGACTTGATTTCTTTCTCACTAGAATCCTTCGATAGACCCAATATAGCATAGTAATCCTGCCCAAAGGCGCATTGGAACAGTGCCACCAGCAGCAAACAGATCCAAAGCTTCATGGAGAATAAAATACAATTGAATCAGGTGTCAGTTCTTGTAACTGTTAACTTTCACTATTCCTTTCCAAGAGACAATTAAATGAAAATTAATAGAAGTGCCACTTGTCACAAGTTCATTAATTCATATCAACGTAAATCATCGCGTTGTATTTCGATGGAAACGCTTCGAATTTTTTTTTTTTTCCGTCAACGGATATTTTCCACTTTTTTTACCAGCTGGCCGGGTAATAATTATTCATAATTGTGATTGGAAGCCCAAGCAGTAATATAGTGTCCGTAATTGATTGATTTTAGTGAAGAGAAAATGATATATAGCACTTCGTTTTGCATTCTCCATACACACAGATGGTTGTTGATGAAAGCACTTTTATGTAAAACTCTCTAGCCAGGTTCTACGTTCTTTCATAGCCTTCTTTTCGCGCAGGAACATGACGTACCTAATGTAATACTTGTATGAATTCCGACGAACTGCTGGAATGGATTGACATAATTGTTCGCAATCTTTCTTATCCTGGTCTATCAACTGTGTCACTGAGTCAAATGAGGATTTAATCCTCATGAGTCTTTCCTTGCGTCTACAAATAGCATTAAATAATGAAGGCGAGTCGATCTCTGTATCTAACCGTGCGGATGGGTGAAGAGGTATCTCCTTAATAGTAATAGCATTCTCTATTTGTTTATTTATTGATGTCCATGTTTCGAAATTCTTCACAGAGATAGTATGAGCGGTATCTGATTTAGAAAGTTTAATGAGTTCATTGAATTGTTTGTCGAAATCATCTTTTGGTGCACCAAGCATTGCAGGTATTGGGATAACATTTCTAGTTTTAAAGCTCTCCAAGGGTAGCTCTATCATTTTTTCATCTTTTTCTTCTGGGGACTCTATCTCTGCTGCTTCATGTTCTTCTTCTTCTACTTCTTGGTCTTTGTCGGAGATATCTTGAATATCTTCATCAAAAATAATCTCAAAATCGTTCTTAGGGGCGGAAAGTTTTTTGAACGAATCTGAAAGAAATTCTCTCAAGTTACTTAGATTAACAGACTGATCATTTTGTTTACTAGAGGTTGGGGCAGATAATTTCAGCACAGGTTTCTTGTAATCATCAAGTAGAGCAGTCTCGGTAGGCTTAACATTATCACGCACCTCAGACTTTCTCTGATTCTTGTCTTTATTTTTATCATTATCAACTTTACTTTTCTTCTTTGCATGATCTTTAGTATCTTCTTCTTCAACAAATCCACGTTTCCCACGCCTCTCAATATTCCTTTCAAAATCTTCTAGTTCTTTTGCGGACCTTTCGTTTTCTTTGGAAACATCATAAACAACTACAGGCGGTACCACTTCATATATGACATCGGCATTGTAATCAATCTCAGTGGCATACTTCTTCTTCGGTTTCTTCAGAGAGGTAACAATACCAGCTTGTTTTAACTCTCGCCTCTTCTGCAATTGTGCAATACGTTTGGATTCTTCCAGCATACGCTCCCTAACTTTCCTCGTAGCCTTTTTACCCTGAGTATTAGCTAATCTAGCCCTAGCTTCCGCCAACATTTCTCTCTCATCCTCAGCCAATTCCTCTGCATTGGGCTTCGCTTGCTGTGTCTCTAAGCTAGGATTCACAGACAGCACATCATCTACCTTATTATGACCAGTATCAGAAACACCACGACTCTCTAATAAGAAGTTATACCGCTCAACACACTGCTGACTAGGTCTACCCATCATCTCTGCCACAGTCCGCCATTGGTTTGGTAACGTCCGAACAAGCTCCAGTAGCCGCTCATCTTCCTCTTTCGTAAACTCCGTGAAATTCAGTGTCGGATCTAGGAACTCCTTCCACCGTATCTCACATTGCCTCGCAGTCTTCTTCTGGATTAACGAAGCAACTTTACTCCACTGATGTACACCATACTTCTGCACCGCAGCCTTCAAAATCTGGTCCTCAACATTACTCCACAAACCTTTCAGAGCCATATCTTTTTTTTTTTATATTTTCACAACCTTGCCCTTCCCTTAACAGAGAAGTTAGACTAGATATTGTATATGTAGATTCTCACAGTTGGTGATAAATGGTAACACCAACAACTTTAGATCTATTAATATTAATTAAAGTTAAAAATAAAGTTCACTGTGCAAAGGCATCGGAACTTCAAAAAAAAAAAAAAAATTCAAGAAAAAAAAAATTCTTTCAACGAAGGGGAACTTACAATAAACAAGGAATTCAAGATAGATGGATATTTGATTCTAGCGTTGTCAATAGAGTAGTTCAAACTATATGATAGCAGCGAGTGGACTGCAGTAAAGAGAAAGAGAGATAGTTTCTGTGTAGAGTACACGAACAGCAGAGGAAATATAATAAAATATTATAATATAATTGAAGAAAAAGAAGGAACATAAAAACAAGGTAAAATTGGATGCAATTGGTACGTATTTTCACTCCTAAGCACCAGAAATTGGTCAATCAATGTTATCCTAGTGGTAGAGCTCCTGACAAGAAGCCCAAGTCTTCTGAGACGTCTTATCTTTTGTATTATGTGGGTTCTAGGTCGAGCAAGTTAGAGAAGGTGAGTAACTATTTAATAAAGCGGACTAATGCTGATCTGAACAGACGGCGAGTTGGAAATGTGTGTGTTACATTGGAGCTCATGGCGCAGATAATTGAACACTGTAAGGAGAACTTGAATGTGTTCGTGAAGGAGTTTATGACGATATTGCAGATGGTCTTGTCGAACAATAATGTGAACAATGATGTGAGTGTGATAGAAATTCTCGAGGGAACATTTCATGCCATATGTGTGAATATGGATAGTGCATACTACAGTGGTGACCCAGAATTTATTAAGATGTATAAGTCGTTCGTGGACCTCTTTTTTGATGTAATAGCGAAGAGGCTGAATAACGATGATTTGCACTTGAAACTGTGTGGTGATATTTCGGAGACTATGGGGCTGGCTAGTGATCCTCAGCTAAACTATCTTGTTCTGAGATGTGTTGGATTTGCACTAGACCAATGTAGGCTAAGAAATCCAAGATTTAATGTGAACTCATTAGACCAAGCTGATGACATGAACTTGTCGAAGCGTTTGAGTAGAACACAAACTCGGGCCGACGAAAATGCTGACCTCCCCACAGCGGAAAATGACTTATCCGTCGCTATTCTTCACAAGTATTTTAACACAACTGAGACTGATAAACTCAATCTGGCCATTCGTGTGTTGATCAAGAAATTACAAGAGATTCCAAACAAAGAATTGTTGGAATTTATTTGTAATGACGTTCCTGTCCAACTAAGATATATCGTTATTTTACTATTAACGAGGCAGGTTACTGATTTTGCTAAATCTTATGAGGAGTCCAATACTGATTTCAATTCAGTGTTTATATCATTACAATTAATTTCTGCATTACTTGTTTCTGACATTAGTATTGTTGGCTTAAGTGTCTTGGACATTATGCGTAAGGTTTTAGCGGTACAATTACGCGCAAAGGAAAATAGATATATTGTTCAACAGTGCCGAACTACTATCAAGGACTTGGATACAAAGATTTACTACTCTGAACAAACTTCAGACATGTTATATGAGCTGGTGGTCAAACTGAAAACTACCGAAGATGTAAAGGAACGTGATATTATTGTAAATGATATAAAAATTTTAGTGGATAATATTAGACAGCCAGTGATTAGCGTCGATCTGTTAACAGAGCTGGTTCCATTCATGAAAGGCGCCGTTATTCAATTGCTAAATAACACTGAAGATCTTATTTCTGGAGGATCTACTTTATCTAGATTATTCCAGATGGTTCGTGATCTTGATGCCAAGGATTTACAATCAAAGGTAATGGCAATACTCTTTGAGAAGTATAGAGGTACTATCATGTTATCAGGTTTGAACTATTTTCAAACTAATATAAAGGAACCTGAATATACCTACTATTTATATCATTTTAATGCAGCAAAGGTTTTGAACAGTAATAACTATTATAAGGAAACCCAGGATAAGTTAAATAATAATGAACTATTTACCAAGGATGATCTTCTCAAATATTATCAGAGCACTGCGAACTCTAAAGTTGGTGATAAGGGTGTTCAAATTCTGATGTCTTATGAAAACCAGTTATCTAATACAGATTTACTTAATGACCATAGTAGGCCTCTATCTCCTACTATTTTGCAATCCAATTCCAACAATATTGCAAGAGCTAATGGTATCCATGAAAACAGTAATGGGTTCGGGCCTTTTGGGCCATTCACATCGTCAAGGATTGCCTCAGATGATGCTCGTTCCTGGAAAGCAATGAGACCTGTTATACCCAAAGTAAGTGATTTAAAAAAAGTAATGAATAATGGAAATGGAAAATCAAAACTAGAAAATTCTTTCAAAGGTTCTCAATCAGTTAAATCTAGAGTGACAAATATTACCTTTCTACTGAGTGAATTGAAAAGCTCCGCTGCTGGTGATGAGTCAGGCATTATAGATCCTGATGAGGAAGAAATAGAGGGTTTGGATAAAATGGAAATTGCTAGATCTTTTAGTACTCGTTCGAAACAACGCCCATCTGTTGAACTACCTTCCACACATAGGTCTTCATTTGTTCCAGCAACTCTTGATGAAGACGACGAATTTCGCGATGCTAACGAGGACATTGAAAACCACAGTACAAGAGGAAAGCTTTTCAGCTCTGTTTGATTAGTTAACTAATATTTGGTCTCTTATTCTGCATATTTAATATTTATGGACATTACAATACAAAAGTAAGACTAACTTAAGATTCTAATATAGTTTCAAAACATTGTAAAAGTAATCTAATATTTTTAGTTCATGCATAACAATATATATAACACTCTTGTAATTGAAATAATGTACATAATAATAAATGATTAATAATTATCATCTCCTGAATCAGAATCATCATACCAACCATATTCATAAGCTGATGATACCGTTTCTAATTTATCCTTTAGGTCTTCTCTGTCATCGTCCGTTACAAAATATCTAGAAACTAAATCACCATACATTTTGAAAACATCCCTACATTTCTCATCTGATTTAATAGTCATTTCATAGAAGTGGTCTGATGGTACTACATTTGCAAATGTATCAGCGGCTATGAAAGGATATGTAGTCAACTCAGTTTCGATCATTTTTCGTTCTTTATTAATCTCCTTTTCATTCTCAGATACAGATTTGTGACGTTCCTCTCTTTTAATATTACAGCTGGCGAAGGTATGGAGATTGTCTTCAGTAAAACTGCTTGGTCTGTTATAGAGCGGTAGGTGGCTATAATACGAGTAGTTTTTGAGACCTTCATTATGATTGACTTTCATGCTTGACATTATATTCCGGGAGCTATCACCTAATGTTAAACAATTGGTTAGATATTCCATCGATTTTCTTTCAGATGGGTAGTTAGATTGTAAAACAGAATTTATCGAGTCAAAAAGTAGACAGCTATAACTTCCTACCTCCCAGTTACTAAAATTATTATTAGAGAAGATGGGGAAAAATAGATCAGAATTCTCAGATATATTTGCAGTGGCTCTGATTTTGTTTGCTACTAATCCGAAAGATTTTTTATTGATTTTGATGGGGGTTTTATTATCATAGGCTTTAGTGTATGGATCTTCCTCATGGAAAGCCCATGTAAAATAAGAGTTTTTAGGTAGATCATCCTTTAATTCAGTTAGCAAAGCAGAAGTAAATCCACCCCATCCATTATCCATATCTGTAATAATATTAAAGCCTTGTAAACTGTCGCATTCTTCCAATTTTCGATGCATATTATTATCAAAGAAGTCCTGTAAATAATTATTTTTAAACTCTTCGTAACCTACAAAATACTTATCAAAAGATCTTTCACCAAGCTTTTTGTAGTCTGGTCTATTAGGATTTTCAGTATTGTGATACCAATCATTTAAAATATTTAAGCTTGAAGGTGAATATATCATTCTTGAGTAATCTGACCAATATTTCGTATTTTCTTTGTTTAGTTTAGGCGGCTGAGTCCCGTTATCCAGTGCTATTTGGTATGCAGATTTTTCTATCTTTGGATGAGTCAATATCGTTTTATCAGCTCTGTTGTCATTAGATTTATCGTTAAAGTAGTAATCATTATCATTACTATCACTGTATTGAAAAGTTCCTAGAGAACCATTACCGGTTTTTGCATCCCAGAGCAATGCTCTTGGGTTATAAGACACAGTTTTCGATAATTTATCGATAGTCGGATTCAAAAACACTTCAGCATCATTCAGTTTGTCATCTTTCCCTCTATAAAGCAGTGCTTCCTGGCAATTGAAAAATTGTGTGCTCAGATGGTTAGAACGATGAGAAACCGATATAGTTATTACCTCATGCATATATTAGAGTTTAATCTAGATATTATAGTTAGCTAGCTAATAGAGATAGTTACAATCAAGTAAAGCGTATCAATTGGACTTAATAACCTCTCATAAAAACAGCGATGAGGCATTCCTCACCTAGTCATCCATCACTCATTAAGTACAGTACGGTGGAAAAATATAAAGGCCACGAGATGATATTCGTATATGATTATTTGAATATCTATAAAATAATAATACGAAATATATAATAGTTCCTTATGTAAATAACTGGAGTATAAATGAATCAATAGTTATTACCTTACTTGAAGTTGTTTTGATTCAAAATGAAGATATCAATAATCATATCAAGTAATTCGAAAATAGCGTCAAATTTTCGTGATATTCATATTGATAGTCGATGTTGCATCATAAAGGTCATTATATAAAAAAGATTTAAGAACTATAAACGGATCATATCTATAGGTCATCAACATAGGTCGTCTTTACAGGACTCACTTTTTCTTGTGGTAAAGCAGTCATTTCGGGAATAACGGCATGTTTCCCAGACGCTATCATTTCATGATAAACGGCTAATAGCTTACAACAGGGATCGGTATACCACCTGTTTCCGCTGAGGTTCTTGAACCAAGCAATGTGACCTCCTACAGTAGTTTTGACGAGCAATGTGTAGGGATTTGATTTGAAATGAGAGTCTAACCACGATTGATAACCTACAATCGGATCATCAATGGCATTCACAGCAATGTATGGGGTACGAATGCCAGGTAGGCGTTGAAAAGAAGAGGCATTCTTGTAGTAGTCTGCAGCATCTTTATACCCAAACATTGGTCCTGTGAATAAGTCGTCAAATTTGGTGACATTTTTGATATTATTAGCATAGGCCTCATAAGTTAAACGGAATGTATCATTTTTAGATAAAGCATCTTCATGCCTTTTAACCAGATTCAGTAGATTCTGTGAAAGTGTAGGTGAATAAAGCCGTGAGCCGACTCTTGACTCAGAAATACATCTGGAAGATTCCATTAAATCAAATGGGGTTCCAAAGGCTATAGCCATCTCTATATCGGATTTGTCACCTTCTTCGCCCAAATAATTTGTTAGGATAGATGCGCCCAACGAAAAACCTATCATGTAAAATTTACGATTTGGATACATGCTCCTAAGTTGTCTAACACAAAACCTGATATCATTTGTCCATCCGCCATTATATAATTGAGCAGTGGAGATCGATGAGTTGCAGCAACCCCTAGAATTTAAAACGCAAGCTTCAAATCCATAGTTGTTTTGTAATTTATTAATCATGCTCCTAACATAACTTTCATGAGAGCCACCAGTGAGTCCATGTAAAGCTATAAGCATCGGTTTTGTATCGTCGGATTGTAACCTAGCATCACCTGGCTCGAAATAAGTGTAAAACTTCCCAGGCATTTTTGCATTTAGAGCCTCAATGGGATTTTGGCCCTCTGGTACATACTTGCTTTCAGACTCTTCAGGATCACGTACGGCAACATCCAAAGCACCAACTCCCCCGTCAGGGTATTTCAACATTAGCCTTTTATAGTTAATTTGATTAATATCATCAAAGGAAGCTAATGCTGTAAATGCAGTCTGTAAATGGCCATTGAATAGGAAAGGAGATAGCCAATCAACAGCACCGTCTGCCAACTCCGGTACATTCTCAGTGACAAATTGACCTAAAGGAACATCATCGCTGCGTTCACATTGAAACCGAACCGGTGTGTCTGATAGCACCTGAGACACTTCCAACTTATTGCTCCAAAACCTGCCAACCATTCAAAGTACTTTTTCTCGATATGGTGTTGCCCTTGGAGATGTTAATTAATAAGCTTACCATCATGAATATAAATTTACTTCTAAACAGTCTGTCCGATAAAATATAACGCATGTGAAAATGATCAACATGAGGGAAAAAAATATAAAATATAAGAGATAAGCTCAAAATTGCTTGCAAGATAGAAATCGCAAGGTTGTTAAATTACATTCAGAAGTTGTAACGAAGGTAGATATATCCTACTTCCATTTCTGATCTCTGTATTGTTTGGTTTTTTGGGTATTTGTAATTTTTACCTGTGATGAGTAGTAACACTGTCACTGTTATTGTGACTATATTGGTTTTTGGTATGTCTTTATTGAGAAGGTATAAACCATTTAGGGACTGGTTTGTTAGCACGGTAGAGAATGGATTTAGAGGTGTCAAGAAAAGTGGCAATGTGGTCCTACATACTCCCAGCATGCAATTGGGGTCAGGAACTGGTAATCAAAGTGGTCGATTGGAGGAATATGTGGATTCATTGATTTCCCTAAGAGGCTATCTAGGTGCTGGCCAAAGGATAAACAATACCATTGTTAAGAGAACAAAATCACTCAGGAGAGATCAATATGAGCAATTGAAGAAGATTGAGTATTTCAATAAGATCGATGAGATAACCAATAGTACAGTCCAGAACAGTGTCGTCGTCGAAAATATCATTGAAAATGCTTTAAAGGAGCTGGTTGAGGTAAATAAAGACAGTGAAGAGCATCAAAGGACTCTACTCCAAACGTGTACCCTTTTGGGTTATAATTACACCAAAGATCAAGGTCTACAAAAAGTTACCAGCGTGAAATTACCTAATGGTAGTGTTTCGAATTCATCAGCAGTTAGTGAATCGCTCTCTCACCTGTGCAGAGACTGGAGTGAAGATTTTAAGTGTGAACGTGATCCTCTATTCGCTTATATATGTGATAGAATTGATTCTATTCCAACGGTTGGGAAAAACGTGTTAGTGGTTGTTCCTGGTTCTGGTGTAGGCAATTTAGCTTTCTCTATTGCTGAAAAATTTGGAGATATACAAGTAGATTCAATTGAAATGTCTGCTTTCATGTATATATGTAATAGATTTGCATTGGGATATGAAAAGGATACCGAGATCAAACCCTTTTCTTTGTTCTATTCTGGACAATTAGACTCGAGAAATCAAACTAGATCTATGAAAGTAAACCTTTCAAAGATTAAAGCACCTGAAAATCTAAACACAATATGGGGAGATTTCAGAGAGTACTCCTATAATATAGAGAAGAAGTATGATACGATTATTGTGTGTAGTGCCTACTTTATTGATACTGCTGAGAACTTATTTGAATACTTCGAATCTATTGAAAAATTACAACAGTATTCTGTGGATAAAATTCATTGGATTAATATCGGACCACTGAAGTATGGTACAAGACCTAAAGTTCAACTCACCGTAGAAGAGTTAACCAAATTACGGAAACTAAGAAGCTGGAAGGATGATGATTTCCAGGTTGTAAATAAATATAACGACCCGCTAAACGGCTACTTAACCGATTACCAAGGGTTATATCAAGGATACTATGGACTTGTTAAGTTTCACTCTACCTTTAATAGAAAGTAAGTATACAATCAATATAGAAAATATATAACAACCTATGTTGAATATGCAATTTAATATTCTGTACTCTACTCGTAATTTTGTTCTATATCTATACATAAAGTTAACTTTTGTCGTGATAGTTAAAAGTAGTTTAAACGTGATTTGAGAAAGGGTAGAGAATTCATTATATATACCAAAAATTGTAAACAATTACAACGGCATATATCTTAAATCAATAGATCCAACTTAGTGATACTTTTTTACTACCAGGTAGTAAGGCCTCATTAAGCTTTTCTTTTACTGTAGCTTCGTTATCGAACAGCGGGTTGACGGTTTTGCGTTGATCCAGTGACAAGGTATGAGACATGCAACAACCCAAACCACCTAAATCAGAAGTAAAGGAAAGGTATTTGTACTGTTTAGAGAGTTGGGCCTTAAACTTCTCAACTTCATCGTTTGGAGTGTCTTTGTTAAGAATAGTGAAAGCACAACCACCACCTCCTGCACCAGTCAATTTAGTGGCACCTATGTTCATTTCAATAGATAGACTCCTTATTATCTCCAATCCCGGGTGAGAAACACCTATAGAGACCAATAGCCCATGGTTGATGTTAACTAAATCTAGTAATCTTTGGTAGTTAGCATCACTATCAGTGGAACCGCTATTCAAAATAGATTCACTCTCTGAAGCTAGTTCTCCCATTGCTCTAATGATATGATCAGAAACAATCTTTGGATATTTTTCCGATAGATCTCTAACTGCAGAGACCAGTGTCTTGGTCGATCTTGGGATACCGGTATAAGTCAAGACCATAGGAATATTCATCTCATTGAATCTCTCGAGGAATCTAAATGAAGTGTTCCCATCAGCAGATCTTTGGAATAATACCGCGTTACCATACGTCGCCACGGCATTGTCAATACCTGATGGGGTACCATGAATACATTTTTCACCGATAAACGCCCATTCGTTAATGCAAGCTTTGTCGGCTGCCTCTAGTACTGGTTTGTCCAGGAGTTGTCCACCAAGTCTTAGCATAGCCATCGAAAGTGCTACAGAAATCGAGGCACTCGATCCAAGACCAGCACCAATTGGTAGTGTAGACTTAACAGAAAATTTCACATTGGTTATCTCGGGGCACAGACAACAGTATAAGTATAGGAAACAGAAAGCGGCGTGGTAATGCAGCGACTCCCTTAGAGGTTCTAATATAACATTTAATTTATCAACCAGCACGTTGTTCAGGTTCTTGGTGTCATTACGAGCCTCTGCCAACAATTGCGTTTCCCGTAACACCATTTCAAGCTCTTGTCTCTTCCAAACATGATCGAACTTGATATCAGGGAAGTTCAATTCGATAGAGTCATCAGAACTCTGGGAAACAAGCATGTATGTACGTAAAGAAGAAACACTGGCAGCTATAGCAGGCTCATTGTACACAGCAGAGTGTTCACCAAATATAATCACTTTCCCGGGAGCAGATACCAGAAAGGGTAAACCTTCAACAGTCATTACAAGTCGGGCCTAATATTGTATATGTCGTTGAATCTGTTCTACAGTTAATTGACATTTTAAGATTGCCATTACATTAATAAGTTGATAAATACTCGTTTGGTAGTAAATGAAAAATTTACTGTATCAAGAGAAAAAAAAAATTTTAGGTACTTCGCTTGTTTCTATGCACCGAAAAAAAAAAAGCGATGAGCTTCTAGGTTTATTTAATTAAATATAAAAAAAGCAGGTAAAGAGAGTGATATATTTAATAGTATCAATATATAATGACATGATATATTTGATAGTATTAACGAGATGATCTATGTAGTATCAGCAATTAACGAAATGATCATTTTTCAAGTCGAAATATTATTAAGTATTACTCAAAAGTGTTGAGTGAGTCTTTGTAGTCATATGTAGGAATGAATTCCATTCCCTCCCCTCCAATGCCATATAATGTATTACAGGTGATGAATACAGCCTTTCTTACTCCATCTCCTATCCCCTTTTTTTTTATCTCATTTCAAATGTTCTCTCTGTGTATGAAAGGTATCATATACAAAATATGTCCACATCATTATTTTTTTTTTCTTTCTTTTAAGATTTACATTTAGGAGACGAGAAGGGTACAGCGTGTAGTTTTATTTTATTTTATTTTATTTTATTTTTTATTATAAGGTCTCATAGTCCCTAAGTACCACAATTGCTATAGTATATCTGTTAATGAATGCTCACTATGTATTTAAATAGGTTATAAGTATTTTATATTTAATTAAATTGTATGGTTGTGTAGCCCAATTACGTCATTTTCTTGATTCGAATATAAACAATCAAAAAACACCCCACCATTGTAATTTATTAAATGATGGGGTACAGTGGTTTCTGTGAAGAGCACACTCGCTACGTGTTTTTTTTTCCTTTCTCCTCGCGTTGTTTACTTTTTCACTTTCTTTCTTTTTTTGATTGCTTTCCCCTACCAAAATAAACAAATCAAACCAACCACAAGACCCCATCTCAATAAAAAACATTTATATATTAAGGTACTTGTTTCCAATTGTGAGTTATATGAATGTTACACTCTCAAACTAATAATTCTAGAAAGGGGAAAAAATATATATATATCCAAGAATAGATACTTTGTACAAAAATAATGTTGGCTGAGAGTGTACTGCTTTTGCTTGCTGCATCCAATATGGCTCAGGCTTTACTGCCTATCCATATCAAGGATTATCGTTTCATTAAACCTTCATCCCCTAACAACACTGATACCGAGAACGAGATTTTCTTCGTTAAGGGTATTGATTACCAACCAGGTGGGTCTTCTGCCTACGACGGTAACAGTGGGGAGGATGTGCTCTCAGATGCTGATGTTTGTGCCCGTGATGCCTACGTGTTCCAACAACTCGGCATCAACACTATCAGAGTGTACACCTTGAACCCTGACGTCAACCACGATGAATGTATGACAATCCTGAATGATGCCGGTATCTACGTCATCTTGGATGTCAATAGTGGTAACTACGGTGAGAACTTGAACCGTGCGGACCCATGGGGCACTTACAATGCTCAGTACTTGTCCCGTGTGTTCAAGTTCATCGACGCCTTTAAGAACTACCCTAACGTCCTAGGTTTCTTCTCCGGTAACGAAGTTATCAACGATGAGAAGAACTACGCTAACATCGACCCACAGTATATCCGTGCCGTGCAGAGAGATATGAAACAGTATATTGCCAAGCACTCCAACAGAACCATCCCAGTGGGTTACTCTGCTGCTGACAACACTGACTTGAGATTGCCAACGCTGAACTACTTGCAATGTAACTCCTTGAACGGGAAGAATGTAAGTGTGGCTTTGAACGAGTCCCGCGCTGACTTCTTCGGCTTGAATACTTACGAATGGTGCTCGGGATCCTCTGACTGGCAATCATCTGGCTACGACAAACTGAACTCTAGTTTTGCTGACGCAGCCATCCCATTAATCTTCTCCGAGTTCGGCTGTAACAAGAACTTACCAAGAACTTTCGATGAAGTTTCCAAAGGTTTGTACGGTGGTTTAAAGAACACCTTCTCTGGTGGTCTAGTCTACGAATATGCCGAAGAGGCAAACCACTATGGTCTTGTGGATATCGATGATGACGATAATTCTGTCACTTACAAAGAAGACTTCGATAACTTGAAATCTCAATACGAATCCCTAGAGCTGCCAACCACAAAGGAAAGTGACGTTCCAGAAAATAACATTGTTCTATGTAACGGCACTCAAATTACTGATGAGTTCGAAGACTTCGGTGTTAACAACTTTACTATTCCAACTCAACCTGATGATATTGCTAGAATGATCAAGTGGGGTGTCAACGGAACAAATATTGGTAAGCTCTTAGATGACTACACTTTGCCAAAGTCCTCTAACTACACAATTAAAGATACCGACGGTAATGAATTGTCTGGTGAGATTGCTTACAATGCTTCTAATGCTATTAACAGCTTATACACTCCATCTTCATCTACTTCTTCTTCATCATCCGTTTCCTCCTCCACCAGTAAGTCTTCTTCTGCCTCTTCTTCTTCTGCTTCCAGTACTAAGTCTACCAAGACTAAGTCCGGCGGTAAAAAAGAGAAAAATGGCGCCAATTTCATTGAAGGCCCATCCTTCGAAACTGGTTTCGGTGCTGTCTTGGCCGCTGTTATTTATGCCTTAATTTAAGCTTAATTACTACACCTCTGCACTTACCGAAATTCGAACAAGAACTTCCAAAATTAACAGGAATATATATTTGTTTATCCTGTTACTTCCTCATATCGATACCCTGTCATTTAAAAATAGGAATAATGCTCCTTTTCCTATTACTAGTACCAGTTAATGCTTTTCCATTTTTGTTCTATATTGGAAATTCAAATACCTTATTTCTTTTACTTATTCAGTTCACTAATCAGTTATTTTTAACATTGTAACTTAAATATCCATTATATATTTAATATATATATATAATTAACTAAAAAAAAAATTAATTTTAAACTAAATATCATCAAAACCCGGATAATATTGGTGTTAAAGATGACTAGCAGAATGGTTCGTGAGAAAAAGTTAAAATAAAAGTATGATAATGAAAACTTACAGAAATATTAGTTATTTTTACAGACTATGATAGAATTTTGATACTATATAAAACAGTACGCAATTTCAAAAAAAAAAAAAAAATTATTAATAGAGAAATTACAGGAATGAACTGCACTGGGCAATCAAATTTTGTACAATGCACTTATTAGTAAATATTAAAGCAGATAACAATTTATTTTTTTTATATGTTATTGGTTCAAAATTTATCTGCTTCGTGCCAAAAAGCAATTCAATTTTAATGCAAAGAGAGAAATAAAATATAGTTTAATGAATAATAAAAAAACAATAACAAAAACCTAATTTAAAATGCAAATAATTAGTAAAGTATGTTCTTAATGTCTCCGATGACAAGGAACTTCGTTATACCAGCCTGGAATATCGGAACCATCTCCATACAACCTTCTATCTGATACACTGATTTCCTCCATGCCAATAGTATCCCTTAACCAAGGATGATTGGCCAAGCCGCCAGCATCAGCTCTTTTTCTAGGGTCTAAAGTCAACATAGGTAACAAAAAATCAGCGATCTCTCGGGCTTCATCATCTTGAAATTTATATTTTTCCTTGAGGACGTCCTTCAATGGCCAGAATTTTAATTTGGATATGTTTCTTAGTTGGCCCTTAGAGTTGAAGAAAGTTCTTGTATATTTCCCGTTATTCAACAGGTATGACGGAAAATCTCCTAATAATTCTATTACCTGAGCAATATGATCATCATCCTTTGTGTAAGAGTGTCCTTCATTAGGTTCAAATAAGAAATCACCAGTAATTAGTTCGAATATTAAACATCCCGTCGACCAGATGTCAGCACTACAGCCCCACGGTGCTCCCAATAAAACTTCTGGTGATCTATATTCACGAGTTTGAATTGAATTAGTGTAGTGTTCATCGTACCAACAAGCATTACCTAGGTCAGCAATTTTAACCTGGATTATATTATTCTCATTATCAACAATATCCGAAGTATCGATGTTTGAAATGTCAAAAGAAGAGAGTGAATTAGCTAATTGCTGCTGCTGTCCATTTATATCATGATTCATTGAAGTACTAGAGACAGATAAATTTGTGGGTATAAAATTCTTAGAGCTTCTATTAGAGGAACTTGGAATATTAACAGTATGTTGAGGCTGTCCCATATTTATCATAGACGGCCTTTGAGGTGTGCAATTTATAGCGAGGTTACTAGTTAGCATGGTATTCGAGATACTTGTACCTAGCAGTTGCGACTTCATTTCATTAAAGTTTGTAGAACTGATAGGTGAAGGTAATGGTTGTGAGCCTGTAATTATAGTGTTCCTTCTAGCTTTTCTGCTTGGGATTCTCTGCAGCGGTGTACTATCGTTTGAACTATACATTTCAGGCAAACCCGTTTGACTGAAATGACTACCACTCTTAGGGCTGTCCAAATGATGATTTTGATCTAATTGCGATCCATTCCTTTGCAATTTTTTAAGGTCTTTCTTTTGCTTGTCTATCATTTCAACGACCTTCACTATTGCTTCGACATCTCCAATCTCCATCAAAACATTTTCAGGTTTAATATCGGTGTGTATGACTCCACATTTTCTGTGCATATAGTCCAACCCTAATAGAATCTGCTTCGAGATCTGCTTCACGTAAACTAACGGTATACCTCTATGTTCGTACTTTTTAATCAGAGCTAAAAGATTCTCCCCGAGCACTTCAAAAGTCATAACCACATGCTTTCCATTCGGCCCTGAGTGTACAAAATTATCCAATAGATTAAGTGTGTACCTAGCTCCCAAGTGGCCATCCTGTTCCGAAGTCAGTTTCTGCAGCAGTTTAATCTCATCCTCAGCTGCCTCGGTATAAACTTTATCACTCCTAACAATCTTCATGGCTACATGACCACCCATCTGTGTATCACGAGCAAGCCAAACCGTAGAGAAATGACCCCATCCTAGCTTCCGCACTAACGTGTACCTCCCATCCTTGTATTTTTCCCCTTTATAAGCAGGGTGATATCCACCAGGTTTATAATCCTTTAGAGACTCCTCATTCCTCTCATCACAAGAAGAACATTCATCTTCATCCTCATCGTCTTCATCATCAACATTCACGACCTCGTTCTGTTGTTGATGATGATGTTCTTGTTGTTGTTGACCTACATCAACATTCTCTGGTTCATTCTCATCTTCTTCTGGAACAGACTCTTCCCTCAAATTCTGATCAAATAACCCACCAGGAACATGATTCATAACCCTCTGCTGTTGTATATGATGTTGCTGTATCTGTTCAGTAAGAGCCGACGTACGGACATCCTTCTTAGTCGATTCTGACTCCTGTATAGCTAACGACAATTTAGACTTCTTACCATCCCGTTTCTGTATAACCTTCTCCCTATGAAAGAAATCCTTATCATCCTTCCCTACCTCCTGATAAGACATATTTCACTCTGCCAAGTATTTTTTTTTTTTATTTGTATGTTTAGTTCTTATTCTTTCTTTTCACTTGTTATATGGTATCTTTATCTTCAAGTAAGTCTTACACTCTTTTTGCAAGTACTAAAGTTTTTTTTATTTAAAATTAAGTATAGAATTCAGTTTAATATACAAACCTACCCCACAATCAAGAAATCTGATATCAAAGACAGAAAAATAAGAGCTTCTCAACCCAGCCATCTCTTTAAAAGAAAAACTGTAAAATAACTAAAACACTTATACTCTCTCTCTCTCTCTCTCTTTTTAGCAATAGCAATAAGTCCTACACACTCTCTTTTTCCTCCTTTTATTTCTTTCTTTTCCACTTTCGTTTTTTTGGCTGCCAAAAAAAAAAAAAAAATTCAAAAAAAAATTTTTTAAGTTAAAACGAAAATGACGTCATTTTCGGTTTTTTCTTTCCCTTTAATACTTCTCCTGACCACCGAGTCATGTGACTACTCGTATCTGATGTGGGCATCACATGACCAAATATAATAGTAAACGGTAATCACATGCTAGATCTCTTATCACGTTCAAAATGTGATCGTATCGTATCTTAATACATCACAGATCACGAACCGTTTTTTTATTTATTTTTCCTTTCTTTCTTTCTTTTTTTTTTTTTTAACTTCTTTTACCAAAAAAAAAATTTTGAAAAAAAAAAAAAAAAAAATTTTTGCGATGAGTTAAAGGCGATGCGATGACCTTTAATTATTTATAAATACTAATAATTGTTCAAAAATTTTATATATTTTTATTTAATTGATTAGAAATAGTGGGGATTATTTTAAAGATTTAGTTATTATTCTTATTTATTCTTTATTTTCTTTTATTTTTTTATTTCATTTTTTAATTTTTTTGAGATATCTTCAACAACAGCAACAACAACTAAAAGAAAAATGTCTCCAGTTGAACAAGTTAATGAAGTATTTGACACCATCTTGGTGTTGGATTTCGGTTCTCAATACTCTCATTTGATTACTAGAAGATTGAGAGAATTCAACATCTATGCTGAGATGCTTCCATGCACCCAGAAGATCGCTGATTTGCACTTTAAGCCAAAGGGTGTTATCCTTTCTGGTGGTCCATACTCTGTCTACGCTGAAGATGCTCCTCACGTTGACCACGCTGTCTTCGATCTAGGTGTCCCAATCCTAGGTATCTGTTACGGTATGCAGGAATTGGCCTGGATTAACGGTAAGCAAGTCGGTCGTGGTGAAAAGAGAGAGTACGGTCCAGCTACTTTGAACGTCCTAGACAAGGAGGACCCATTGTTCAAAGATGTTGACCACTCCACTGTCTGGATGTCCCACGGTGACAAATTGCACGGTCTACCAACCGGTTTCAAGGTCATCGCTACCTCTGACAACTCTCCTTACTGTGGTGTTGTTCATAACTCTGAACCAATTTACGGTATCCAGTTCCACCCAGAAGTCACCCACTCTACTCACGGTAAGACCCTGTTGAAAAATTTCGCCGTTAACTTGTGTAACGCTAAACAAAACTGGACCATGGAAAACTTCATCTCCACTGAAATCCAAAGAATCAGAGACCTTGTTGGCCCAACTGCCGAGGTCATCGGTGCCGTCTCTGGTGGTGTCGACTCCACTGTCGCTTCCAAGTTGATGACCGAGGCCATTGGTGAGAGATTCCACGCCATCTTGGTCGACAACGGTGTCTTGAGATTGAACGAGGCTGCCAACGTCAAGAAGACTTTGGTCGAAGGTCTAGGTATCAACTTAACTGTGGTTGATGCTTCTGAAGAGTTCTTAGGTAAGTTGAAGGGTATCACTGACCCAGAACAAAAGAGAAAGATCATCGGTAACACTTTCATTCACGTCTTCGAAAGAGAAGCCGAAAAGATCATGCCAAAGGATGGTAAGGACATCGAGTTCTTGCTACAAGGTACTTTGTACCCTGATGTCATCGAATCTATCTCATTCAAGGGTCCATCCCAAACTATCAAGACCCATCACAACGTCGGTGGTTTGTTGGACAACATGAAGTTGAAGTTGATTGAACCATTGAGAGAATTGTTCAAGGACGAAGTCAGACATCTAGGTGAGTTGTTGGGTATCTCCCACGAATTGGTCTGGAGACATCCATTCCCAGGTCCAGGTATCGCCATCCGTGTTCTAGGTGAAGTCACCAAGGAGCAAGTCGAAATCGCCAGAAAGGCCGACCACATCTACATCGAAGAAATCAGAAATGCTGGCCTATACGACAAGATCTCCCAAGCTTTTGCTTGTCTATTGCCTGTAAAGTCTGTCGGTGTCATGGGTGACCAAAGAACTTACGAACAAGTTATTGCATTGAGAGCCATCGAAACTACTGACTTCATGACTGCTGATTGGTTCCCATTTGAACACAGCTTCTTGAAAAAGGTTGCTGCCAGAATTGTCAACGAAGTTGATGGTGTTGCTAGAGTTACCTACGATATCACCTCTAAGCCACCAGCTACTGTTGAATGGGAATGATTTATTGCAATTAGAAAAAAACAACAAAAAAAAATTTCCTTAAAAAATTTTTATTTATTCATGTCTTATCTTTTTGCACTTTTAACTACCCTTTCTTTAAACTAGATAATCACCGTTATCATTAGTTCACTTTAGTATCTTTAATATTATTACATTTTTTGTACATGTACATTATTCTACCATTAATAAATTATAAGTTAATTTAATTCTACGGAACTTATGCTGTTTTTTTTCTTTCTGTCTTTCTCGTCTTCTTTGTCTATTATCGGTTTATTACCTATGAACTTTCTATAAACATCTATAAAATGAATATATGGAGTAATTTATTAATGCAATAATATATTCATGAATTAATCCTAAAAAATAAGAACGATATCATATGCATTCATATAATCAACCCTAGCAACTTCGCCTGTGGAAGTCGTTACCTCGACTTGAGGGAAAGCAAGGTATCCTTTCCTCAAGGGTATTAAATTAATGTCTATCTCTTCAACTTTTGATGTTAATGTCATACGTTTCTTTCCATGAACCAACCAGTCATTGCTACTCAAGATTTCAAATGTGTAGGTTGGCTCCACAGTAATATCCTGGCCCCACTTTTCACTGGAGTTTTTAATAACGACTTCATAAGGTAATGGTTCACCAATACTTTTTGAAAAGGAATCATTTTTGGTTTCCTTAAGATTAAATTTTATTTCAAAGAATTGCTTCAACTCTGGCAATTGCACTGGAACTGTTAGAGTTCTAGCACTCCAACTTTTACAATAAGATTCCAAATCGATATCATTCAATTCTATACCATGTAGGAGGTCGCTGATACATTTCATAAATTTAGTTCTTACCATATGATCGATGCACATTTTCTTGAATAAGAGGCCAATACTAAAACTATCTATTGAACCAACCACTAATTTTAATATTCTACTTTTGATGTAGAGTTCATATTCGTAGTTGAATAGTGGTAATATTTTTGAAACCCAGAAGAGCTTCCAGGGCTCATATCTTTCATAAAAGCCTACATCTCCTTCTAGTAAAATAGTATCTGTGACAAATGAATTCAAATATTCTCTGAGAGTATTATACGTCACCTTCAATTCAAATACATCTTTATTGTTAAAAATTCCTTCTGTAGTAACTTGAAAGCAATTCAAGCAGCTTTCAGATGAATTATTATTGATTATCATGGGACTTGAAGGTTTGTATTCCCCAGAAATAGCATAATTCGTAGAATTACTATCTTTTTGATCTAGTTGTGAGGCATACACCATTACAGGTTCTTCTTTGGTAGACGCATTCAGCAGAAATTTGAAGAAAAAACGATCCCGTTTGAAAATATCTTCCACAGATACTGATAATTGAAGATAGTATTCAATGTTGATCTGTTGGATGAATGAATGTATGATATCAGGAGCACCTTTTAGAGAATAAGTTAGCTTTGCGTATAAAGAAAAACTCTGCCGCTGGTCGGTTAAATAGTATGTTAGTTTTTTATTTATCGGAAAATCGTTCTTATCAATTGTAATTGTAGGTTGGTCGATTTCAGGATCAAAACTAATGGGATTGGTTAAGGTATCTAAGGTTTTTTCAGCCTCTAAATATAGTTCCATGTCAGCTAATTGGTCAAAATTGTAATCCTTAATTTCTATTGCATATTCACCAAGGTGCAGGTTCTTATACTCTTCAATTTCAAACCAGATATTATTTTTGTGATATATTGGCTCAACTGTTATGATATTATCGTCGTTAGAATTATCTAGATATTTTACAATGCTTGTGTAGCCAATATTAACTTCAATTGATACGGGAACAAAGGAACCAAACACAATATTCTTAGATGTTAGCTTGTATACTTCCGCTGACTTTTTTAGCAGAATGTTGTCTAATCTAAATTCGTTATACTCGTCATTATCATTCTTCATAGATAACTTCATGGTAGATACTTCAATGTCTTGTGGAAAGTTATTGTTGGTAACATGAACATCAATAGCGTATTCATTAGGATTAGAAAGATAAGTAAAACCGTCCAAATTCAAATCTATTAAGCCCTCCGAAGGATATATTAATTCAACATCATCTTTTATCTGCAATTCAAGAAATTTATCCCACCATGCCTTTTTCTGTTCAACAATTTTACTACTCTTTAAAATGTTGAGATAGGAATTACTTAGAATAGTAGTAACAGGAACAGGTTCTCCTTCGATCATTACATTATCAATATCTGGACAATTAGTTAAGGACTCTACAAAAATTTTAAGAATATTTGTCCCAATAATATCCCATTTAGATTCGGTGTAATACTCGTTACACGAGACTAGCAAATTAACTGCTTTAATATACTCTTTTCTCTGATAATGTAATAAGCCCACTTCTAAAGATAGAATATCTATAACTCTTTGTCTTCTGCCATTACATTTACTTAGCAAAGAAATGATTTCCTTAGTGTAATGTGAATAATTCTTGTGGAAAGTATCCTCGGTATCAAATGTTTCCTTAACAATGTCGAATTTATATGCTATAGGGTTAAAACTAAATTTTTTATCCAGTAGGGAATAGTCAGTGTTCGTAAGTACACCATTTATCCAAATGTCTCTGTATGCTAGGAGCAATTCAGCTTTTAATTCCATTACGATAGGCTCAGATTCCGGTTTAACATCTGTTGGGAGTAGACTCATCATATTTTTGTAGACATAGTGTTTAAATTCTAATAGGTGTTCATCTTTAATAAAATCACTCTCGATGTTCCTTATGAATCGATGTATCTGAGTAAGCATCTTAGAGTACTTTCGACTATCATCTTCATCAATTTGGTTTAACATGAAATCCTTAACGAATAATGATTTATGTAGCACAAATTTAGTCAGTCTATTTTCCTTTAAAAGGTTATATATCGATAAATCTGTCGTCGAATAAACATCAAAAGGTCTGTCCAACTCCCCAGGTTCAAGTGTTTTTAACTTTTCGTGGAGCAATGATTTAAGGGATTTCAATTGTTGTTTAGCATTCTCAATCAGCCTAAATTCTGAATAAAGCTTCAGTAAACACTCGCGAGCTCGTATTTCATCTTCTAGATTGCTAGTAGGAGAGCTAGTCACAGCTTTTAATCTCGACTCATATTTGCTGATACGAGCCTTGAAAACATTAACCAAAAACCCCTTGAACTGATGACTTAATTGTGTCCAGAATTCTTCTTTCTCCTTTGGCGATTTATAAACAGATTTCAACATCAGAGTCTGTACCTCTGGGAAGTCTTTATTAAATTTTTCCATTAACGACATGGTCTTGAATATACTAGAGTCCACCACTTCAGAATTCGCATACAGAAGAATCAACGGCATATGGAAGCTATCACCATTGTTCATAGCTGCTGGCAACCACTGCCGCAGCAAAGGACGGACTTTAGACCTATACTCTTCCACTGAAATACACGTTACTATAATCAACTGTAAATAAGCATCCGTGCCAGATTCGGCTTCAGCACCATCCTCCACAGTCAATTGTACTGGTAATCGATCAATAGTCCTCAATGTCCCATCACTAGCCTTCCATCGTACCACATCAAGCGGGAATATCTGCGAGAACTCAGTCCGAACATTCTCAAATAATGCAAACGGATCGAAATAACTAATAGATAACGGCCAAAAGTCTAGTTTCTCCATCCTTTTTTCCTCCCTTCTCTTTTATCCTTTGTCCAGGCACCCTGCTACGTTAGAAACAAGAATGAAGGCCTTTTAAAAGACTGTCTCTGATCAATTTTAAGTACCCGTATATCCTTCTGATCTTCTTGGCCCTCTTCCGCCTTGTAACATTTTCATCGCTTTAAATGATTTTTCAGCTTTGCCCATAAGAAAAATATTTGTGTCTGTTGTTTTTGATCATCATTTCAACAATGGCAAACACTAATGTACAGACAAGGACAAGGACTGACATATATACAACTGTATTATCTGTCAAGGGAAGTACATAGCTTAGTTTTTACCTAGACAATATCTATTTTCTTGTCAGGTTTACAGCTCTATAGTAACTTAAACACTACTTTTTTTAAGGGTTGAGCCCCCAGGAGTAGATAATGACGGGTAGCAATGAAGAGAGGCTAAAGCTTGGTGTGCCTCGTAGAGGGCTTAAGATACGTTCTGTTGTCAATAAGAAAAATACTACTAGTTCTAGTTCGAGGGTGGGTTATAGAGGTAATGGGTTACTGAAGGGATACCGGTTAAAGAAGAGGAGTTCTGCTGGATCAGATATGCCCTCCTCGCCCCCACAACAAACAGGAAAGACATTATCGTATGTACAGTCTTTGATCCAGCGTGGTAAAGACATCTTGGAGGACGTGTCTCATGAGGATAAGCAGTTTGAAACAGAGTTGAAAAGCATTACTAGAAGAGAAAAGCTTATGGACAAAGTTGTAACGGAGATATTAGAAACTGATTACGGTATGGAATCCAAAAAGCCAGAGAATCATGTGTCATTTAACCCATCAGAGTCTGTAATTCCTAGTCAGGTTGACGCCGGAGAAGAGTATAACAATTCAATTGATCATGAAAATTTAAAAGAAGAAGAAGATGTAAATGAGCAAGATGATATAGATGGACGGGACTTGTTTGGCGGTGCTGACGCTTCTGATGGGGATGGCCATTCTCAGTACGATGATGATGAAGAAATAGAAGAAGAAGGCGATTATGAAGAGGACCATGTTGATGAAGAGTATGAAACTATTTCGAAACAAATTGATGATGCAGTGATAATTCTTTCTGATGAAAGTGAAAATGAACACAAAGAGGAAGAAGAGGAAGCCGAGGAAGAACAGGATGGTGAGGAAGAAGAAGAAGAAGATGGTGATGATGCCGAGGAAGAAATAGCTGTAAAGGAAATTTCCTCTAGTGAAATAGAGCATCTGGACGATAACTATAGTGATTTAGAACAAGATGGTACTGATGAATATAAACAGGACATGTATGATGAGCCTGAAGTTGATTCTGATGTAGGTGAAGATAATAATATTGATCCGATGAGTTATAATGTAAATGAACACACCAATCAGGTCTATGATGATAAGTTCGAAAGCTATGGGTATAATGAACAGTCTCAAGATGATTCATCAGAACAAGAGAAATTGCGCAGTAGTTATGAAATTCAAGAAGGTCACACAGAAAATGATAATTCAGATCAAGAAAATGATCATCGTGTGAACGAATCAGATGACTATGAAAACATAAATACCATTGATTTTAGTAAATATATGAAGCCTAGGAATTTTCAAATGGAAGTGGAAGAACCTGGCTCAGATGAGTTTTCCGATATCGGTGATGAGAATGATTTTTCCCACATTGTCGAAGAAAATATACATTCGGCTAGAACCATGAAACCCAACCCAAGTTTTAATGTTACTGAGGGACACAATGTTCCCGAAGAGATTGAAATCCTGTCATCTGAAGTTGAGGATGATCAAACAGATAATTCAGATGACAATTTATCAGAAGAATATCATAATGATCATGACTTGTTAGAATATCAGACAAATATAGAGAATACTGATGGTCAACACAGAAATGCTGGAACAGTTGAAAACTATAACTATAAGGAAATAAATGAGAAAGAGAATGAGTTAAAGGATTTCTTACACCATATCGATGACTTTAAGTCTATTGCCAACGAAGCTTTGAATAGTATTGCTGATACCAATTTTGATGATAGCAATTCTGAACAACCACATACTGAAGATATTGAGGCCAATTATAACACTTCGTCTGTTGTAGGTGACAATGATAAAGTAGAAGATTTTTCTGAAGTTAAAAATAGCGATAATATCTTAGAGACATCAGAATCACTTCCAGATAATGAAAAAAGTCAAGAAAATATTGAAACTATAGATAAAGGTAGTTTACTATCAGATAACTATCTCGACGATCAAAAACTATTAAACCAAAATAACAATAAGGAATCGGTTGTTGAAGGGATATCAAATGAGACAATCGGTATCGAAACAACTGGTAATGAAACAGTTAATAATGAGACAATTAATAATGAGACAGTTGGTAATGAAACAGTTTATTTTTCAACCCTAGAAGGTTCTCCTTCTATTGGATCAGAAACTGACGGCGAAGACTCCAATGGTAACATTACTACAGAATCAAATCAAGAGACAAAATATGAATTAATCATTACTGATTTAATGTATAGTTCTAGTGGAGAAGAAGATTCATCCAAGGAATCTGAACCTTACTCTTCTGTTTTTAGTTTTGACCCATTTAAGTCTCAAGAAATGATAAAGGACGTGGATTTTTCGGAGGTTCTTAATAAAAATACTTCAAAGGATCGAGAGAGTAAATCAGAAGCAAGAACAGACTTAGAAAAGAATGTCCATAACAAAACTCAAAATGGAACCGCGGATCATAATATTTCTGTGGGCATAGCATCAACTTCCCCAGATAACGTAGACATCCGAGACACAAAGGTTTCTGTTATTGAAGTTGTTGACACTAACAAAAATTCTGAGTCTGATAAAAATATATTAAAAACTACTGTTAAAACTACTGAACAAGGAAGAGACTTAAATGAATCAGATTCAAGTAACCGTGTTAATTTTCATACAGAAATTATCGGTACTAACAAATCTAGTGCCGTAGATATTACGGAGTCCACAAAGAGTCTCTCACCAGATATGGATGTATTGAATAATATCGCGAATAAAAATGAAGAAGCTGATTCATCATACTATGATGTTCAAGTACCTGCACCTGAGGCGATTGAATTTAATGAAATCGAAGATGAGGGTACCTTATCAAATATGGCCCAATCAGATGTTGAAATATTAACTAATGTGATTGAATCAGCCCAAACCAAACCAAATGCCGAGGGTTACCATAATATCAAAGCAAACTTAGATGAACTTGATATTGCTACCCCACCTTTAACAGATCCTGCCTTTAGCGCAAAAAAGGACGTCCCAATAGAAACTTCTCAGTTAAATTCTGTTAAAAATCAAAAGCTTGAACAGAAACATGATATAGGGAACAGAACCTTCAGAATAAATAACATTGATGTTGACAAAGACTCCTCTTCGAATCAAAAAACTTCTAATGAACTAGACATTTATGTGAAAGAAGTGATGCAAAGGATTGATGAAAAGAATCGTAGCTCTAGTAGTATCCAAATGGATAGTATTAGAGGATTGCCACGCTCTTCAAATTCGACGTTCAATGATATTTATGCAAAGCTTGATGACTCAGGTAATGAAAAATCATCAAGAGCCAGTTCTGATAGGCAATCAGAAACTGAAGGATTGGAAACTTCAGAAGAAATAGAATCCACCAATGCGATGCCTGAGAAAAAACAAGTGTTTTTTGATGAGATCGATAATAATGTCAATTCGGTACATGTAACTAACAATCAAGACGCGCAACTAATTTCGCATAAGTTAGTAATTGAGCAATTTGATGACGATCCAACGTTGTTCTCTAAATACTCTAGGCATAGCAGAGCTCCGCTTGAAAAAATTTCCTTACGTGCATCAGAAATTGAAACAAGTCATGATAATAGTGAACAAGATAGCAAAGTCGAAAGTTTGTTGACTGAGGATAATGAGAACTCCAACAAAAGGAATATTGATGAAGTTAATGATCTTGACAACTCGGATATAAGATACCACAAATTAAAAAGGCGCAAAACAAGTGTACTCAGAACTGGTTTTAGGAATCTTTATAAGGCAGCCAAAAACTTCTTCTCTAGTATGGATTTAGATGAACTTATTGACTATGAGTCAGAAACTGTTAAACATGGTGACAATGATAATTCTTCAATATCCTGCCCAGATAGTGGTGTCGAGAAAGAGGATCTACTTAATGAATTGCATCAAAATCCAGAAGATGAAATTATCTGGGTTAGCGCTGAACCTTCCCTTTCTAACAAATCTACACCGAGCGTAAAGTCTGGAATAGATCCCGAAAATAAAGAGAGAAGTGAGATATTACAACAGCTAAAGTATCTTCAAAGACTTTCTGAAGGCTTACATTTGCCGACAGATAGTACCAATATAGATGATACGCAAATAGTTGATATTGATGATGATATTGATTTGATTGAATCTGATAATAGTATCGAACTTGATTTAAATACAAGGATAATAGATCAAGATTTATCTTCAGATGGAATTGATCAAATGAACCAGATACCGAATTCTCTATCTAATAATAATAAAGAGGAAGTAAAAGCTCAAGAAACGGATAACAAAGATAACATTATCAACGTAACCAAGGTCACAGAGGACTCATCGCTGCATGACATTGAGCGCGATGGTTCTAAAATGGTTTTTGGAGAAGAACACGGACCTACAAATATGGATAGCTCGTTTGTTCATTCTGTGAGCACTCCTGCACTTGGTGATGAAATTTTTGTAAGATCCTCTACTCCAGAATTAAATGCTGACAAAAGTACTGAAGAGGGGTTTAATAACCAAGTGGAACGCGATTCCATCTATTATAGTCCAAATCACCAAATTGATATTCGCACTGCAGATCCCAAATCCACGAAATCAGATGATGAAATCGAATCCTATCATTTGGACAATGATAATAAATCGGAACGAATTCATGAATCGAGTGAAACTGCTGATAATATTAATGAGACTTTCACAACAGCAATTCAGAGTCATATAAATGCAGATGTCAGTAATATAAATTACGATGATGCTAACAAATCTCAAGGTATAAAGACACCTGAGCATAACAGCGAAGAAACAGATGTTGTTCTGAACTCAGCCATTGAACCTAAAATAGAAAGTGGGTATGATGTGATAACACAAAGTTCTAATGAGCCTATTGCAGTCCGAGTTCATAATGAAATTGAATCAGAAAAATCAACTCCAGTAAAAGTAATCGATAGAGAACTAACTCCACAAGAAGTCAGATTTATAGCGAAAGTAGATATCAAAGAAGTAGACACACAACCCGAGGAAAAGTTAGCTGATAAAGCAGAAGAAGACACTAAGGATATTTCGGGAAAAGAATTGCCTTCTAAAAAGGATAAAAAGTCTTCAAAGAAAAGGAAAAGAGCTGCAAAGACAAAGAAGACGGTTCCTATTACCAATTCACCTAAAGGAATGAGAACTAGGAAATCTAAGAAGGGGAAGAAAGAATCAGATACTTCAGAGAAGAACGGTTCCACTAAGAAGACACTACGTAGTACAAGAAGGATGCACACTCGTTCTCAAAAGAAGGACTAACCTTTTTAACTTTCTTGTAATTAGTAGACCACTATTGATTATATTAATATATATAGACCATTACAATGCACGTTCTTTCAAGTTTTATGTTCTCTTCATTCATATTCCTTATATATAAATTTTTATATATCGGTGTTAAGGTAGTGAAAAAAAAAAATTGCTAAAAATTGTCGATTTGAGCTCATCGGTTTTTAAAAACTTAATAGATTATAATGATTCCAAGTCTACAAGTATCAATTGAACTGTATTAACTGGAACTACAGCTAGAAATTTATCGAACAAGAAATGTCTGTTGCTTTTAGTGCTCCAGGAAAAGTTTTACTAGCTGGTGGTTATTTGGTCCTGGAACCGCAATATAACTCTTATGTTCTTGCTGTCTCATCTCGTATGCATGCTGTGGTTAAAGGGGCTGAATACGATTCTAGCGTAAATGGTCTGCGCGTCACTGTTACAAGCCCCCAGTTTAATGGTGACCAATGGGAGTACGATATTAATTCTGAGGACGGATATATTCCTCAAGAGAGACATGGTAAAAAGAACCCTTTTCTAGAAAAGACTATTCTTAATGTGTTAAATGACGTTATTCCTAGATCAGATGGATCTCAACCTAATAAGATTAATATTGAAATATACTCAGATGCTGGTTACCACTCTCAGAAAAATAGTATTACGAAGATTAATCAATACCGAAGTTTTCAGTTTCATAAGTCTACTATTACAGATGTGCCAAAAACCGGTTTGGGTTCATCTGCCGGCCTTGTGGTTGTTGTGACATGTGCATTGTTAAGCTGTTTTATTTCAATTGACAGTGTTGATGAATGTCTAGATCACATCCACAACCTAGCACAAATTTCACATTGTCAAGCTCAAGGTAAAATTGGAAGTGGATTTGATGTTGCTGCTGCTACATACGGTTCTATCAAATACAGAAGATTCTTACCGGAACTTATATCTTCCCTTCCAATTCTTAATAAATCTAATGTCCTGGAATACCAACAAAAACTAAGTGCTTTACTAAAATCGGACTGGAAGGTTATTCATACTCCTGTTACATTACCGAGGGGTCTAAGACTGATTTTAGGTGATGTTAATAATGGGTCGGAAACTGTACAACTAGTTAAGAAAGTGAAGAGTTGGTATGTTGAAAATTTACCTCGTAGTCAACAAATATATGACAAAATCAATGAGGGAAATGAAAGAATCATAGAGTCCATGTTGGATCTTGAACATTTGAGATTGAGTGAAACAGAAAGATATAATCAGCTTATCTTAGATATAAACAACGGAGACATTGCTAAGCAAGTGGAAATTAGTTCTTTGAGGAAAGCAATTGAAGAAATTAGATCTAACTTCAGAGTAATTACAAAAGAATCTGGTGCTGAAATTGAACCCGAAAGTCAAACCCATTTACTTGATGCTTGTTTGAAATTAAATGGTGTTATCGGCGGTGTTGTCCCAGGTGCAGGAGGTTATGATGCTATCTCGTTGATTACCACACAAGATATTGACATTAAGAAGGAGGCAGTAGGGGAAGAGTTTAGTTCTGTGACATGGTTAGACCTACATCAGGAGGATGTTGGTGTAAAGAAGGAAATTCCTCAACAATATGAAGATCTAAAATAATATATCGTACCTTTGCTAATCAAATTAAATGCCATAAATATTTTCCGGTTATGTAAGTAATAGTTAAATATATAAAATTATAGAATAGTTTTTGTAAGGTCTTAAGTAGTAATCACAGGTCGTCTCATAAAAATAATTATTGCTCTTCATCGATCGAAGGCAGTTGTTCGTAACTTCTTTCAGTTTGTTTGTAAATATAGCATAGCATAGAGAAGCATGAAATCATGGTTGCGGCTAATAACATGATATTAACTGGTGTTGGATTCATATTAAAGGTGGTATGTGTCAATTCATCTAACCAGCTTTGACCAATATTACAAATACCACAAATGCAGATCATTAAACCGTATACAGTTCCAAATGTGTTAAAACCAAAAACTTTGGAAGTTATATCAGAAACAACAGTGTAATAAAACGGTCTAAAAACAACAAACAATAAAATTTCAATGATATGGACCCAGTAGAAGGACTTCACCAAACCTAACAGTCCAATAACTATGGACATACCACATACTATAGTTAATGTGCTCAAAGAATCCAAGTCATCGAGAACACGACCAATGAAAGGTATGGATACTACACCACCGATTGGCAGTAGTATGTCAAATAAACCATTAATTTGTACGGCCTTGTCTATGCTCCCCAGAAGATATTCTTCCTGTGACCTTATCGTTGCAATGAAATAATTAATCTTTAGCATGGTTACTATAGAGAACAGTAAAATCAGAATGAACCATGGGCTTTTTAGTTGATCTTTCAATGAATATTCATGTAAAATTCCAAACACACCACCGGACTTCTCTTTAAGGTTATTCTCAACGTAGTTTTCCAAGATAGACTTCCGTCTTCCTTGGTGGGCGTCCTGGTGATTTTCAGCGAATTCATGTTCAGACTCAATCAGAATTCTTTCCCTTTCAGCTGAGTTTGGGATAATAGTAGAACCATCATCCTCTGACAACAATCTACCTTCTTCATCCAGATGTTCAACTGTAAGCTTGGCAACAGCTGCAACACTTTTGTATGATTCCCTGGGCATGATGGTCACCTGGCAAACGAAGATAAACGCTGGAACCAAAAGGTACAGCGAGAAGAACCTAGATAAACCAACTCTTACAACCTTCTCATATATGATTCTATAAAAAAGGAACAACGCTGAGGAAGAGTCGAATGCCCCGGTCAACAGAGCTAGAATTGTACCCGACCGTTTAGGAAATGTATTGGCGAGTTGGAAACTCGAGATAAACACAAATGGCCCCCCCACTGATAAAAGAACATACCCACAGATGTAAGGATCAACAACATTTTTGAGAGATTCGTTCAGTATAAAACAGCTTGCAGCTACAGCCAACACCACAGAGCCAATTACCCCAGTAATACGTGGGCCATAGTTATCCAGAATACTACCTATCGGCAGAGCCATCATGTTGGTCACAGCAGCACTGATCGCAAACATGGAGTTCAGCTTCAAATCCTGCGCCGTGCATGGTTCCGGAACGAAATTCCCTTGAGCATCGACACAAAGCTCAGCATACACACCCTCTTGTAACAGCACGGGTTTCAAAGCAGCAAACCCAAATATTATACCAGCAGAAAATAGACACCATACACAGGCACAGATAATCTGCGTCACTTTCAACTTATGATGGTCCATTTATCTAATCAATAATATAAAGGAGTAGGGTATGGAATTGACGCCTAAAAAACAAAAACCCAAGCAGCTGATAGTCCTTTGTATCTTAGTATAATAGTTATAAAGATAAGTGGGCAATATATGCAAAAAAAAACCCTCTTAAATATATTAAAGTTTCAATAGCTCATCGCACAATTAAATTAGCAATTTAAAGCTTTTTTCCGGGGAGCTCAGGGTGAGAGACCCTTTGAAAAAAAAAAAAAAAAAAAAAAAAAAAACTTTATATGAAAAAAAAATTAAATTAAGTTTGATAAACTTCATGATATATTTGGATTTTTGGATAGTTCGTATCCGGTACAGAGATTTGGGAAAATAAATCTGAATTGCTAGTAATTGAAAATAATTTAATAGAGGCAGAGATGACTGATTTTTCTGTTGAAGAGTCGTGTGATGCGTTGTCACAATCTTTTGCAGATGACAAGGAGGATCCACTGCAGGTAATGACTATGATAGACATATTGAGTGAAGAAGTTGATGAGAAGGGTACTTGTGAGGAGAAAGAGCAATTTTTGGAGTTGTTACGCCAGCTATTAGAGGAGAATACTGAGTTAATTGGTAAAATTGGTTGGGATTTGCCCCATCCGTTGCTGCGGTTTTGTAATCCTGAGAATTTTAATCAGAAGCTACGTTTATCTGAGTGCAAGATTATCAAGGAGTTCATGGCCTGTTTCAACCTAATTGCGGTACATGGGAGTCCTCAAGAGTGTTTGGTTACTGCGTTAGAACTGTTGACGACATTGAATTTCAAGGAGACCGTTGATGAGTGTCATAAATTTGGCTATGTGCCTCCTAATCCTGGCTTAGAAGAACTTTTGAGCAGAGGCAAGGTAAATCGTGATGGGAGCCCAAACTTGGCACCAGAGAGAGACTTGCCGGAACTTATATTTGGTGTGAAATCGTATGCCGTATTCGAGCTAATCAGCTCTTTGATAAGGAGAGTTTACACACTCTATCCTTCAAAGTACCTTGAAGAAGCCGTAACTGCTATTCGTGAGTACGTTACTAACAATACTGAACCAATTGAGGATATGAAGTTCATTCTGCGTCGAGTTTTTGCTTTCTGTAGAGGTTACATTCCACCAGAACCACCAAGAAAACTTATCGAGGAGGCAAATCTTTCTAAAGAAGAATATAATAAAATAATGACTCATGAAACAGAGGTACAATCAAAACTGCTAAGGAATTTACCGACCTTCACGGTAGGATATTGTGTGAAATTCCTAAACGATAAGACGGAAGTTGTGTACTTCCATGATTTAATTGGTAACAAATGCAAGCTGCCTGGATTTTATGTCGAAGCCCATGAAATTATATCTCGTTACTATCAGCTTGCATACTCCTTTGATATTGATGTGGCGGAAGAATTTAAGAATATCCTAAAGGAATCTAGGGATATATATGTTGAAGTTTCAAAACGTATTAAATCTAGTGAAAAGAAAGACAGAAAATCGATTATTGATATATTGTTAAGAGCTGGCTACTACTATGAAATACAAAAAACTGCAACTGAAAAAGATATAGGACCAGACCCTAAGGGTATAATTGTGCTAAGCGGTTTCAACTATATCGAAAATAAGGAGCATCTAATTAAAAATATCGATATCGCAGATGCAATTTACTTATATCTAAGATATTCTACCGAGTCCCTTTTCTCTCCAACTTGTCACAATGTCACCGTGGAAGGTATATCAAGATATTGGATCTGGGTTGCTTTGACCACAACAGATAACAAAACGCTAAAAGAAAAATTGTCAGAACTTCCACCTATGGTCCTAGAGTGTGCTCTCAATATGATGTTAATTAAAAATTGTCATCAAGTGAACGAAGAACTGAGAATGATTACCTTTACATTAATGACAAGATTGCTATGTTTAATTCCCGAAGATACTGGCTACGATTTCCTGATTACTGAACTAGAGAAATGTAAAGTTACGTTTGGAAAATCTTGTATTCTTGGTATTCTTCGTGATCTACTTTGTAAGGACAATACGTGCAATGAACCTAAAGACGATGTGGAACAATTATCGACAGGGTTAGCTTCCTTGAAGGTCAATGACAATGACTTGAAAAGTAAGACATTCATAAATTTGAATGCGGATAGAATTAAATCAATTAATAGAATTGCCCAGCTTGCTGTCGAAGAAGTGGGTAAAGATGATGATAAATTCAATATTCTTTTAGTTTTCAATTATTTGAAATTCTTCAAGGCCTTACTCACAAGATGGGATAAAACACTACTGAAAGAACTGTGCAATCAAATTAATGACACCTTCTCTAAACTAGACCAAAATAAAAACGAGGTTCGTGGAGTGATTGAAGCCAACAAATCTCTAGAATCAATGTTATGATTAAACTTAAAAAGGATCTTCTCATATATGACTAACGACGGGATGTAATTAACTATCTTAATACAATATATAGACAAATTTTTAATATACTAAATAATTCTTATTTCCTCATACCATTCTTTTTAGAGTTGGATGGTTTTTGTACAGTCTGTGGTTCCTCGTTCTGCACCAGGGGACCAAAAAAAACGAAGAAACCATCTTTAGTAGACGCTCTCTGTTCTTCCCATAGTAATTCCGTATCATCAATAAAAGGATCTTCAATATCATACTTACCGATTAAACTCTTACCTTTAGAAGGATGGGGTTTCTTCCCCATAATTGGCACTGTAGGTTTTACCGGAATATGAGATTCCTCTTCTTCTATGTCATCCTCCTCCTCAGATGAATTCAGGAATTCATCATCAAGGTTAGACTCTGACCTAGAATCCTTTAAACCCTTCTGAAGTAGATTAGTCATTAAGTTTTTTTTTGGTATTGAACCTGTCTTATCTACTTGATATTTTTCCTCCACCAGGTTTTGAAAATTGAATTCAATTTGTTTATCTTCAGCACTTTTGCTGTTATCATTTATTTTAAGTTTTATATCTAGGACAATGTTAGGTTTAAAGTCACCTGGACCACTTTTACTATTCTTCTCAAAGACATCCAAAATAGATACTGATCTTGCTGTGCTTTGTGTAAGTCTTTTGGGACTTTTAACTTTTGGTGTCATTGATGTAGTTTCCTTCTTAGCTGAACTTTTTACTTTTCCATTTAATGCATCTTCATTTTTATTAATTGCAACGTTTATCTTACCGTTCTTAATAGTATTTGGGGTCTCAACGGTATCTGCATCATTTATATTCGATTTACTGGCAGACATTATATCAACGGAGCTACTCCTTTTAGGAGTGTTCATAGTAGAGTTTGAACTCTTATCAGAACTTGCATTCATATTTCTTCGTATATTTGCCGGACTCTTATTCTTTATAAGAGACTTAATTTTCCATTTGGAAGATGGACCAGGTAAATTTGAAGGTTTATTCGGAGGTAATGTATCAGAAGAGCCTACACCACTCTGGTAAGGTGACTCGTTAGCAGCAGAATCATCAACTTCGTGCGTTCCTGAGAGTAATGATGAGATCGGAAGTTGTTTTTTCTGTACGAGTTTATCACTTGAGTTCGGTGTATTAGATCCACTGTTGCTAGCATCGGTTGAAGTACCAGCTGGGATTATCGTAGGTGATAACGAGTTCTTGCCTTGTCGATTCATCGCTAATTCTTCAGCTATAGTTGGAACTTTTCTCACGGTACTGGGATTCACGCTCAAGAATTTGGTCTTTTTCAAAAGAGGACCCTCTTCACTCGATATAAGTTCGTGTTTGTTCGTATTCATACTGGAATCAGAAGCTTCATCATCTATATGTATCACCTCTCTTTCCTCGGACATATTAATATCTTAAATATATTGATCCGTAACTTCTATAACAAATAACTTCTCGTTTCTTTATCTTCAGAAATAATATTGAGCTGTTCTGCTTGATTTTTATAGTTCTCAATTATATGTATACATTATTTACCTCTTCTTGTAAACAATTCGTTGTGCCAATCCAGACATCGCGAATATTTGAAATTAGCCTAGTTAAAGGCCAAAATGACATCATGATCGGAATAAGATTTTTGATATTATAAATATGGTAGAGAGTCCGTTATAAAATTATATATTTATATATTAAACTATAGCAATTTCAGGAAGTGTACTACGGAACAAAAAAATCAATTATGATATGTTATGTCGAGACAAGACGATGTCAGTGTTTTAATATTTGTCTGTCTAATTGTTTTTTATCCTTATCTTAGTCCCATTAAGCGGCAGGGCCTCTCTGTCTTCTGGCAGTTTGTGGGTCCACACCAGTGTTATTTGTTTGTCTTCTTGCTAGCAGGTTAATGATATCTGATAATGAAACAACACCAATCAGCTTACCTGTTCGGTATTCCTTTTCGAACAGATTTGGTTGGATAGAGGATGTATTTGTAGCCTGTGTAGTTGGATTAATCACAGTGTGTGCGTCATCAAGTGTACTTAGCAATGGTGAATGGCTCAATGTGGCAGTAGCTCCAGGCACTGGGGAAACTGAGGAAGCGGTAGGCGTTGGGTTTGGAGAGATGGTTCCTGTATTTACATTAGAGGAGGCAGAACTATTTGACGCACTTGGAAGCTCTGGTGGCTGCACGATCCACAATCTGTGCGATTTAGTGGCAACCAATTTGGCGAGTGTTCTAGCAAGAGAACTAGTTGGGTAAACGTGGAAGATAGGGAACGAATCCTTACCGGTCTCCAACCCACGTGAGTTTAAAATAACAGAGATAAAATGACGGCATGTCTTATGCAGTAGTGGGTACTGTGAAGTCCTGGTAACATGTTTCACATCGGTAACAGAGATGTTACCAATTAGGTTACCTTGAGGATCAATTACTGCGATAGAAGAAATACGCTCGTTATGCATCTTATAAAGGGCCATTATCAAAGGCTCCTCGCCTTGGATTGATATAACACGGGACTGTCTAGAAGTAGGCTTGGCACTTGTGTTCAGAACACCAATCTTCAAATCCTGTAGAGAACTGTTTAGTAAAGGTTCAAGCTGAGTAAATGATCTTGCGTTATCCCAGATATATTTAATCAGTCTACGTTGTGATAGAATACCTCTTATCTCCGTCATCTCAACGTTGGTGATAGCAACTCTATGTACACCAGAACCAAGGATCCCCATAACAGTAGACAAGTTCTCGGTTTCTGGTAGTTTGTAGAACGGATTCTTTGGAGTTAACTTGACAATTTCACCAACTGCCACTGGTTTCCCATTCTGACAGTCCTGTGTAACCTGTTTGTTGCTGATTGTGATCTTGTTCAGTACAAGTAACAGATACGAATTCAAGTCGTTATAATCAAACGTCAAGCAATTCATATCACCTGGAACTGACTCCACTGGAATAGACGTCAAGTGGTACTTGATCAAAGTGTTAAAGGTCTCCTCCACAGATAGAGACCCAGGAACAAAAATCAACTTATTCTGCTCAATCAACTGCGACAGCTCTATGTGCTGCCAGGACTGCGTATGCGCGGAGTTCAAACATTGCGATGGCGTCTGAAGCATGGGGACAGAAGAAAGATCATTGTCCTCCTGGTGTGGCACTTCAGTAGACCCCAGCGAAATAGAAGACGTACCCGACGCAGACCTCTGCAACGGAATAGATTCAACACTCTCGGACTTCCCACCCCTATGCACATGCGCAGCATGTGCATGCTGATGCGGCAACATAGGAGGAGAACTCAACATCTCCACAATAGACGCATGTCTACTAGAATTACCAGAAGTAGGTACTTTATTATTAGTCATTGTTTTCGGTTAGTGTCCTTATTTTTTAGTATTTCAGTTATATTTTCTTTGGTTTGTTTGTGTGTTGTTGTTTTTTTAATCCTATTCTTCTTATTATTATTTTCTTATAGTTTTAGGTTCTCAGCTCTTGGTTTATATTATTGTCCTTCCCTTTACCCTTCCTCTTCCCTTCCATCGTCTTCAAGCTTCCCCCCCCTCTCTCCCATTGTCTCAAAAATTTTTGACCCCTGTTAAGGTATCGAAATGCAGAAAATCATTCAAATTTTGCTTCTGAAATTTTTTTTTTTTTCGCTTCCCGCAGCAAGCCCTTTTTTTTTTAATTGCGGGGAGTCACGTTGTATATAGTGATATATCACGTGTACCATCTTATTATATATATTCTACTATATATTATATTATATATTATATTATATATTATATTATTATATTATTAGATATAGTAATATATTCTATACTGGCATCAGCTTATTCTATCAGGTACTCTTGCAACAAGGTTTCTTTTGGTGGGAACTTCAGGGATTTTGAGCTGTTCATGGTTGTGTATAGTGTCAGTAGTTTCTGAGTATCGATGTTTCCGGCGTGTTCGATGCCGAAGATGTCTGTGCATTGCTTGACCCATTGCATTCTGTACTTGGACTGTTGCTGGTCTGGCGAAGCCTCGCGTACCAGGGCCCGTAGTTGGCCCAGGGTCTCTACAGCGCGCTCTAGGTCAAGTGTGTCCAAGTGTCTCTTTATCTCATCGCGGACCAATGCCGTGAACCTGGGTGATGAGCCATTGGAGGAGATCAGCAGTTGGAGGCCGTGGACTTCAAGGTTAGCACCGAAGTGGAAGTCGCATAACGGAGGGTTGTCAGCCACATTGACCATCTGTTGCGGGCCAAACAGGCGCTTTGCCTCGTGGTATATACGCTCGCTTTCTTCTTGGTCAGGGATCGCAGTTAATATTATAGACCACCCTTTACCCTCACCACACAACTTGAAATGCTCATCTAGGAACGGGCTCTGTACCACTTGGTATAGCTCGAGAGACTCCGGCGTCCAGTTGTTGTTCTTAACACCTTCAAAGCCAAATTTCTTCGTAATTGTTGGGTGTATCTCGGCGGACACCAATGTAACCCTCGCACCAGTCTTGATGAGTTTCAGCACCCTCGTCAATGCTACTTCACCCCCACCCACAAGTAAGACATCCCTCTCCTTCAATTGATGCGCAAGTTGTAACGAATTAGTCATTCTCTATCTTTGAAGTCTTTTCCCTTTCGCCTGATGCTTGCTCCTGTGTAAAATTATTACTAGTTTATATAGATGTTTTGCACCTGGACTGGATTATAACTAGTTATATACCTAAGGTACAATCCATAAGGAACTAATGGATTGACTAATAGTCACATATGTTGCTGTGGGATCACCACATACACACACAAAGATGCACTATAATAAACTGTGGATCATGTGACTTTCTATCAAAAACAGTAGCAGTGATGTAATCTTATATTGGACAGAAGCAATTAAGACATCAGATGGTGTCAACTATCTTATTCTAAAATAAGAAGAACTTGAATATGTTCTAGCAATGTGTGAAAGCCACATTGAAGAGCGAGGGGATGAGAGTGGCTGCTACAGAAGTCTCTGTGGATCTTATCTCTTATATCAAAAAAGAGGGCAACAATGGAAGGCAACGATGGTTTGTTGTGTACTGGTTTGTGATTGTAATTTGAGCTAAAATTCCTTCTAAAATGACACCATTATTGACTTAACCGTGGTACTTGTCACGTGTTTCGTTGAGAAGTATAGTCCCAATTGGCGGTAACATAAGCTGTGAGATAGTATATTATTAATAATTTAAATAGAACAGTAAGTATATGAAGAATATATTAAAAGGTGTTAACAGTTTTGGGTGTCAGATAAAGACAGTCAAAGATTAGTCGAAACATAGTTTAGTGATTTGTTCTATGGAATTAGACTTAGTACTAAGGTCAAAAAATATTTCTTGTTATGTATTGATATTCTATCATCATGAAACTAATAATTAACCTACTAGAAATACTATTCCGTTTTTTGCTATACTTTAATCGTTTTCTTTTTTGAATTCAAAGATCAAATATCATGAATATGTAACAAAAGGAAGTAGAACTGTTTGAGTTTCCGTTTTAATTTCTTTGGGTAATGAGAAAAGTCATAGGAAATTAGAAAGAAGAAGGGCAAAAATGACATAATATAAGATAGAATGAAATAATATAATTAATAAAGTTCACCTGATTTATTGCTAGCAAAAGAAAGAAGAAATAACAAAAATGGGAAAGGCAATTTAACTTTATGGCAATAAAGTAAAACAATTTATAATAAAACAATTTTTTTGATAAAAGAAAAAACCTTCATAGAAATCTTGGAAATTCTTAAATGTCAAAGGCTTTTATAGAAGGAGAAACAAATTTATAGTCTTCCTTCTTTGATGCTTTAATTATTAAGTTAACGTGAAAAAACAAAAGATGAGGGAGGCAAATAATAATAATAATAATAATAATAATAATGATAATGATAAAATAAAATTATAGTGAAAAGGATCAAAGTTATAATAAAACAAATTTTCCAGGTATTAAAAGCGGATTTTAAACTGAACCAGCAGCGTTTGTCGTGTTCAAAGTCTGATGGGTACCTTGAGAAGGGAAATTATAATTATCGTTTGGAATTCCATGCATGCTATTTATGCCAAGTGAATTGGCACCAATTGTTTGCCGGTACCCGGGAGATACAGCAGGTTGGCCATAAGAAGTCCTATCTTCCTCGTTTGAAAGGCTCGTTTGAAGAATATTATTATTAGGGTTCGAAGATGAACTGTCCGAATTTGGGTTTAGGGACAAAGATTGTAACTGTGCGTCCATCTCCATAAACTGTCCTCCGATATGTGTCACGTCAGGCATCATGTTCCGGTTCAAATCAGTACCAACAACATTATTGCCTGGTAACTGCCAGTTACCTCTGATGATGGTGGGCTGGCTTGATTGATTGTCCATTACATTCATTTGATTCATCTGAGCATATTGGTATTGTTGGTTCATTAGCTGTTGTTGTTGTCTAATTTGCATGGCATCAATGTAATTTTGTTGTTGTTGTTGTTGTTGCTGTTGCTGCTGTTGTTGTTGCTGATATCTATATTGTTGATGCTGCTGTTGTTGTTGTTGCTGCTGCTGCTGTTGTTGTTGTTGTTGCTGCTGTTGTTGTTGTTGTTGCTGCTGCTGCTGTTGTTGTTGTTGTTGTTGTTGTTGTTGTTGTTGTTGTTGTTGTTGTTGTTGTTGTTGTTGTTGTTGCTGTTGTTGTTGTGAATTTTGTTGGACTTCTGCTAGAAGTGGTACGTTGTCGGTATTTGTTGAATACATCGGGGTAAGAGTAGTTTGTGGATTAACAGAATAAAATTGCTGGTTTTGGTAAATGTAGGCATTGTTTGGAGCATTCATCTGCGCCATTGGAATGTTTGTTGAGTAAGGTGCTGGTGTTTGGTAGTTCAAAACTTGCTGATGTTGTTGCGATGGAGATGTTAACATGTTCCTTGCTACTTGGTTTCTTCCCCATGACAGTCTAACGGGGTTGCTACCGAACATAAATCCTTGTAGTCCTTGAATGGCTGCTTCCGCATCTAATTTACTTTCAAATTTCACAAATCCGCAGTTTTTTCCAGGTGGTATCTTAATACTCAGAATATTACCAAATGGACGGAAAACTTTCCGAAGCTGATTTTCGGTTACTCTTTGTTCAAGACCACCAACAAAAACTGTTGTATTGGTAGGGTCTGTTGCAAAATAATCATTAAGCATTGACTCTGACATTTGATTATTTATGAATACCGGACTAATTAGGTCTTCACCTCTAGCCTGATCTTTGGAATAATTGCCTTGCCTATTATAATATTCGTTAACACCACTATTTTTATAAGATGAATCTCTCCCGGAAATCAGGTTATTTCTTGATATCATATTGCTGGTACCCATCCTGGAATTTCCTTCGTAATTGGCACCTCCACTAGCGTGGTTCTTGTTGTTTCCCTTCTGGTTTTTCGTATTTCCAGATTTCATCAAAAAAGGACCAATGTTATTTTTTTCTAAGTCAGCCTTTGAAATGGTATTTCTAACATCGATATGTTGTTCATTTGAATTATTTCCTTGCATCTGCATTAAAGTCGAAGATCTTGGTGTTGCATATGCAACTCTCAGAGACCTACCTTGGAAGTGAATGCCATTCATCTCAATCAATGCTCTACGACGTTCTTCCTCGTTTCCAAACCTAACAAACCCAAAACAACGGGAAGCACCGGTGATCGGATCAGTCATCACCCTGACTGTCTTGACAGACCTGAATTTGGTTTGGAAGAGCGAGAGTAAGTCAGCCTCTGTAGCCGATGGCGACAAATCACCAACGAACAAAGAGTACTCCGGTGTCGTTGGAATCGAACTCTGCAACGTGGCCCCCGATGCCCAGTTTAATCTAAATGTCCTCTGTTTGTTAGGGTTGGTCTCTTGCTTCGTAGACGTCGAGACGAAATTGGGTAATGCCGTAGCGTTTAAGGCCAGTCCCTCTTGAGCATCTTGCTGGGTCTCGAACTCCACAAAACAGTATCCTGCATGGTGTAGCTGCGTAGTGGCAGGGTCGATGAAAGAAACACCGTTGATGTTTATCTTTTGTGGCGCGGGCGGACTCTCTACTTCACTACTATTGGCACTAGTATTTAGAGCTGTGTAATCCTCGTTAGTATTCGTATTAATATTAGTGTTCGTGGTGGTAGTGTTCGCGGTAGTGGTAGTATCGGAATTATCGTTCGTATCATCATTGGAAGAATCCGGATTAGGTTGTGGGTCACTAGTAGAACTACAAGGAATCAACAGATTCTTCTTCGCCCTAATCAATTTAACAGAAACTCCTTTCCCAAGATGCCTCCATATCTCCTGTATGGTGTCCTCATCGTAAGAAGGGTCCAAATCACCCATCCACAACGTCCTAGGAGGCTCACTAGAGGTCTCTATAGTAGACGAAGGCGGTAACGGAATAGTATTCTCCTTCATTGTGTGTGTGTATGTGTGTGTGTCTTATTTTCCTATTATTGCTATTAAATTCTATTAGTTTTTGTTTATATTATGATAGTAATTAAGTCCTAGAAAAAAAAAGAGTTTTTCTTATATATTTCTGTTAAAAGAAAAATCAATAAAGTTAATATTTACAACTCACATTATGCTATATTATATTAAATACAGTAAGTAGTAGACAATGCACAAAAATAAGCCAATCATCTAAGGGTCCTTTCAATTTAAAATAAATTTTTTTTTTTTTTCACTTTCACAATTGTTTAAACAAAAAGCAATTTCCTTACTGCAACTGCAATGTCCCCCCCCATACCACTATAAACTTCTGGACCCTTCGGCTATAACTTCAGCCCAAAAGAAAAAACAAAAAAAAGAAATTTTTGTGTTTTTGACGGGAAGCCCAAAGACGGAAAATAGAAGCAGAAGAAGACTGTGCTACACCACTTCTACTCTAAGCAATACCAGTAAACCAGCTCTGCCAGCTCTGTTAGTACTAGCTCTGCGATAAGTACATAGCAAGTACGTTTTTCTCAGCTTCCTCAACAGAACGGTCTGTAGCAATAACGACGCCCGGAAAAACGTGTAATTGGGAAAGCAATGAACCAAGACAAAAAAAAAAAAAAGAAACGACAGAGAGAGAGAGAGAGAGAATCTGGGGTTTTAATTTGAAATAAGACGCTTTTTCGGATTTAATACTGAGCCGGGTAAGTTGGGGTTGTTTTTAGTTGTTTTTTATAATAATAGGGTTTTTCTTGGGATTAGGGTTATCTTGGTGTCACTAGGGTTAGTATATTCTTTAACTTGTTTATTAAAGAGAGAGAGAGGGAGAGCAACGTATTATACTAATATACTATAATTATACCAAAGACTCCAAGATATAGCAGTCATGGATCGCAGGACTAAGTTGTTGGCGAGGTTGAGGGGGAGCAATTGGAGGAAAGAGAAGAGGCGGAAGAGTAGTATTATCGAGTTTCGTGTAGGAGACGTGCCTGATATAATACAGGATGATGTGCAGGATGATGTGCAGGATGATGTGCAGGATAATGTGCAGGATGTTGTACAGGACATTATACAAGAGGATATACACGATGAAATAGAAGAAGATAAACATGAAGATATACATGACGATATACAATACGATAGACATGACGATATACACTACGATAATGATAACACACAAGAGGTGATACGAGATGTAGCACAAGATGGTATAGATATAATTCAGGGAGATCAAGACGCGATACATTACAACACTTATGATTTTGATGAGGCGCCTATTTCCAAGCTGTATTCTTCTATTACCTCGGTGACAACTATACATGTGCTACAGTCTATATTTGTGAACTTGTTCGAGAACAATTTGGTTCCACAGGCGCTGACAGCTTTCAACGAAACTGATGAACACGACGGACGTGTCTCGCAGTTGAAGAAACTGTCACATAAACTAGACATGAGGATATTTCAAACACTGTCGGATAACCTGACCTTGGACCTAAACGATATACTGGATATTAACAAGGCGAACAATGAGCTGTGTTACCAGCTGAAAGAACTGAATACAGAGACCCAACTGCTCAATAAGGAACTGGTGAAAATACGAAAAGAACATGCCTCAGTGAGGTACGGTGGTGACAAACATAGATTGGAGCAAAACAAGTCCAAGATAGACTCTAAAATAGAACTCAATGACAAACTAACCCGTTTAACAGATTTGTTATTGGATGATGATGCAATTGGAGATCAACAGGAGCCTGACCCCATCGATACATTTAACCTACAGAATATATGTAATATGCTCGACCCCAATAATGGTATTATTCCTAGGATGAAGAGAGCTATTTCAAATATCGAAACTACATAAGGCTAAAACAAACAAAAGTGGCATTATTTTTTGTTTTATTTTTATTTTTTGCATTGATTGATTTAAGGGTTCTTTTTATTTTTAGATATTGCCGTCTCAAAATCTGTTCACAATACGGTTAGCTCGGGCCCCCTCGTACCCCTTCCATCTGACTATATTTGATATTGTTAACTCGTGATGATTAGCTCTCCAATTGATAAGCATATATGTGACATTTACATATCCTGTACAAAGCTAGCCTTTGTTTGTAACATTATATTATATTTTATATTAAAATTATGTAATATAAACGGACCTCCGTGCGTTATATTCTGTGAGGATGTGCAGTACCTGTCCTTATTTATATTTAAACTCAAAACTATTGTAAAAGTAAGTTACTCTGTCGTCGTACTTATAATAGCGACCAGAACAATAATAAGCAAAAAAATAATGGTTGTACTCCGATACGGGGAGTCGAACCCCGGTCTCCACGGTGAAAGCGTGATGTGATAGCCGTTACACTATATCGGAATAGTAAATTTGTTATACACTGTAAAAGACTAAGCACCTATTTTAGACATAATTGGATCATGTGATTATATAATGAAAACTAGAAAGTATATAATAATGAAAGTACGTAATAAATCCTAGATTATATGTTTATGCAATGATAATTTCTTGTTTCCTTTTTGCAAAGGTATGGACTGAAAAGGAGGCAATCTGATATATAGCTTAACTAAGAATTCATGCGTTTTTACTTTAATATTTATGAAGGGCGTCACTCATAAACGATGTCTTTATTTAGAAGTGTTCTATCTGTCCTCCTCTCAGACACTGGATTTGATTGAGAAACCATCATGTATGTAAATCCGTTTTTACCTAGGGCACTGGGTATCTCTGTATTGACAATGCCAAATTCACAAGAGGGCACATGGCTTCTTTGGAAACTATAAGGACCGGTAAATACAGCATCTTCTATAAAACCAATTACCTTTTTTACTGCTGTAATCGCAATCCTTCTCTCTCCAATACTTGTTTATCGAATTGTATCAGGTATACTAGTCTATTATCATGGCCATCCTGAGGCATTGAGTGTGGGGTCACTTTTGAAGGGAATCCAGCCCCATCGAGATATCCATGAATTATACCACACACGAAGTAGTCACAAGAGACATTTTCTCCGGATATAAATTGTGTTAAAATGGGCTTATTGTCCACTATCATATACTCGTTCTCCCTTTCCGAAGACTTGACCAAGTCATTGCTCACATGGCCGAACATGTAGGACCAGAGTGAACCGTGAATGAATTGCAACACATCTAGTATCTTCAGGTCTCTACGTCTCATCTTGTTAATGAAGTTGGTAAGCGATCCATCCTGGTCAGAGGACGGTGCTGATGGCGAGCCACTCGAGGCCGCATTACTTCCTGATCCCGACGACAAGAAGTTCTTAGAGGTGAAAGTGGCGGATGCCCTGAAATTCAACAGCTCTATAAGCCTGGTCCCTATGTTATGACCCAATTGCGAAAGTCTGGTCTCAAACTCGTTTATATCTTTACAGTCATTGTGAATATTGACTATCATCTCCTGATAGAGAAACACCATCGCACTGAGAGAAACCTCATTCTTCTTGAATATTAGCGATTCGTTATATATCGACATTAGTATTTGCGGTTTACTTGTTCTTGTTTGGATTAGTTTGTGTTGTAAAAAGGATGACACGTTCTAAAATGTCGTATTTTTCATTTTAACTTTTTTTTTTTTGTTAGTAATTGCTAATTCGTAAATTGAATTAATTTTTTTTTTTCTTTAGTACTTATATGAAAACATATCATTATAATTAATGAAATAAACTTATATATGTATGACATTATTTAGTTAATTATTTAATATTAAAAAAAAAACAAAAATAAGAGGTATTATAATTTAAAAAAATATGCATTTTTTATGTTGTTTTTTTTTTAAAGAAAAAAAAAGGTATATTGTGTATTAAGATAATAAATTAACGTTTCTTTTATTATAAGCAGACAGACTATTATATTATCCAATTTTTTTTAGCCAGATAAAGTCAAGTTATCTTCTTTCATATTGTTAATCTATTATATTTCCCATTTCACAAAGTCTTAATTTTTTTTTAAAAAAAATAATTATCATACAGAATATAATTGGTTTGGGGTGGTTGGTTGTGTTTTGTTGGTGCTTTGTAATTTGTTTTTTAGGTCGTTTTAGTTCTTGTTCTTTTGTTCTTTTTGTTCTTATTTTCCTTAATTTTTTTTTTTATTATTATCAATATCTATTATAAAATAAAGAAAAAAAAAGATTTATTAATAAACAATTGTTTTGTTTTTTAACTTAGAATCTCAACTTGGAGAAGAACCATTGGTTCTTACCGGCTTGGTGTCTTTCTTCAAAAGCCTTCTTAACAACCTTCTTGGCCTCTTCACGTTGAGTTGGTTCCTCGAAAGTCTCAGTGGAGACAACAGACTTGAAGGATTCAACATCCAAAGTGTATCTGGTTGGCAACAAATGGTTGTAGTTGATAGCCTTGATGAAAGGCTTGATCTTAGTTCTCTTGGCAACCTTCTTAGCACCGTGCTTCTTGGTAACCTTGGATGGGTATCTCTCAATACCAGCAACCAAAGCGTGGGCAAATGGGTGAGACTTGGAACCTTCATCGTGAGGCTTCACGATGACAACCTTCTTACCGGCATAACGACCACGGACGACGACAGCAACCTTACCAGCTTTCAAGAACTTGGCCATTGTTGTTTATTTTGTTGTTGGTTTATTATTATTTTTTCTAGTTCTTCTTTTTAAATAAGAATAACGAATATAAATCAATTGCAAAGAAATTTAATATAATACAACAAAGAAAGTATTTTTTCAATAGGTAGAACAGAACAAAAAAAAAAATTTTTCTTACACCATCTGAAAAAAAAAAAAAAAATTTCAACGAACGAAGAAAAATTTTTTGCTTTGCTTTGCGGGCATCTTTTCACCACTTCCACTTCCACATCGTCTTGGGTGATGTTGTAGTACTACGAAGCTTTCTGTCTCTCTGCGTTGCTTTCTCTCTCTGTGCATAGGCAAGTTTTACACACAGTTACACAGTACCCTTAGAGCATCTCTCTGTACGATTACATATTGTTGAAATTTGTATTAATTGGACGTTAATAGTGATGCGGGTTCTTGTTATTTATATTTAAGTTACCCTGCTATTATAAGCACCCTTATTTTCTTTTTTTTTTTATTTCTTCTTCTGCTTATATTTACTTGTGCGGCCATTTGTGCGCATGTGGGTTCTTGTCTACATTACCCTGAGGTCTTAAAAATAAAAATTCAAGGTTTTCCTAATACAGTAATACTGAGTTTTTTTTACGAGGGCCGAGATAGAAGGGGTAAAGGGGAGATACAAGATGTCTGGGTGCACATAAAACAGTCACTTATTATTGATGATGGTAAAGTGGAGTTACATCTCCACTGTAACTCTCGGACTACTCAATGACTCAATTCTGACTTGCCGTATAGGCTTACAAGTGCTCGATGCATTATATATATGTGTGTGTATTGTCTAATGGGATATTGTATGTATGTGTGTATATAGTATATATATACAATTGCATAGCATCTAACTCTATACACATGAATAAGTTCGAAGAGATTGTTCTTGAGTCGGATGTCGAGTCTGTCAAAGATGAAGTGGAGGAGGAGAAGCCGTTCTTTAAGACGGATGAGCTTGAGTACCCCGAGGGCGGGGTACAAGGGTGGCTAACGGTGTTTGGAGCGTTCTGTGGGCTGGTTGCGTGTTTCGGAGTGCTCAATGCCTCCGGTGTCGTAGAAGACCACATCCAACTACACCAATTGAAACATGTCCCCCCATCGACCATCGGTTGGATATTCGCGCTCTTCCTCTTCGTCACTTACAGTACTTGTATCTTCTCGGGAACATACTTCGACAGGAACGGCTTCAGAGACCCCGTCATCGCGGGCGCAGTACTACACGTTGCGGGTCTCTTTGCCACGGCTAACGCTACACAGACATGGCACTTCATCCTCAGCTTTGCTATCGTCTTGGGCCTCGGAAACGGCCTCATGTTGTCCCCTCTGGTGGCGGTCCCAGCACACTACTTCAGTAGGAAGCGCGGGAACGCCCTCGCACTGGCAACCGTGGGCGGGTCCATCGGAGGCGCCATTTTCCCTATCATCCTCCGGAAATTCTTCGCTCTAAAGAACGACCATAACCCTAATTACGGGTTTATATGGGGGATGCGCACCTGGTCCTTCATTGACTTGTTCTTGCTAATTATCACAGTGCTGGTGACTCGTGAAAGGCTCCCACACATCGTGGACGACGCAAAATACAAGGAAGAGTACTGGGCCAGGCGTATCTTCAGAGTCTACATCGTGCAGAGCATAGACATAAAGGCCTTCAGAGACATGAAGTACCTGTTCTGCGTCCTCGGGGCCACGCTGGGAGAACTGTCTCTTTTCGCAACACTGACATATTTCGCCTCGTACTGTACCGCCCACGGAATTGCAGCCTCGGACGCTTACATCCTCACCATGGTCCTCAACTTGACTGGCGTCCTCGGAAGGTGGTTACCAGGCTTTCTAAGCGACATGTACGGCAGGTTCAACCTTACCATTATCATGACCCTTTCATTGAGTATCGTAATGTTCGTCGGTTGGATACCATTCGGTACGAATCTCACTAACATGTACGTGATCAGCGCCCTGTATGGTTTCTTCTCAGCCTCCATTTTTTCATTGATCCCAGTATGCTGTAGTCAAATATCAAGAACCGATGAGTTCGGTAGAAGGTACTCTACGATGTATTTTGTGGTGGCTTTTGGAACGCTTATCGCCCTGCCCATTACCGGTGCAATCATAAACGATAAATCCTACAGAAGTTACCAAAACTACGTGATATTTGGAAGCGTCACAACTTTCCTGACAGCTCTCTGCTACATTATCTCAAGGTTTTACTGTGTTGGCTTCAGACTGGTTAAGTTCTGAAATCATTCTGTAAGGAAATTAATCAAAAGAAAATATTATTACACTACTCTAATATTTATTGTCCCTTTATTTTATTTTATTTTTTTTTTATTATTTTGGAGCTATAACTAGATGTTTCCAACTACAAATATGTCGCTATAACTACATTTTCTTCTTTAAAATATATATTGTAATCCTAAGGAATCAATTGCTAATAAAAATAAAACAAAACAAAATATATAACCTACAAATACACCGAATTTTCAAAATATATTTAAAATATAGCCAAGTTATTTAGAAACTATTTCTATTTGCTATAGTCCTATAGTTAATTATCATAGTGTACTAATACCCGTGATTAGGGCAAAGGGCCGAATTTAAAATTGCCTTTAGTAAAAGTTATTATTATTATAAGGGCCACTCATTTCCCATTGTGGGGGTTTCTGAATATAGGTATTTATGCTCATCGAGTTATTTATTAATCTAGAGATATATCAGCTGCTATATTAGATCATAGACACTTATAAGAACATATTTTATTATTGGAAATACAAGGTTAGGTGGATAGAAGAAATAAATAAAAAAAACATGAATAATGTATTAGACACGCAGGCTCTGAGGCCTTATTATGACCCGGAGACGTTTGATGCAGGTTATCTTGTTAAGTTTAACCCAGATAAGGGTGTTGTTGACTCCAATGGGTTTACTATTGCTTCGAAATTGAATATCGTAAAGAACAGTAAGGATAAAGGGTCTGGAAGCCTGGATCCCACGAAACTATTTTCTGCCAAGAGATCCGCTAATGATGGTAAGAGTTTGTTCAATTTCTCTCTTAACTTCGGATCTTCTTCTGGTGATTTAGGGGGCCACGGCTCAATAGACAGCATAGTGAAAGAGTTCGAATGGGTTGATCTGCTCAATGTAAACAAATGGGCTATTGTGATCACGCAACTCCTGGAACTATTTGTACAGAAATACTTTAAGTTACTGATACAGCAACCATTTGAAGTAACGCGGCTTATCCAGCAAGTTGCGGATTTCAGGAACATCATCAATGTCCAAGATATTAGCGGTATTCAGAGGGGAAGGTCTATATCCCTATCGAACCTGGATAATGATGACGATATCGATTACTTCCCTTCTAGTACACCTGAACCAACCAACAAAAATCTTGTGACTGACACCAATAATGATTATGTTGAAGATGAAGGCGAGTTAATAGAACTAGAAGGTGCCAACGATGAACAATCCCAACAATTAGATGTTTTCATCCCCAAACATTCTATCAGTCCAGAATCTAAACACACTCTCGATATAATGAACGCTATATTAGACGAGGAAGGTATAAGAGGTCTGTGGAAAGCAAACAACACTAACTTCATATACCAAATTCTTTCATCGACTTTGGAAGCCTGGTATACAGGATTCATTTCGCCGTTCTTGAATATACCTGATCCTTATTTTGTGGATTTAATTCATTTCCCAGATTGTCAATCAGCGATTATTTTGTCGCTATCGGTAGGTCTACTAACAACATTATCTCTAATTCCAATTGATCTGATAAGGACCAGATTTATAATTACTGCGCTATCAGGTGATTCGGAAACGATAACAAAGGAAGGAGATATTGTTGAGGAGAAAGAGAGTGACATTCATGTTGAATCGAGGAGCTTGAGGCATTGGATTAGATCATGGAGTTGGCGCCATGATTTGATAAGAATACCTTCAGACCTATGGATTCTTACTGTTTTACATTCTGTTTCAAACGTAACGTTCTCAAAATTATTTGATCTCCTAGTGTATCACAGGTTCCGCGTTGATAAGTATTCCAAAATGACAACCTACAACACTATGAAATTTATCTCTAAACTGATGGAACTAGCTATCAAATTGCCAGTAGAAAATTTATTGAGAAGATGTCAGGTGAATTTCCTAACAAACTCCAACTCTGCCCTGAAAATAAGAGATAGAGACCAGCTGATTATCAGACCACGTAGATATGTAGGTGTTTGGTCAACCTTGAAGGATAGAACCCAATTGCCTGATCTATGGAATGGTTGGAGAGTTGGTTTGATGAGTATTGCTTGTGGTTACGGCTTCAAGGTGTTAAATAAACTACCAGGTGAAACTGTACAGGAAAAGTTTTAAAAATAGTTCCAATTATTACAAAAAGTAATGCGATCCAATTGAAGCAATTTTGTGCTGTTATTTAAATCATAAGTTGCGAAGTTGTGCCATATTTTAATGACCTAATTTTTTATCTTTTTATACATTGATATCCTAAATTTTATATTCTAAGAGTAAAACAACAATAACAATAGTTTTCACATTAGATTAAGTATATATTTGGCTATTTACTCTCGCTGCGGGAGATTAGGTACTCACCAAGCACTCGTAGTGGATCATTAGGTTGTTCTATAGCTATCTTCCTCATACCATCCAGTAACGCCGGCGTCACGTGCTCGTTTAAGTAACGTCTGGTCTGGGAGCCACCAATTGTGTTCATTAAGTCCACCTTCTGGGTATTATCTGCAAGCCCCTTAGTTTCTTGTTTCAGTGGCAGTATAGGCTCCTGTGCCGTTTGTGGTGGTGGTGGTGGTTGTGATATAGTTATATGAGGATCCTCGGTCTTTAGTGGTTCCTGAATTGGTGGGGCATCTACATTTTCTTCCTCTTGTTTTACCTGTGTCTGACCTGCTGAACCCATCATAGAGTTATCTAGTCTTTCAATAGCGCTCTCAGTCGGGGCAGTATCTCTAGCGTCAATGGTTTGAGATGCATCGGTGGCTTGGGGAGCGTCGGTGGCTTGAGCTTGAGCTTGGGCCTGGGCCTGGGCCTGGGCCAGGGCTTGGTCTGTCACTGGGGCAGAGTCTTGTGATACCACCTCGTTGATGTCCATCGTCTTTAAAAGGCTTGCAATGTCCTAAAGAAGGCCTTTTATATCCTTTTGATGCCAAATCCTCAACTGCCCAACTTATTTTTTTTTTTGTAAGCATTTAAGGTCTAGAGAAAAAGGTTTTTAAGTTTACTGTTTAAAGGATGGATAAAGAAGCTTAGTAAAGGGCTAACATAGGAACGATTTACGGACATTAGAAGTATTTACTAGGAACAAAAAGTCATGGGTGACATACAGGACCCATTTGAGGATGTTGTACGCGATACGGAGGAGCAAGTGGACAAGTTGGAGCAATTTCTGGAGCAGAAACATAGGTACAGCAGTGATACAGAACGGGAAGAAGTACGAGAGATTGTAGAAGACGTAGCTGAGACGCTGGTTGATCTCGACAAGAGTATAGATGTTGTTGCCAGGAGCCAGGATGGAACCGTTGATGTGTCACACAGGCGAAGCAAGTTGGCATTGTTAAGGGAGAAATTCCAGAAGTTGAAATCACGGTACAAGAATTCAGGGTTGGATGTCACTGGCGATAATGATGAGTCCCTCGGTACTGACCACCCTGATGATGCTCATGTAACTGTGGATCTGGAAGAAAGCAGTGCGCAGGATGTTGATATTACAGGTGGGATGGCCAATCCATTTCAAGAACAGATGTTGAGGGAACAGGATACCCATCTTGATGATATACATCAGACTATGAAAAATCTACATCTGCAGGCAGAAACTATGGGTCAAGAGCTGGAAGATCAGGGCCAATTGTTAGATGATATGGACCAAGGTATGGATACCGTGGCTGGAAAATTGGCAAGAGGGAGAAGACAACTAGAATGGGTTTATGAGAAGAATAAAGAAAGGTATAATGATTGCTGTATAATGCTGCTGATAATTGCGCTAATCGTACTTCTAGTTCTTGCATTTATTGTATGATTATATCGAATTGTTATCATTATGCATTATCATATATAGGCCTGCTTTTTCTCGACGATAGATAAATAATAGGTGTATCAATCTGATTTTAATACATATATAATTATTGAGTAATCAATGCTAAAGGAATATAGCTAATGCTGAATAACCAGGGTTTATATTTTATTCTAAGATGCAATTTTTTTTATGTTTTGATAGTAGATTTGCTCTCTTTGTCTACTCATAAGAAATCCGAGGTGGCAGTTTATATAAATGTAGGAATACATCATATCAGTAAAACAATATAGACAGTATATACATTTACTACCTCCTTAATAAAATATGGAACAATTTGAAATTTTATTATATACTTTTCCTCAGAAAGGAATTTAAATCTTGTATTATTGATATCTTATGGAACTGATTCAAATAAACACGATGCAATAATCAACTAAGGTATGTGATTGGCTAATGATGATTGTTCTTAAAGACCAAACCAGTCTATTAAATGAATACCATAAACAGTTTAGTTGCGATATATAATTATAATAAATCAAAAGGGTTAGAAATAGCTAGTTCAACAAAACCCTTGTCATGTATATGTAATATATTACCTATATGATATAGTCCATAAAGGAGATTTCTTCCTTCATATCAATATTGCTATTTTTATTTTATTGTATTTAAGAAAAAAATCTTCTTAGTAAAATGCTTATATGGTTACAAATTAGAAAAAATGCATTACTTTTCTTTATTTTTTTTGTAAATTCTTAAATGCTGCCGAAGCTCCACTGCTGGCTTGATTTTTATCTATCAATTGATCGTTATTTTTGATTGACTGTATAACTTCGAAGCGGCTACTGCTAATATGCATATTTTCTGGACGAACTCGCTGTTTAGCACTCAAATATGACGGGGAAGATGGTACAGAAACATTATTTGGTGTTCTCTGTACATTTTTCAAAGATGTTCTATGCGGTACCGGAGCAGTAGGTGTTGAAGGTGAACCAGAAATGGACTGTCTTTTCATTACTGGGGAAGCCAGATTTGTTACGTTTTTAGGTTTTACATTCGTATTTATAGGAGGGACAGGTGGACTTTTGAATCTAGGATTTTTCTTTGTTTTACCCAAATCAGGTATATTTTGAGATCTCAATGAAGGTTTTTCTATTGCCCTTGGGGGGACATGTCTTTTTAGACTTGCATTAGCCTCGTCTGGTGCTTGGGGTGGTTTTGATTTAGGAATATCCTTATTCTTTTTTGCTACTTGTTCACGATTATCTATTAAACGTTCCTTTTGCACTCCTTCTGTATCATTACTATTCAAATCGATATTCTCAACTTTATCTGTAATATCTATACCATCCTCGATCAATTTTCTAGTTCTGAAAAAGCAATCAATCCAATTTTCATTACAGTTTACAATTAATCCTTTTGTTAGTTCTTGCGGGAAGGTCGCTAACAATGAAAATGACGGCAGAGAAATAAACCATAGTTTGTATTTGTACCTTTCCAAAATTAAGAAACCTTTCCTTGATAACTCATTAAATTCAAAATCATACATGGATAGATTAGTATCACCTAAGTTGACCATAGGATTCAGCGATTTTTCACCTTTGCGAATATTTGTTTGTATTTCTTTGAAAGCTAATGATCCGTCCTTGTATAAAGTTAGTAGTTGCGGAAATATATTTGTTGGTCTAATCGCAGTCTTATGCTGAGAAACTAGAGAAGTTATTAAACCATCATTTATTTTTTTGTATGAAGAAATAGCCATGTCTGGACCAGCAGCATCATAACTAATCGCTTTAACGTATACAAAATCCTGTTTCAAGATACCAACACTAGGTTTAATTTTCAATGGTTCATAATGTAACTGATCATCCTTTTGTGGGAGTATATCTGCTTTTGAAATACCATTCTTATTAGTATCAATATCCTCACTAGTTTCCGTTTTTAATGGACTGGAAAGAGTGTCATATATGCCATTTGGTTCTGGAATTGGCTGTTCACGTTTCTCCGCAAAATCAAATTCATCATCTGTTGAAGTTGTGCTATTCTTTTCTGGAGATTGGTGCTCCTGTGTATGTGGTGAGTTCATGTTAACAGTTTTAGCAGATATTGGAGCCACAGTAATATTTTGGCCAGTATATTTGATTTTATTAGGTGAAGTAGCTGTACTACCATTAGCATGTATATTGCTGCCATTTATATTCTGGTTAGGAGTACCATTTGTAACAATAGCATTATCATAACGTGTTCTCATAACCTTATCCCTCGGCGTAGTTGTGACACCAGATATATTAGGTGCATTGTGAGGAATCTGAGTTTGATTAACAGTTCCCATATTAATGGGCATGGGTGCATTATTCATTGGCATGCCAGTTACTGGTTGTGGTGGAAGTAAGGGTGCAGTGACGATATTATCAATAGGGGTTGAATCTACCACTATATTACTGATGCTTTGAGTGCTATTGTTAGTAGGTGAAATGTTAGATGATGAAATACCGAGTTTCTTCCTCCATTCTACAATACTACTTGTTGTACTAAATTCTTTAGCAGGCTTCTTTCTCTTTTGTTTTGTTACTGGGATATTCCTTAGCGGTGTATCAATTACATGTAGTTGTCTATTCTGAAGAATATTTTGGTGATTCATATTTGACCTCATAACAGAAGGCGAAACAAAAGTGGTATTTGGTTTTATTTGTTGTTGTACCTGCCATATACCTCTCCAAATCTTCTTTTTATCATTCCAGTTAATAGTAGCAAACCATGGATCCTTCTTAATGTCAGCTATGGACGCACGTTGGGTAGTATCTAACGTAAGCATCTTTCTTACCAGATTTACTACTTGTGGATTCGAATTGCCTATATTTGACACTTTATCGGGATTCCAGGTATAATCCAGAGAGACAATCTTCTCAAAGGTTTTCAGTTCATTTTCACCTCTGAATGGTGGGAATCCCTGAACAAACTGGTAGATCATACACCCTAACGCCCAAATATCAGACCCAAAACTACACTTATTGTAGAGTAACAGCTCTGGTGAGACATATTCTGCGGTTCCTACAAAGGAGGAGCAACCATTTTCATCTTCAGTAACTACTCCATTACCATTAGAATCATCAACATCAGTCTCCTTTTTACCTTCAATGCTGCTAGGAGAGGCAGCCGCACCAAAGTCTGTAATCATCAGTATACCATCTTTATTCAGCAGGACATTCTCCGGTTTCAAGTCCCTATGTATTACACCTTGAGAGTGCATGAACTCCAATGTATCGACTAATTGTGCAGCAAAATGGTTAGCCCAAGTATTATTAAACGTCCCCATTTTATGTAACAGCGTCAATAACTCACCCCCAGGCGCATAGTCCAGTACGAAGTATAGGTTCTCTTCATCATGAAAGGTGTAGTACAGTTTTACAATACCAGGGTGGTTGCCACGCGCCAGCAAGTTCAATGTATTCTTCTCTATAGTGACATACTTAACTTTAGACTCCTTAATGATGTGCTGCTTAGAACATACCTTGATAGCGTACGTCTTCTTCAAATCTCGTTTATCCAATGCTTTATACACAGTCGAGTATGATCCGTGCCCGAGCTCTTCCTTAAATATGAACTCGTGTGGTGAACGTTTTCTTGAAGTCATAGGTCCATTACACGTAATCTATTTCTCTCAGTATATCTTCTAATATCTAATCCAGTTCTTTTTTTTTTTTGTTTTCTTTTTTTATTAAAAGTTATTTGAAAATAAAGTTAAGATAATATCTTTCCAAATAAATTCAATGTTTTATCCTTAAGGGGAATGATCCTGCTCTTTCTCTCTCTCTCTTTCTCTCTTTGTCTCGGTTATCCCTTGCTTACCAACTTCGATATACTTATCCCCTCAGTCACAATCCACTAGTAAATCAAACACTTGCGTTGTGTTAGTTCTATGTTGGGATCTTTATGGCTCTTTGATAAAATAAGTCCCTTTCCTTTTAAGCAACTCATGATCTCTTGGTTCTTTTCGGATCCTCGGGTCTTGAAAAAAAAAAAATATGATAAAAAAATGCCCTTTGAAAAATAAAAAATTTTATTTTAAAAATTGTTTAGCACATTGAATACAGCTCATCGCTTGATTTTGGAGGTGTTGTAGTGGACATAAGGGGGTAATTACGTGTAGTTAAGATGTCTGATATGCATAGGTTGTTGACTTTCCCCGAAAGACCGGTTTCGGGGGCCTATTTGGAGAGTTTGGGGCGGTTTTTGAGCGCTGGTGTTCCTGCTACTTACACGTTAGAGCAAGTTGCTGAGTTTGAGAGGTCTGAGCGTGGGGAATCGTTGCCTGAAGAGGTAGAGGAGGCGTCTAATACTACTCCGTTGCATATCTTGGCGCGGTCGCTGCCCCAGGATCTTACTGCGGAGGAAGAAGATGTTGTTTTGAAGATGATGGACATGTTGTTTGAGTACGGTGCCGGTTGGAATTTCATAGACTATGAGGATAAGACGGTTGGAGACTTGATATTGGAGAACAACGGTCAGAATAGACAGTCTTCGCTATACCAAAGAGTCGTAGAGGCTGGCGTGAGTGCCGAGCTATTGCTTCGGAAACTAAACGGTGGAGAAGTTGAATTTATTGACGAAGGTGAGTTACTACAAGCTGGAGAATGCTATCCAAATGCACAACCAGAACCTGAACAAAGGGTTGAAGTTGAAGTAGAACCCGAGCTAAAGGACAATGATGCTGTTCAGGACGAAAATGCTACAGCGGCAGACCCGGAAACGTACCTAAGGACGAAACTGAAATATACCGATGATGCCCTTATAACTGAAGAGAATAAAGATGGTGTTATGATGGAGTGGGAGACTGATATAATGAAGCTAGCTGCGGATACTCTGGTGTCAACGACAAAAAACCCCTCCGAAGCCGTGGTGTTAAACATTGGTTTTGGTATGGGGATCATAGACACATTTCTGCAAAAGAGCAAGCCAAAAATGCACTATATATGTGAAGCACACCCTGATGTGCTCTCAAAGATGAAAGAAGACGGTTGGTATGAAAAGGAAAATGTGATTATCCTAGAGGGCAAGTGGCAGGACTCTTTAAACAAGCTGCTGGATGAGGGCACAGTTTTCTTTGACGGTATATACTACGATACCTTTAGTGAACACTATGAGGACATGTTGGATCTTTACGACGTCATTGTTGGCCTAATCAAACCTGATGGTATCTTTTCGTTTTTCAATGGGCTAGGAGCTGACAGGCAACTATGCTATGATGTTTACAAGAAGATTGTTGAGGTTGATGTAGCAATGTACGGTATGAAATGTGAATATGAAACAATTAGCTTATCGGATAAGCTTCCTAACTGGAAAGATGTTAAGAGATCTTACTATAATTGTGATTATTACTACCATCCTAAGATCTCTTTCGCATAAATTACATAAATCTTTTTATAAATGTGCGAATATATATTTTTATTTTCCTATATGCATTATAATCGTTGTTTTTAACTAATGTTACAGTCTTTAGCGCCGGGATGTATAGTAAATTTCTATTATCATCGGTAGGTAAATTTTAAATGTGATTTACACCAATCTTATTGTACCGTTACAATTTCTAACTCATCGTCGATAACTCCTAATTTACGATTGCGGTTTGACCACCTCCCAGTTTTTTTCTCTTTGGTGGGTTTTCCGTAACTTCTTTTATTGTATCATTCACTTCTGTTTCAATTTTTCTTGCCAAATCTAATTTTTCCATACTTACGGCAAGGATTTGCAGACTGTCATCATCAGACATCGCAGTATTCCCTGTCCTACCTACAGATTCTGATTCCTGCTTGAATTCCTCTTTAATATTTCTTTGATTGTATTCTTGTTCAATCCATGCTTTCTTCTCTTCCGACTCATTTGGACCAAATCTATCATTTGCCCTCTTTTTGATTCTTGAGCGGAGGTCATGTTCCCAGTTCCGCTGAGTATTTGCTACTCTCCACTTTCTTTTCCTTTCCTTGTTTAATTCTCTCTTAAACTGTTTGAAATCTTCTTCTGAAAGATACTTTTTAATTAATTTTGTAACCAAGGTGCTCATTCTTGGAATCTTTCTTAGATCAGGAATATTAAATTCAATTTTTGGAGCACTTGTTTTTAGTTTCAATTCTTTAACCATTTCCTTTTTAATTGGTGCCTCGACAGCCGAGTTAACGTTCTCCTGGTTAGTACTAGTCGTACTACTATTGCTGTTCACTTGATTGTTTATAATGTCAATCCTGCGTAATTGTGGGAAGGCTGGCATTTCTTCCTTTACCGTAATAGTCTTTTCATCTTTATCTCTGATATCATTTATGGCTTGATTGTTTGATTCTTTATCATTCGTATCTTCTTTAGATAATATCACAATATCTGGATCTAAATTAGGGTCAGAATTCGAAGTAGAAGGTTCATAGTTATTTGAGGTCGAATTTGATTCTTTTTCAATAGGCGTAACTTCATCTACATTATCTTCTTGATATACATTTTCTTTTAACCCGGACGTTCCAGTTGGAATATTATTGCTTTCTTTCACAGTCGAAGAATTCCCCGGTTTATTCTCTTGCATATCAAGTGGTGCCATAATGGTAGGCTTTGATGATTGATTAGCGGCATAGTTCTCCTCCTTTTTAATGACCCTACGCACTGGCGGTACTAATCCGTCAAGATTCAGTACATTATTTGGCGTATTTTTCTTTACACGTTTAGTTATTTTTTGAGATGCTTTCCGTTCAAGTTCTGGCAATACAGAACTCAACGTATTGGAGATTAATTCAGTCAAATCCGAAATTCCTTCATTATTATTAGTATCTTCATTATTATCGCTTAATCTTTCACGAACCAATTTCTGGACTAGCAAGTTAGTTCTACTAGAACCAATTACCAACTTATTATCAGATAATGAGGAATCTGACCATTCTGCTCTAATTTTTTTTGCGACTATACTTTGAATGTCTGAATCTTTATTATTTTTCTCTTCTTCTTCATCTAATAGTCTTTTACCGTTTGTGTTGATTTCTGTATTATCTTCTTCTGAATCTATAATGGTACTAATATCATTGGAAAGAACTATTACTTTGTTACCGGAAATCTTATTATCTAATAATGGTATATTATCATTCCCAGAGACTTCATTGCTTGTCACTAGTTCTGCAGTATTATTGACCAAATTTTGGTATTTCACAGGCAATTTCTCATTATCAGCAGTTTCGAGAATATCTATTTTCTCATGCACAGGGTGTTCAGCGTTCTCGACTATCACCTCTACAGAATTTTCAGCTCTTAATACCGGATCTACATCTTCGACAGACACTAAATCAGGGTCAATGTTACTTTCATCAATTTTCTCAATCGATTCCTTATCAATCCGAGTCTTATCAGCCTCAACCTTCCTATAATGCAGTTTGGCAGGTGTTCCTTCAATACTAGATTCATTAGTGCTCGACATTTTCTTTGATTCTTCCCCATCTGAGGTATATTTCAATTCATATTTAGAACATATTTTCTCAAATCCTTTAAAGTGAGGTTTTGATGGATAATGATTATCTTTACTGAGGATGGATGTCGTTTGATTTTTAACATCCAACCCATCTGATTTTGTAGATTCGGCTAAATTTGTATCGTTATCAGTTTCTATTTTAACTACTGGTAGTCCATTATTAGTTTTTGACGTGTTTACACCTGAGGTTACCATTAGTCCCTTAGATTTTGATTCGTTGCCCAAATTTACCCTAGTAGTAGCCGATCCAAGTTTACTAGAATTAAAAATCGGAATGACAGGCACATCATGATTGGCTAGCGATCTTACTGAATTTGGCTCAACTTTCACCTTTTTAACTTCCTTGGATTTTGCATTAAGGAGGGCCTTCACAATAGTATTTTTCGTGTATTGTATGATAGTCGCCAAATATCTACTAGCTTCCTCCGGGCTAGCACCAGATGCTGTTTTAGCTTTAGCAGCTGCTTTTAGTGTATTGACAATAGGTCCCAGAATAGTTGTAATTAGTTTTTCTTTCGCAGTTGGTAGTTTTGGTGGTGTAACGCTCTTTTTTTGAACGGCTTGAGTCGGTACTAGTTTATCAATAGCATCTCGTTTCAATAATGTTACAATAGGTAATGCATATGGTGGAAATTCTGGAATGGACCACGGAGGGTGTAGCTCAGTTATTTCCTTTCTCACAATCGAGTCAAGCATAGGTTCATAATAAGTTATATTAGTTACATTTGTCTGATTTTTAGCCGCATTTAAGGCCATTTCCTCCGAGCTCATATTGTTTCCGCCTAAAGATCCCACCTTGCTCGTCTTTCTTGGTACTTTACCCTCTGCTAGATAATTCAAACTAGCAATAAGAGGTGATATTCCCTTTGAAAGATTGAATAGTGGAATTTTTCTTAAAGTACTTAAGGGTATCTTTTTTGGCCTCTTATCCTTCTTCTTTTTAACCTTCTTGATTTTTTTAGGTTTTAGCAGTTCTTCAGCTGCAATTTTCTCCCTCTCCTCCATTTCTTCCTTTGTCCATCTCCTATAAGGTCTTTTTGGTTTACCACTTTTAGTCAATTTTAAATCAGGTGGGTATGGTGGCCCCTTTGCTACAATTTCAGCCAGATCATTAGATTCCCTTTCCCGTTGATCTCTTTCCTTTTGTTTCCTAATTCGTTTCTCCTCTTTTCTTTGTTGTCTAGCTATTCTCTCTTTTTCCTTTTTTTGCTTATTAGCAATCGATCTCTTCTTCTTAACTATCTGAATCACTTCATTTACAGCGCTTAAATATAGTTTTGTCAATTTTTCTTTCTCACTTACTTCTTTTTTTTCAGTCTGTAATATTGGTTTCGATTTTGATTCTTCTGGAGTCTTTGAGAATTTTATCCTGTGTAATTTTGGTATCAGGTTATCTTTTGATGAAGTTATTTTGTCCGATCTATTAATTCTGAAAACTTTAATTTGTTGATTAGTCGATGGCAATGTTTGGATTTTAGTTGGTCTACTTTTCAACCCATCAAGTATAATCGGACCCTTAGAAAAATCACGAGATTTAGATTTACTCTTACGCTTACTTTTATTTTCTTCTTTAGGTCCGAAGGTAGTTGGTATAATAGTATTTGAAACCCCAGGAACAATTTTATCAACTACAGAGCTAGATGGTGTGGAATCCGTAGCTACCATTGTAGGCTTTGCTACTTTTTTCTTGTGGTCATCTGATACCTTGTCATGACCAGATTTTCGTCTATGTTTAGTCTCCTTCACTGATACTGATTTAGTTATATCCTTTAAATCCTTATTCTTTTTAGTTGGAGACTTCTTATCTTTTGTAATAGTTTTCTTCTTTTGAGCAAGATTACTGGGCGCTAATATATCTGAAATACTAATATCCCCTAAACCTCTATTAAACTCGTCTATAACCGATGAATCCAGCTCAGGTGTAGCCTGATCCTGAAATGCTAATGTCATCGCATTTTTCATTATAGTATTCATATCAAACGGTTCATCCGTTGCGACAGCCTTTGGCTTCTTTTTCTTTTCAGATTTTGATTTTTTGTCATCTTTTTTACTTTTATTAGCCTTCGACTCTTTGGATCTTTTTGGAGATTTAACTTCAACTGCTCTCAATTCTGACGGAATACTTTTATCTTGAGGTATCTTATTAACCGGTGCTGCTTCATTTTCTACCAAGGAACTATTCACTACCCTTTCAACAACATCAGCTAAAGCCTTAGAGAAATCATCATCCTCAAAAGAAGGTACATGAGCGTCCGATGTTGCTGGTTTTCTGACAGGCTGCGGCTTTACTGGTACTATTGTACTACTTTTATTAAGTTTAGATTTAGCTTTTTTACTCTCTTTTAGTATATCTTTTTTCTGCGCAGGTCGTACTGGCTTCTTTTTATTCTCCGTTACATTAAGTAGCTCCTTTTCAAAAGCTTTTAACGTTGCTTCTACAATCTCGTCAGCTTCTAAATTGCTATCATTTGTGGGCTTTTCCTTCTTACCTGCTTCTTCACCTTCACGTAGGAAACTTTGGATAACATCTTCAAAGTTTAACAAACTTAAATCATCATCAGTTTTTGTCTCGGAAGGTACTTTATCAACTATAAACTTTTTCTTTGAACCAATAGGTCTTTTTTCAGTTTTTTTGCTTGCCTTCTTATTCGTCTTCTTTTCCGACCTCTTGTCGGTCTTTTTATCAGATTTCTTGTCAGATTTCTTGTCAGATTTCTTGTCAGATTTCTTATCAGATTTCTTGTCAGACTTCTTATCAGACTTCTTATCAGACTTCTTTTCTTGCTTTTTAGGTTTCTTATCTTTATCCTTGTCCTTCTTCTTCTTTTTTGATGATTTCTTAGCATCTTTTGTACTAGTCGAACCATTAAGTTCGTTTAATGATTCTAAAATAGCTCTCCGTAAATTTTCATCCTCATCATCTAAGTTATCCTGACTAACACTTTGATGTTCCTGTTCTTCTGGTTTATCAGTTGTCGACCTTTCCGCTTCTAATATACCTTGTCGCAGTATTTGAGCCCATTCTTGATGTTGCCTGGCCTCATCGTCAAAGTTACTTTCACCAGCATTACTGTGTCGGGTATCGTGTTCAGTATTCAAAGAGAGCTGGTGATTTACACCTTCATCTACTTCCATATTTTGCATTGCATTTGCAACAACAGAAACCAAGTCATCTTCGGTCGTGTGTAAGTCCGGAAGGTCCAAGTGCTGTTCGTGATCATGTTCTTGCTCCTGTATCTGCTCCTGTATCTGGTCATGGCCTTGATCGTCTATATTTTCATTTATATTATCAGTATGCGAACTAAGTAAATTACCCACTAGCTCCTGAAAATTGATATCATCATCACTATTTTGAGACATCTTTCTTCCTTTTTTTTTGTTTTTATTCAAAAATAAGGCAGCAATAAAGCTGTTTTCTTTTTTATTAAGTGTACTCTTTCTGTAATATCTATAAAAGAACCGGTCTTCTTACTTGGCAAACAGCTTATTAAGATAGGATTGTTTTAGCCACTTTGTCCAGTAGTCTAGATTGTACCCTTATATCACTGCAACAACGACCTTAATATCTTCAGGTCTTTCCCTTCTTTATTTTGATTCTAGTGTCCACCCTATATTATCGTTTAGAGATAAATGTTTATATTCGCTTTCCTGGTTATTTATTACCCTAGAACGCCAAACTACCACCTAATTCAATATCACTAAAATGGTAAACACCAAATTTTTATATTAATTAGCTTAAAAGAGAGCTCATCGGCTTTTCTTACTTTTTTTTTTTTTAGCTCTTAGTGATTCCCATATACTTAACGTACCTAATGATACCTACTAGTTCACATTTTTATATTACATTATTTAATTATATTTCTCTAATAAACTTTGCAGAGTTGTTCTCATATTGTGCTATTATACTTTACTACATTATCCTAAAAAAAATTTACTTATGCATTGATGTGTTCTAATTGTTATTCTTCTTTTTTATGTTATCAATTTGTTACCTTACAAGTATGACAACGGAGTGGTGATCTATTAAACAGGAATATATTAATTGTTTTATTTGATATCGTATCATTATTATATGGCAGAAAGTCCAACCCATATATTTTTCACTTTCTCTTATCAATCAGAGAGGATAAAATAAAGAGCAAGCAAAAGTGTTCACGTACGCAACACTTATGCTCTATTTCATCCTATCTTTTAGCTAATCTTTTAATTCGTTGTTAAGGAGATTTGATAAAGTCGCTGTAGATGTCAGAGCAATCTTGTAAGTTCTTCTGATTCTGTCTGCTTATGTAGTCCTTGTCAAATGGCAATATCTGACCGGGCTCTTCGTTCTTTATATCTGGAGCATGAGTTACTGCGTCGAAATCTAGTAAGTAGCTTAGATCGTACGGGCTTTGTTCCATATCCAATGGTATTATTTTCTTTTCCTCTCTAATCGTAGGAAGCTCATCGGCGGCATCTTTTTTAACCATATGTGTAACGCCCACATCGGGAGCTCTACCACCAAAGTATGGGTGGGACTCCTCCTCTATTTCTTCTTCGAGGTCTTCTTCTTCATATCTATTCTTAGGTTTAGATTCCAGGATGTCCTTATCGAAATCAGCGGAGTCAAGTAAGATCTTATTATTACCGTATTTAGTCAAGATATCGCTCCTGTTAGTGTGTTCTGCCACGATAGTGAGGGCCTCCATGGCGTCTTTGTTCAAAAGAACCTTAGAGTCCATTATGCTTCGTGTAGTGGAAATGAACCGAGACTTACCATTAGAGGTCTTGATCATTTTCACTCGGCTCACTTTCTTCTCATTCTTCTTATCCTGGATACGGGTCTGCACATACTCCTCGGGCAAAGCAGTACACTGCCCCGACTCAACATGGTCCTCCACCCAGTGCTCCACATTGGGCGAGTACTCCCCACAGTGCGAACAATGACCAGGAGATTTAAACCGCTCAGACGACTTCACACCCGAAGGATAGATAATATGGCGCGTCTTCATATGTGCCTTATAAGTGTCTCTACGACTAAACCCACCGTTGTTGTGACACCGCAGATCAGGCGGCGCCTTCTCATTGTAATACGGACAATAGTATGCCTTCTGCAACGCATGCTTCTTGATATGCCTCGTCAAGTAACCCCTGATCTTGAACCTCGCATCACAGTAATGGCATATATATTCCTCTAGCTCAGTATTCCTCGTCTCCTCCCGAGCCAAAGGTCGCTGGATATGCCGCGAAACCTCCTGAAACCTCGAAGGTATCAACCGTGGCTCCTTCACAGACTCCTTAACTCTTAAAACACTGCTCCCTCTCTGCCTAGTAGCCATTATGGAACGTTTCGTCTTCTATATTCTCCACTAAATCAAAGATACTGACAACTATCCAGTAATGTTATCCTATCGAAGTCTTTTCATTGTTTCCTTCATGGGAATTTTTCATTAATTTTTCATGAATTTTTCAGGCTCACAGTGCTTTGAAGGCCTTTCGGGTAACGAACCCCGAACGTATTAAAGGTCTAACAAGGCCAACTTGATAGGATATTTGTTAAATTACTGGCCCAAGTACTCATTGACACGGGTGGTAAAAGGATAGACAAGGCAGTGGAATGTTTTTTATTAGTGCCTACTTTGTTATTTTGAGCTGAAGTAGTACGAGGGAAAAAATATAGGTTAAGTAACGATGCCCGATGAGAGTGTTTTGAACAAAGCTATTGATCTGGGGACCACGTATTTCAAGACCGAGGAGTTTAGGAAGGCGAAGAGTCTGTTTGAGAAGGCTGTCCAACTTGTAGAGTCGTACTCGAAGGAGGAGTTGGTGCGGGTGCGAGGTGAGTACTTGGTCGATGAGCTGCCAGATGAGCTCTATGCTACTTTCAAGTGTAACAAGGTGGTGTGTCATCCTAAACACGTCAAGGTGCTGGATAATCTCAGTGCGTGTTGGGAGAAGCTGGCGATTATGGATAATGCGTTGCGGGTTGCGCATAGGATGGTGAAGTTGGAGCCCTTTAATATAAGGACATACGTACGGAAGGGCCGGATTCTTCTACGGCTGAACAAGTACAGGGAGTGTTATATGAACTATAGAGAAGGCATTAAACGGGTCCAATACGCGCACGATCACTACGGGGTGCCGTATAACAAGAAGATGTTCCAATACTGTGAACAACAGAAACGAATAGTGAAGGGCCTGACTATCGATAAGGCTCCAGAAGTTGAAAAGAGACAAGATAATCCAAAAAGGAGGGTACTTATAGACCCCATTGCTGAACAGTCCCAATTGAAAAAGAAAAAGGTCGTTGATCTCCAGGAGAGTGTGCATACATCTGAAAGCAGGGATTTCCTAGCAGTTTTCCCTGCTGAAATTAACGCTAGAATATTTAGGACGATACCCAGCAAACAACTTTGCCAAATGACACTGGTCAGTCATGAATGGAGGGAATACTTACTCGCAACCTCGAGTCTATTCTCTACTTTTCTGTTTCACAACCTTACTCTTCGACAAATGAACAGATTTTGTGAATTCGTTGAGAAACTGTACAAAATAAAAGCTGTCATTGATATAAAAGGTCCGATACACATAAAGGCTCTAAAAATATCATGCAAAACCCCAACGGAAGAGATAAAGACCTTAGAGATATTCTTCAAAAGAATCAGTCCTATTATTACATGTGAGAAACTGATCTTGACTACTCCAAACAGTACAACTTCACAATTAGCTAAGTTAGTCCCCAAAACTGGAACTTTCACAAAGGGAATAAAGGAACTATCGTTGATGTGTATCCTAAGGGCGGACAGACAATATGAGTTGGAGATTTTGTCACCTCTTACCAGTTTGAAAAGATTAGAGATCTTATTTAATAATTCCGTGATACCGCTGTCAAAAATGAACGACATAGATGGCCTCAATATACAACTCTCAAAATATGATTTTGGATGGACAGACAATTTACAGTATCTCAGTTTAATATGCGACAACCATAAAGTACCGAAGTTCCCATTTCACGAGGTTCTGAGATCCAAGCAATTTCATAGCCTGAAGAAACTCTGTATCAGTGGAGTCAAAATGATACCTCTTGGCGATCAGTTTGACTGGCTGATAAATTTTCCCCATTTAAATGAGCTTTGGCTAGAACATAACGTCAACGCTTTACTCCAGCATTTCCTCAACACCGTTCGGGACATTCGCCTGTGGGACAACCTTGAGAGGCTAACTTTCAGGGAAGATCGGACTAATGAGAAGTTTTCCCTAGAGAATGTAAATAGAAACTTCTTCTATTCACATAACCTGCACAACTTAAAGGTACTAGACCTCATGGGGAGCTCAATAACCGGACTCGGCATGACTCGATTGTTACAATATCTCTCGCCAGTGGGTCTCAGAAAACTAAACCTCGGCGACTGTATCCATGTTCAATTTTCCAAATTCGCACCAAGGCCAAACAACGAATCATTCTTAGAGACAGCAGCGGTTCTCGCACAGCTCGACTCCCTCGAGGATCTCGTCATACCGAAACTCTCATCACTAGATGACGATGCAGTAAACCTAATCTCCCACTACGCACACTTGCTCCAGTCTCTGGAACGAATAGACATCGCACTCAACCACCAGGTCACCGGCGTCTCATTGTACACCTTATTAAAGAAACTATACACGTTCCGCGAGAGACCCTTGAAAGCGCTAAATATAGACGGCTGCAATGAAGTCTCCCACATCACAGTAAACATGATCAAGGCCCAGGGTCTAGTGGATGAGATAAGCTGCATATACGACCGCGACGTCTGGAACCAATTCGGTACAAACTCTTATAGATACATTGGTTAAAAAAACAAATAAACAAACAAACAAAACCCTTTATAAAAACCAAATCTATGGTAATATAATAGATACATATACTAATATATTATTGCATTTATAGAATATATATAATTAATATCAATATAGCAACTATAGCACCTATAAACATCACATTTAACGACACCCTTCTCCTCTCTCTTCGCCAAGCCGTTCAGTCGATGGGAAAAGGGAACTTTTCGTTGGGGGGACTCAATTGGGGGGAACTGAACTTTAAGAGAACTATTGGGAGAAGGTTATCACCAGCTGCCCAAGGACTATAATCGATTAAACCATCTCTACGAATTGACGTCGCTAGAGCCTATAAATATAATATTATAGAAATCTTTTTTTAGAGAAAGAAAAAAAAAATAAATAATAGAAGCATTTCTGTTGCGCAATCATATATTCATTTGGTTTAATTGGTATAATTAATACTTAGCACTCTACTACGGGAATAAAAGGAAACAAAAAAAGGAATATAATGATGATGTTTAGAAATTTGAAAGTTGCGACTCCTATGAGGAGGGCTGTTGGCCAGATGAGAATGGCTTCTACCAAGTCCATGACTGTTAGAGAGGCATTGAACACTGCTATGGCTGAGGAATTGGATCGTGATGATGATGTTTTCATTATCGGTGAAGAAGTTGCGCAATACAACGGTGCTTACAAGGTTACTAAGGGTCTTTTGGACAGATTTGGTGAACGTCGTGTGGTGGACACACCTATTACCGAGTACGGTTTCACTGGTCTTGCTGTTGGTGCTGCTCTAAAGGGTTTGAAGCCAGTTGTTGAGTTCATGTCCTTTAACTTCTCGATGCAGGCCATTGACCACGTTGTTAACTCTGCTGCGAAGACTCATTACATGTCTGGTGGTACTCAAAAGTGTCAGATCACCTTCAGAGGTCCTAACGGTTCTGCAGTAGGTGTTGCAGCCCAGCATTCCCAAGATTACTCTGCTTGGTACGGTTCTATTCCAGGTCTAAAAGTTCTTGTGCCTTACTCTGCTGAGGACGCAAGAGGTTTGTTAAAGGCTGCTATCAGAGACCCAAACCCAGTTGTTTTCTTAGAGAATGAATTACTTTACGGTGAATCATTCGAGGTCTCCGAAGAGGCTCTATCTCCAGACTTCACCCTTCCATACACTGCTAAAGTGGAGAGGGAAGGTAAGGACATTTCTATTGTCACTTATACCAGAAACACCGAGTTCTCCTTGGCTGCTGCTAAGATTCTAGAGGAGAAATATGGTGTCTCCGCCGAGGTTATCAACCTACGTTCTATCAGACCATTGGATATTGATGCAATCATCAAGACTGTGAAAAAGACCAACCATTTGATTACTGTAGAGTCTACATTCCCAGCCTTCGGTGTTGGTGCTGAGATCATTGCCCAAGTAATGGAATCCGAGGCCTTCGACTTCTTAGATGCTCCTATCCAAAGAGTCACTGGTGCTGATGTCCCAACTCCATATGCTAAAGAATTGGAAGATTTTGCCTTCCCAGATCCAGAAACCATTGTCAGAGCTGCAAAGGAAGTTCTATCAATCGAATAAATATTCATAGTCTCAAAATAACATCCCCACCCACTAACCTTTCGAAATAAATATTTCTAAATCTAAGATTGGTTAAAGAATAAGAAGACATGATCAATATCTGTCGTGCTCCTTTTCCTCTTTCATTTTTTTTGATTTATTTCAATTTTACCAACAGTATCATATTCTTTTATTACTACAGTAAATATTTTCTTATATGTAATTAAATAACAAAATAAAAAGTCTCTTAAGAAAAAACAAAGAGATCTTTCTCAAAACTAAAACGAAATTGACATTAGAATCAATCAAAATTGAGTCTCATATATACGAATCCATGTTGAGTACCATCTTCATTTAATTTATAATATATCGTTTTTTTATGCCGTGTGTTGCGGACAACCGAAAATCACCAAAAGAGAAGCCCTACCACAGCAAATTCTAGCAATTATTAACTTTAAGGTCACATAAAAAGAAATCATAGGATATATTCTGCTCTGCCAACTATAGCTAACCACAGTTATATCTTTTTTTGGTTATAATTTAATTGAAGCTTCTCAAATACGGCTCACGGAATAATAAGAAGAATACAGCAAAAGACAAATAATGGAAGTACAAACACGCCGATCGTTAGCAAAGAAGGACATCCCACAATTCTATCTGCTAGTATTTCTATACTTTTTGCAAGGTATACCAGTTGGGCTTGCGTTTGGTACGGTGCCTTTCCTTCTGAAGTCCTTGGCCAAGGAAACTACTTTTACACAGCTGGGTATATTCTCTATGGCGACATACCCTTATTCTCTGAAAATTCTATGGTCACCCATTGTTGACTCAGTATTTGTTAAGAAAATTGGTAGAAGGAGGTCATGGATTATTCCTATTCAGTTAGTTAGTGGGTGTATGTTGTTGATTTTGGGTTCGTGCATTAGTCATGGTCACATCTTCAAAGGTGTGGACGATGCATTCCATAACAGACCCAGAGCCTCTGTCCACCATATCAATGTTCCATTGCTTACCTGGTGTTTTGGTACACTAGTTTTCCTGTGCGCCACCCAGGACATTGCTGTTGACGGTTGGGCTTTAACCATTCTATCGAGGGAATCTATCTCCTACTCATCCACTGCTCAGACTATAGGTTTGAATATCGGTTATTTTATGTCCTTTACAGTCTTTATTGCTCTAAACTCTAGTGAATTTGCTAACAAGTATGTTAGATCCATACCGCTTAACCACGGGTTGATCAGCTTAGGCGGATACATGAAGACTGCAGGGTTACTTTATATAGTCTTAACCCTCTACGTTATATTCTTTACCAAGGAAGTTCCACACACGGTACAGGAGCTACCAATTAGCGATAAAGTTCATGATAAGGATAAAGAGCTGGGATTTGAAAACAGAGCTCGTTCTCCTGTGATCATTGAGTATCCAGATCATGACGTGCTTACAACTGAAAATTCAAAAAATATCGCGTACGTATACAAGTGTTTCATGAAGATCTTACAGTTACGTTCGGTAAGAACACTGGCTCTGATCCATTTGATTAGCAAGTTCGCATTTCAATGTAATGAAGCTGCCACTAACTTGAAATTGTTAGAGAAGGGGTTTAAAAGAGAGGACCTTGCCGTAACAGTATTGATCGACTTCCCATTCGAAATCATTTTCGGTTACTACGTAGTTAAGTGGAGTCAGGATAACGAACACAACAGGAAAATGAACCATGCAAACCACAAAAAGGCTCACACAAACCCAGTTTTTAGGTTCCTAATAGGGGACAGCGGTCTGTTGACCCCATGGCAATGGGGGTTCCTAGGAAGACTAACTGCAGCACTAGCTGGTAATTATGTTGTCAGCGTCTTCCCAAAGAATGGCGAGATCACGTCTGGGTACTTCTTTCTTGTTATCCTACAACATTTACTAGGTTCGTTCATGTCCACTGTCCAGTTTGTCTCCATCTCAGCATTCCACTCTAAGATCGCTGACCCAGTGCTTGGAGGCACCTACATGACGCTATTAAACACACTGAGTAACTTTGGTGGTACTTGGCCTCGTCTCCTCATCATGTCAATGATTAATCACTACACTGTGTACAAATGTGTCGTAGACGACGGAACTGCACACATCCTACCAAAGGGAAGTAGCATAGAGATGTGTACTACCACCTTAAGAGGCATGGCAACCATAATAAGAGACGGGTACTACGTAACAAACTTCTTCTGCATCATAGTAGGTGCTTCTCTCTACTTCTTCTTCATCAAGAAACAGGTACAGTACCTACAGAAACTGCCTCTACAATCCTGGAGATGTACATAATTCTAAACTTTTATAAAAAAGAAAGATAGAAATACTGCATATAATACAATGAAACTAAATAAAAAATCTAACAGCTATTATATCCACTATGCCGATCTATATAGAGTTTCCATTGTGAATAGCACAAGTTCCCATAGTGCATTTACATTTTGCGATGAGCTCTTGCTCAAAACGGAAAATTATGACTAACAAAAGGAAAAATGAAAAAATTTCAAAAAATTCAAAATTTTTCATTCTCGGATAGGTCCGTTTGCCTAGAAAATACAGTAGAAAGGTCCTTATTTACGTATTTTCCGGCAGTTTGGGCTACTATGGTACCTCGATGACGTTGGACCTATTTAAGATTTATATTAGGGCCTGACATCATATTGTGCCTCTTAGTTCTCGTATTTTAGGATTTGAGACTAGAGTTATAATCTAAATTAAAAATAAACAACAGCAATTGCAGCAAACCAGAATGCCTAACAAGATATTGTCTGGTCTTCGAGACAACTTCAGTCTCCTAGGCGAGAAGAACAAAATTCTTGTTGCTAACAGGGGTGAAATCCCAATTAGAATCTTTAGATCGGCTCATGAGTTGTCAATGCGTACTGTGGCCATTTATTCCCACGAGGATAGATTGTCTACACATAGGTTAAAGGCTGATGAGGCCTATGTCATCGGTGAAGAAGGTGAATACACGCCTGTTGGTGCATACTTGGCTATAGATGAGATTATCGAGATTGCCAAGGCTCACGGTGTTGATTTCATCCATCCTGGTTATGGGTTCTTGTCTGAAAACTCCGAATTTGCTGATAAAGTAGAGAAAAATGGTATCACATGGATTGGACCACCGGCCTCTGTTATCGACTCTGTGGGTGACAAAGTCTCCGCTAGAAACTTGGCTGCCCGTGCTAATGTTCCAACTGTTCCAGGTACACCAGGTCCAATTGAAACTGTTGAGGAGGCTCAAGACTTTGTTAACAAATATGGGTATCCAGTAATCATTAAGGCTGCTTTCGGTGGTGGTGGTAGAGGTATGAGAGTGGTTAGAGAAGGTGATGATCTGGCTGATGCATTCCAACGTGCCACTTCTGAAGCCCAGACTGCATTCGGTAACGGTACCTGTTTCGTTGAAAGATTCTTGGATAAACCAAAGCATATTGAAGTTCAATTGCTTGCTGACAATCATGGTAATGTCGTTCATTTATTCGATAGAGATTGTTCTGTACAACGTAGACATCAAAAGGTTGTTGAAGTTGCCCCTGCCAAGACTCTTCCACGTGATGTTAGAGACTCTATCTTGACTGATGCGGTAAAGTTAGCCAAGGAGGCTGGTTACAGAAACGCAGGTACTGCTGAATTTTTAGTCGATAACCAAAACAGACATTACTTCATCGAAATTAACCCAAGAATCCAAGTCGAACATACTATTACTGAAGAGATTACAGGTATCGATCTTGTCTCTGCTCAAATCCAGATTGCCGCAGGTGCATCTCTTCCCCAACTAGGTTTGCTACAGGATAGAATTACAACCCGTGGTTTTGCCATCCAATGTCGTATCACAACCGAAGACCCAGCCAAAAATTTTCAACCAGATACAGGTAGACTTGAAGTTTACCGTTCTGCAGGTGGTAATGGTGTTAGACTTGACGGTGGTACCGCTTATGCTGGTGCTGTCATCTCACCTCATTATGATTCTATGTTGGTAAAATGTTCTTGTTCTGGTTCCACATATGAAATTGTTCGTCGTAAGATGCTGCGTGCCTTGATTGAGTTTAGAATCAGAGGTGTTAAGACCAATATTCCTTTCTTGTTAACCTTATTGACACACCCCGTATTTATTAGCGGTGAATACTGGACAACATTCATTGATGATACCCCACAACTATTCCACATGGTTAGTTCCAGAAACAGAGCTCAAAAGCTGCTTCACTATTTGGCAGATCTTGCAGTCAATGGTTCTTCTATTAAAGGTCAGATGGGTGAACCTAAATTGAAGACTAATCCACATGTTCCACGTTTAGAAGATGAGAATGGTAATGCAATTAATGTTTCTGTTCCACCAACCAAAGGTTGGAGATACTATTTACAGGAACATGGTCCAGAAGCATTTGCTAAGGCTGTCAGAGACAATGAAGGTACACTAGTCATGGATACTACCTGGAGAGATGCCCATCAGTCTTTGCTTGCCACAAGAGTGAGAACTTATGATCTTGCTACTATCGCTCCAACTACTGCCCATGCCCTATCTGGTGCATTTGCCTTGGAATGTTGGGGTGGTGCTACCTTCGATGTTGCAATGAGATTTTTGCATGAAGATCCATGGGAGCGTTTAAGAGTTCTAAGAAAGCTAGTACCAAATATCCCTTTCCAGATGCTTTTACGTGGTGCTAATGGTGTAGCATATTCATCACTTCCAGATAATGCAATTGACCATTTTGTTAAACAAGCAAAGGACAATGGTGTTGATATTTTCCGAGTGTTCGATGCTTTGAACGATTTAGAACAATTGAAGGTTGGTGTGGATGCCGTAAAGAAGGCAGGTGGTGTTGTAGAAGCTACTGTTTGTTATTCTGGTGACATGTTGCAACCTGGTAAAAAGTATAACTTAGACTACTATATTGATGTTACTGAAAAGATTGTTCAAATGGGTACACACATTTTGGGTATTAAAGATATGGCTGGTACGATGAAGCCTGCCGCTGCCAAGCTTTTGATTGGTTCAATTAGGGCTAAATTCCCAGATTTACCTATCCATGTCCATACTCATGATTCAGCTGGTACAGCTGTTGCTTCTATGGCAGCCTGTGCAATGTCTGGTGCTGATGTTGTCGACGTTGCAATTAACTCTATGTCTGGGTTAACATCTCAACCATCCATCAATGCTCTACTTGCTTCCTTGGATGGAGAAATAGATACTGGTATTAACGTTAAATTTGTTCGTGAACTAGATGCTTATTGGGCTGAAATGAGACTCTTATATTCCTGTTTCGAAGCGGATCTTAAGGGCCCTGATCCAGAGGTTTACGATCATGAAATACCAGGTGGTCAGTTAACTAACCTTCTTTTCCAAGCTCAACAATTGGGTCTGGGTGAGAAATGGATTGAAACCAAGAAGGCATACAAGCAGGCCAATATGCTTTTGGGAGATGTCGTCAAAGTCACACCAACTTCAAAGGTGGTAGGTGACTTGGCACAATTTATGGTTAGTAACCAACTTACTCCAGATGATGTCAGACGTTTGGCAAGTTCATTAGACTTCCCAGATTCTGTTATGGATTTCTTTGAAGGTTTGATTGGTCAACCATATGGTGGTTTCCCCGAACCACTAAGAAGTGACGTATTGAGAAACAAAAGAAGAAAGTTAAACCGCCGTCCAGGCTTGGAATTGGCTCCATTTGATTTGGCGAAGATCAGAGAAGACTTGGAAGCTCGTTTTGGTGACATTAGTGAATGCGATGTTGCTTCATATAACATGTATCCTAAGGTATACGAGGATTTTCAGAAGATGAAAGAGTTATATGGAGATCTTTCAGTTCTGCCAACAAAAAGCTTCTTAGCTACACCTCAAGTTGGTGAAGAAATTGAGGTTCATATCGAGCAAGGTAAAATTTTGATCATAAAGCTGCAAGCAATTGGTGACTTAAATAAGGAAACTGGTATTAGAGAAGTCTATTTTGAACTAAATGGTGAAACTAGAAAGATCCGTGTTGCTGACAAATCACAAGTAGTGCAAACCGTCTCCAAACCAAAAGCCGATGGCCACGATCCATTACAGATTGGTGCTCCAATGGCTGGTGTTATTGTTGAAGTCAAGGTTCATAAAGGTTCATTAGTCAAGAAGGGTCAACCCGTAGCTGTTCTAAGTGCCATGAAGATGGAAATGGTTATTTCATCCCAAGGCGATGGTCAAGTTAAGGATGTCTTAATAAAGGATGGTGAAAGTGTGGAAGCAAACGATTTACTCGTCTTACTTGAGGAACAAGTACCAGCCGAAGAGTAAGCTAGCATCTTTTAGGTAACAAAAATCATTGTATAAATCAACCTGTATTCTAATAAAACCATATATTATGTATTAATTATTAATTATTAATCTCCTTTAAGAAAGAGGATATTTGCCCTATCTACATAAATTACCTATTTAATACCATTAAGGTCGACAACTATGTAAACCATATGTTCAACCAAATGCGACTGTACCACAGTAACTTACTATCAGTTCTTCGTTAACTTTAAACTGAGACCAAAGATCACCTACATTTTGACTCGGTACCGGTGCAAACGAATTGTTAACATAGCAATATACAGACTCTACTCTCAATCTCTTTTTCAAGAAGTTTATTACCATCGAGAACTGCTTGTTAGCAGATATGAGGCACATGTTTGGGTGCATAGGTGCTATTGATCCAATCGGCTGAAACTTTATCCTCACTTTCTGTATCTCCGGTTCTCGATTTTTATCACTGAGATATTCAGGTACAGACTCATTGAACCCACCGGGAATCTCGCTACCACTTAACTCAGTATTACTATGTTTTGACGGACCACTTATCACTCGCAGATTAACCTTATCTGTCTGTTTATTACGTTGTTCTCTACCTGATTCGCCAACCGAACGACTTTCATTGGTGATGAGCTCTTCTCTTTCACTACTGCTGCTTTCATTAGTATCTACAAGTCCCAGTTGAGACAACCTTCTGCTGAATTGTTCTAGCCTCCCTTTTACTCCACCATCCTTGGAGCTAGATCTGTTGCTCTCATTGAAATTGGGCCTCTGCGCTTCTGCTATATCATTAAACCCTGTGTATGGAAACAGAGAACCGGTAGAAGACGTTACATTACTGGTACTGCTATCGCTCTCTTGCTCGCTCTCTAATAACCTGCTCATATTATGAACTTATTACTCAATACTTCTTTAACCATTTCCGTGAGCACTATACTTTCTTTAAGGAATATCCTGTCCTGACTCAAATATAATATCAACCTTTTTCTTTCTTTCTTTCTTTTTTGTCAAAGTATTATTATTATTATATCAATTATATTAAGGGAAGCCCTGTATATTAAGAAGGTTCCGATAAAACAAATCAAGCTATAAATAGTGCTCTATAATATGCAATAGTTTCGTAGAATTAATCTAATATATAATATATAGTCCATTAACGTTTCGAACCAGGGAAATACAAATCTAATTAAATATAGTTCACCCATTTTTATGCCTGCCTTTTATACGTACAGCCTAGGCTTTCTCTATTTCATTTACCTTAGACGCCTCAGTATTGCCAGTGTTACTTCTGCTAAATTTAGCCTCTTTCAAGAGACTATTGAAAGAGGTCTTATGCATTTCAATCCAACCTTTCCTATCAAATGTGTCCTTCTTGAAATTTTGGAGCAGTTTTTCGTATTCTTTATCCTTTTTCCGGCTGTTAAGTTTCATTAACTGTGAGATAGTGTTAGGTGAATTGCTTGTGTTATTATTGGCTTGTGCAATGTTATGGTTTGCATCCCAGCTCACTAGCTGTCTTCGTAGTTCAGATTCCGGGACAGGACTTATTGAATCAATGAAATTGCTATTCCATAGCATTTCATAGTAGTTATATCTAGCTACCATGTTTCCTCTAGAGCCAGTTGTCGGCAAAGAAAGTGATGATAGCTTTTGTTTTAACTGGGCCGTAGTTAAATTAGCAAAGTTTAATTTTGGAAGCCTTTGACGTGATGCTGAGTCTGTTGAGTTCAAATACCGATCGATATGTGATATGCTCTTCTCAATTACAGGTGGAGTGCTCTTCTTTTTCACATTGGCAACTTGATGTATAGGTGGCTGTGACAAACAATCATCTAAGTGTGACCTTTCAAGTACTCTGATCGGGAACTTTTTCGTACATATAGGACAAGCTGCCATATCGGTTTTCTCATTATCCTCTTTTGAAGTCCTCTTTGTAGTTTTGAGTCTTTTATTACTAAACATTTCACTGATACTGCTCGTTGTTTTCCCAATTCTTTTGCTGGGAGCTGTCCTCTTCGTGCCCACTATTTGTATGTCATCATCGGTAACCACATTGCGCACCACTGAATTGTTATCACTACTAGACTCATATATTTCTTGGACAGATGTATCTCGATCTGATTCTACTTCTATTATGGATGAATCAGCATCACTTCTTCGCTGGAGAATAGACAGCAGCGACCCTCGTACAGTTCTATAAGACTCAGTAATTTCGTTAACTAGATATTCACTCCGTAACATCGATTCTCGCAGTTCATTCAAGCACAGCGGACACTTGGGCTCATTACTCAGATACCCTCTTATACACAAGGAACAATAGGTGTGACCACACGGTGTCAATACGGGATTCTTTAAGAAATCCTTGCAAATGTGGCATCGAAGCAGATCATCAAGCTCCTGAAGCTTCGGTATTTGACTATTTTCGAAATCTGCAGCACTAGTAAATTCATCCATCCCACCTCAAATTATTATTGCTTTAGCAAATACACACCTCCATTTAACTCTAGCTATATTAAATTTGTAATTAAAGCTACATCATAATCTATATGAGATGCCTGAATTTAATATATTTTTTAAATTAATTTTTTTTTTAGTTAAACGCATATTTCGTTGTAACGATATTAGCGTAATGATAGTAAAACAATAGAAATTGTGTTAAGCATTAATGTTACAATATGCACAATGTTTCAGTGCTTAAAGGCAATTGAGATTTAATAAATACATCATTAGAAATTAATTATTATATTCCTATATAAAAAAAAGTATGTTTTTTAAAAAAAAAAAAAATCCTAAAAAAAAAACCAAAAAGAAATAAAGAATTGTTAAAAATACCAAGCCAAAATATATCCAAGTTTTATTTCCATATCATAGCCAGCTGATTTGGATAATTAAAACTTCCATTGGCATCCAAAGTAAAGATTTTAATAGATAAAATGTAAATTGTAAGAATTATAACAGAACAAGGGAATAACTTTAAGGACATGAGAATAGGCAAAATGTTCTATTATTTTGACAGGATACACAACCTCTCTGTATTCACGGAGTTGTTATTGAATTGAAAAAGAGTATAAGGGTTAATTTTTTTTTACAAAAACCAACCTTTCCCAAATAAAGTTAAAACTAAAAATAAAAATAGAAAAAATTCAATAAGCTCTATCATATTGTGCTCTTTTTTGTTGCTTTTTTTCTGATTATTTTTTTTTGTTGATTTGAATAGTAATTTTATTATTGATCGTCAGGTTTATCGTTTTTTTTTGGTGTCTTGGATTGAGCTCTTTTGAGCACTGAAAATATATCAACACCGAAAAGACCACTAGACGGAAACTTTGTGGCTCTTTGAAAACCTGGAATCTGTTGCGATCTTGGAGAAAGAGAAGAAGGTAAGTTCTTGTTTGGTGTAGCAGAAAATTTAAGAGGTGTTCCCATTGCTCTCAACATAGGAGATAGGTATGTGTCTTCAAAAAGATGGGAAGGAGTTTGTAGTTTTCTCAGAATAGAATTACTATCCTTTGGAGTTTCTGTGAACCTCGCAGGTGTCTTTTCAGCACTTATTTTATTTACCTCAGGTGTTTTTAGTATATTTGAACTTAGAGGCGGTAGTTTCAAGTGTATATGGTCATTTGAATACCGCTGTGCGAACGGGGTAGACTGCTGACCTATAACTGGAGGTGATGCAATTGGCATTGGCCCCAGAAGAGAATGTGTATCATATTTCGGTTGAATAGGAGAATCTGTATCAAAATTAGAATTGAATGAACACATGTACCTTCTCATGTTTGGTGGTGAGTTTAATGAATTCAAGAGTGAAATGGGATCATGAATATCCATTAGCCTTGGAAGCTTCTCAGTATTTTCACTATCACGGGGTGTTCCCAATTCTGAAGGTACATCATTCTTTTTCATAGGATATGGTGGATCTAGCAGGCTTGTTTCTTGAGTTTTGGTAGCCGAACCAAACTGGGAATCATCATCTTTTGCAAACTCGTGAACGTTATGGTTAACGATGTTGTCATCCTCTGGTGACGATACTTTCACAGTAAACACTGGATTTGGAATAACATACGAATTTTTAAAATCTGGAGTGGTTCTTGTACTAGTGTTAGTACTTTCAGATATGCTTACAGCTGAGCTATTAAAAGATTGAGTTATTTTCTTTTCTATTGGCTTATCAGAAGAAACTTCGCGGTTTAGATATGTAGGCTTTTCATTATCGAACTCCTCCAACATTGCTGGATCTATGTCGAAGAATCTTTCTATGGTTTGTATCTGTTTCCTCAAATTTTCGTAATCACCATAATCACCTTTGAAAAATTTAGATTCAGAACCAGGTTTAACTTGCCAGAAGTGACCCTTACCGTCGCTAGATTTTTCAGTCTTAGTGAAAGCACTATTTAACGACAAATTATGTCTTATGGAATTTTGCCAGCTCGCATCTTTAGGCCTGTAGTATGGGAAATGAACAGAGATCCAGCAATATATTTGTGATAGAGTTAATCTTCCTTCAGGAGATTGCAATATAGCCAAACATATAAGGACAGCATAGGAATACTGAGGTTTCTTAGCATTATCATCTTCATCCTTCCTCTTTTGTAAAGAATCAAACAATTCTTCCAGTGTCAAAGTACCATTGGATCTCGCACCTCCTGCTGTCTTCTGTCTCTTTGCCTTTGATGTTGTAATTGGAGAAGATCTGGCAGGAGATAGTGGTCTTGAATCGTCATTTGACTCTGTAGAAGACGGAATATTTGAAACAAACTTTGACTTAGATGGGGTAGATTTGGGAGGAGTAATTAATGTGTCATCAATAGGTCTCTTTTTCATATATGAGGAGGTGCTAACATACATATTCGTTGGTGAACTGTTGTTAAGGTTATACGTAGTCATGAACTCTGGATCCATAACTATAGTATTCTTTATATTTTTTTTTGTTTGTTTTTTATTTTGTTTTCCCTCTTGTGCTTCTTGGTATTTTTTGTTACTATCCTTTCACTAATATATCTTCAGTACAATATAAGTATCTATCTTACTATGGTGTATACTATCCTGGTTTAGGAAAATAAATCTTATTTGTCCTTTTTGTTTTTATTAATCTTAGGTTACACCACTTTCTTATTATCAATGTGTTATTAAACAATTAACGAAGTATCAATACGTTATAGATTAAATTTCAAACTCAATATTTAAAAAAAATTATCAAGCTTTGGTTTAGGATTTTTGAAACGCAGTTTATCATACGGAAATATTTTTGGTACCGAAATTCCTATTTTATTTTAAGAAATGTTTTATACTTATATTATCCAAATAACTTTGATGTTCAGTTGGAGTGAGCAGGACGCAAAAAAAAAAAATAAAAAAAAAGGAACGTATGTCGCCAAAATGGGAGCTTATATTAATTAAACTATTACTTCTAGTCTTCAGTTTTTTCACTTGACAATAGACAATCAGAATAAAAACTCCTCTTTTAATTATAATTTTTCTTTTTTCTCAAATACGTGTATGTGGGTTAAAACCAATAATATTAAAAAAAAAGGTCGCGATATAACGGGCTATTTTTTGCACTCGCCAACACCTTCTATAAGGTTTATACCATAATCAAGAGGGAGAGTTAGGCAACATCTGCTATTCCCACCCTTTGTCCACTTTTGGTTCATAGAAAATATAACAATAGAAATAACAGACAGACGTCCCACTTTGTCAAAGACCCATACACACAGAAACCAACGCATAAATAACAGCAAAGGACTCACTAAAAAAAAAATACTTTTTAATAATTTCGCGTCGTAATAAAAAAAAAGAAAAATAACAAAAAAAGACCAAGTGATATCGCGTTTTGTTCCTTTTTGGGATAGATGCGCGAAAATATTTCCCTCAGATGCTCTGAAGAAAAAAAGAAAGAAATTATAGAAAGCGTGATTGAAGACTTTTTAGAATCTCGTGTTTCGTATGATATTACCTCTTGATTTACAATTTTTTTGAGTGTAGATGTAGACGTATAGTAATAGTGTTGTAACTCATACGGTGATGTTCTCTCCTCTTCTTCCCATGACCAGAGAGATAGTTGATAAAAGGCCCCTTTGTCCTTTAATTAGTAGTCATCCTAGCTTTTTTGAAATAGACTTCTATGCTTATCAGGGGGAGAAAACAAAGGGGGCCACTATGTAAAGAAGTAACAAATTCTATCTTCTTCCTCTTTTTCTCCCTACCAACTCCGTAATTTCTTAAGTTTTTATTTTGTTCGTTACATCAATCTGTGCTCGCACACCCTGTACAGCCACAACTAGTACATTGTTTGAAACTCACAGTGGTACCTTTCCGTTTGGCATCTTCTTCAAGTTGCAATCTGGGGACTCTACATATACATGTGCTTCCGTGATTAGTCTCATTGACTTGAATACATTGCAAGCAACATAACTTCTCATAACCTTGTTTTCTCCACTTCGCTATCAGATTCTTATCCGCATATTTCTCCTTGAGCAGCCATTCGTAGAGTTCCTTAGAAATGGCTTTTCTTTTGTAATACAAAGAATAAATAAACCTAGAGCGCTCGTTATGAATCTGAATAATACTCCACAGATTCTCTTTTGACTTAGCAGATATTTGCGATTCTTTCTTACCGCCAACCTCTTTCAACCTTTGATCGAACTCTACTAGCGAAGGTAGTATTTTTTGAAACCCATCAGGTGCCTTTTTCAATTTTTTGTCAGATAACTTAACCATTTTTTTTATTTTTTTGTATTTAATATATTATCTTTATTCAAATACTCTTCTAATCTATATCTGTACTGAAATGGAAAAAATTTTTTTTTTTTAAATTTCTAATTTCAATTCTCTTTTATTATTTGATTATCACTTTCGTAAATCTTGAACTGCTCATCATTAAAATACCTCAAACAGGCTCGCGAAACACTAAAAGCATCTAAAATCACTCTTATAGAATTAGCAATGCCATTTGTTGTTTATCTGTCAAATTCCTGCTCTTCTGAAGATATCTAATAATTTGACAACTTGTGAGCAGGGTAACTATTTTTGAACAAAGAAAACGAAAAAAACTAAAAAAAGAAAAAAATAATAACGACACCAGCAGGATTTGAACCAGCGCGGGCAGAGCCCAAGAGATAACCAAATTCTTTTCTTTTGAAATATTCGAGTCTCTCGCCTTAACCACTCGGCCATAGTGCCATTAATCGGTTTTGATTAACATTTGGTATATTTCAGACCTTATATCTTAGCATAAAACATTATATTTGACAAGAATGTTTTATCTTAAAAGAGTAAATAGCAACAAATTAGGGCAGTAAAATTAAATATCCATACAACCCATATATAATCTCTATCTATTGTGTTATAAATTTTCTTTCTATCATACAAGATAAAACTGTGGTCAATTCTTTAATCAATTAGCTGTCATTAACGTGGAAATGCATAAAAAAGTTAAAGAGCAAAGTTACTAATAATATATAATCAAGAGACCTCAAATGCTCGTAAGAATTAGGAAAGATACTTATTTTAATTTAATGCTAGTTATTTTGAATATCATAATGCTATAGTACAGGTTTATTAATTATTATTAATCGTCATCAACATGAAATAGGAATAGAAGGCATCGTGAATCTCTTTTTGCACATATTGTCCTGGATTAAAACCATACTAGGTAGTTTTGTTGAGTTATTAACACAATCCCCACCCTCTGAATTCATAAAGGAGACATCGGGTACACAAATACCCTTACTGTTCTCTGTAAACTCAGGAGCACAAATGTAGTCATTAATTGTACATCTGTCACAAGCCGTGACATTTAATTGTGTATAGGAATCTTCCAAGATACAATTGACACTATTCTTTTTTGTAAAAGAAGTGTAGCGTGCACCATTTACACAACCACCTTTATTAGCAGAGAATTTTAATAAGTCTTTCGAACGATCACAATGTTCAATATTATAAGAGTCGGTTAGGTCCATAGTGAAAAGGTAAGTTTGATGCATTTCCCTCAGTCCAAGTACATAAAATTTATTAGTTACGTTATCCATCGAAATACCAACGATAGAATCCAACGGAACTGAGAACATTACAGACTCCCAAGTATTACCTTGATCAAATGTGACTTTAATCTGTTTGTAACCATTTCCAGAATCAAAATCTGGTATTATTATAGTGTTACCGTAATTGCTTGAGGAGAATTTAAGACCACCAACCAACTTTCTCCAAGTGTAGCCACCATCACTGGATATGGCAAGAAAATCCTCTGCGTTCTTATCATATGACGGAGCATCAGCAGCAAAAAGAGAGTCAAAATCATTGTCTGTAGATGGAAGGTCAACAAATTTTGGGTCCCAGAAACTTTCATGACCTAAAGCAATAATAACACCCGTTGGATAATCCTCCAGAATTTCTGTAAGTACAAAAGTACAGTTAGCAGTATTGATATCACAAGTATAATTGCCAGCAGTTTTACCAACACCAACTATTCTGGGATTACTCCAAGTAATGCCATTATCAGTTGAAACATTAGTAAAGGCTGATGTTGCGAGAGGAGAAGTAATAAAAACTGTCCCTGGTAAGGAACTTGGCGAGATAATAGTACCCGTATATCCATTATATGAGGTTCCTAAAGGAGAAAACTTGATACCGTTTGAATCTGAAATTAAGAACAATGACGAATTTGGTTTACGATATCTGTACATCTCATGATCTTGTGTATAAATTAACCGACCCCCTAGTAGTTCCTCAAATTTACCAGATGGCTGGTTTAGATACAATTTTTTAAAATCTCCACCTTTTTTAGACCCATACCAGACACTTGTTTCATTCGTGGGTTGGACTAGCAAGTAAGAATTTAGGACGTGAAATTCAAAATCCCCTTTCAAGCCTTCCAACCCCGCTAGCTTCTGGAATGATTTCCCAAGATCTTTTGAATAGTAGGCCTCTTTACCAGTGTCACCGAAGAGGGAATCGTGGGTCATACATTGAATATCAGAACCAGATTCACCAGTAAACCAACATGTGCTATTTATTCCAGGATTACTACCAAGCTGTACTCGTTCAAAAGAGTCACCCTCATCATATGAAATATATACTTCGGATCTTGCAGGTTCCTGGTATTGAAGTTTCAGCAGAAATACGCTTGAGTTTGATGGACATACTTCGAAGGAATTTACGAAGATATCATTTGAAGAGCCAGTTGTAAGATTTTTCCAATTTGTTCCATAGTCATATGAAAGCAATATCTTACTGTCAGCAAGCACATAGATAATATTCCCATCCTCAAGGATATCTGAATAAAAACTACTCCCATCCTCATATAAGGTAACCCAAGGTTTTAGATAAGTCAGTATTAACCATGATATGAGTTTGATTCCGGAAGATTGTTGTAGAAGAGTTAGATATATGTATTAGTTCATCCCACTCATCATCCCAGTCATCTATAGTGGAGTTCCAAGCACTATAAAGTACCTTTGAATTCGATCCAGTGTTAGAGACTCTCTTCATATTAGTAGGTGCTGCGATAGCAACAGATAGCAGCTAAAACAATGATGCCCACACAATCCTCATATTTTATTTTAGTGTTTTAGCTCGGTCATAAATGTGTTTATATTAATAGTATTAAGTATATAAATAAAAGAAAATAAATAGTTATAGAGACAAACAACTGCTGACATCAATTAAACAAACTACTATTTATATACCCTAAGTGTAATATAAAATATGTCAAATTTTCGCGTACCCCACACGAAAAAAAGTTCGAATGAAGGAAAAAATAGTGCCGTGCATACTATTTATGCCCTAATTAGGATAATGAAAATCGTTTAATTAAAATTCTGCATGATGAATGGGAATTGGATTTACTATTTTTTGCCGTTATAAGACCGATACGAATAATCTGCTTTATTTAGAAACCACAATATGCTATTAAACTCTTTAATAGGTTCATACAATATATTAGACCAGACCATGTACCATTTGTAGTGAGTTGTACATTGTTCGAATCTTGTTTTATTAATTTTTTATGCAAACAAACAGTATATCCTATTAAAAAGGGTATGTAAGTAAATGTATACATTTCTTTTCCAAAAAAAAAAAAATAATAAAAAATAGAAATGAATTGATATCTATCTATTCGAATATAACAAGAATTAGATATTAATAAATAAATTTGTGTATATATAGTCCAATGGAACACGACGTTGTATTGTCATTCTTTATTTCTTTTGGTCGAGATGTTTTTTCCATAACAGTAATAACATCTCCCATGACATAAAGAAGGCAATGAATCCAACACTTACATTGAAAGTAAACATTGGAGTAAAACCTCTATACTCAAAACCTTCTACCACTTGATCTGTTGATTCCATGAATATAAAACCACCACTCAGTAGACAAAAGCTCGATACAAGCTCCGTAATCGGTTTAAATGGTTCATATGTGACTTCTCTACTAAAGTAAAGAAGCAAAAAGGTAAATAATCTGAAAAACGAACCATAAGACAGTAAGTTACCCCATTGTATATGGATTGAAGTAGATGTCTCTGAGGCCTGCGCATGCTGTGACATGAGAATACCAGTCCAGAAGATAGTAAATGTTGGAAATGGATTGGAAGAATAACCCGGGTGCGCTACTGCAACATCTTCCTCCCTATATTGAGTACCCTTGAGAGCTGTTTTAAACTTCCATTCATTCAGGTAAAATTCAACCAGGAGTCCACAAAGACCTGTACCAAAATACATGAATGCAATAGATACATGTTGCAAGTCTTTTGCGGTCCAAGCCCCACCACTACCTGCTAGATGCTCCAAGAAGATGTTTGTAGAACCATAGAAAAATATCAAGAAAGATTCAAAGCTTTCTAGAGTAATACCACCTTTGGGGGAGTATCTGAAGAAGAACGATTGCGACTTTTTTGAATTTTTGGTCACTATCAACTTATTCCATGCCCAACCATATTTTTGCCCAACTCCGCAATATCTAGCTAACGAAAGGACACCTAAAAGGAAAAAGACTGCTCCTTTAATCCAATGTGCCAACAGATTAAAAATTCTTGGACCTTTTCCAAGCAAATTTCCTATAGCCACACCAGTACACACGTCTACCAGTAGAAATATCAGCATTGGTATATTCAAAATTTGGAATATAACACTGAATAATAAACCAAACTTGTCAACTATGGATTGAAATCTAGTTACATTTGAAAATTTCAGCAATAACTTATCGTTTCTTTCCTTGTGAATAGCGTTGGCGTCTGTGTTCAATAACTGATCGATGTCTTCTCTATCACTTTTATGGAAGTCATAATTGTTATCAATGTTTGTGCCGCTACTATACTCCAAGGATGCATCTCCTGGGCTGAGGTCTCTGCTATGCGGTGTACTTATATCAGTCGCATTTGAAAATTCTCTGTTTCCTTTTGTATTGACGTCTAATCTGAAACCATCAGTGCCACTAATGTTCTGGTTTTCATTATTCTCTTCGTGTAGTTCTTGTAGAGGGATAGATAGTGACTCTTCATCGGTATCCCAGTTATTCTGTAACTCAACGTACCCAGACCCAAATTTTTTAGCTGCTACCGTTATAGTGGCTGCTACGAAGTGTAGTAACATCAATGCAAACAAAGTCCATGAGGTCACGTAGTAGAAATTATGTGGGTACCATGACTCAGGGAACGATACCGAGAAAATGAGCAGACTCGCCAGAGATGAGACTGTTAATACGAGATTCCCAAACAAGGCTAACAGGTACCAATTGGAACTGGTACCGTTCAACACGAGACAAATGGGGTAAGTGACTAGAGTCACAAGACCTAATGTTACAACATGGTACCTGAACGCAGAGCGGTTGCCCTTGTCAGTTGTGAAGAAAGTTGTGGTGTTATAGTTTTCCCAGTACAGTCTCTCTGCTGGTGTCAAGTCAGTTTCAAGTTTGGGAACACCGTGTAGATGTTTATGCTCATAAGGCACCGGCACAAGCTCATCGGAACCCATATCCATTTCATGCCCTAACACCATACCAAGAAGTGCTAGACATAATATTCTCAGCCTCATATTTTTATTTTATTTTATTTTATTTTATTTTATTTCACTAGTTCTTATCTTCTAGTTTCTAGTTCTATAATCACTTTTATTAACTTTCTCTCGTTTACTTTTATATACTTTTCTCAGTGTATGTTTTATTACAACGTTTTGTTATATAGTCATTAATTTATTAATATATGAAGTTTTTTAACTCTACATAACTCAGTTTCCCCTGAGATTTTATTTTTTTTTCCAAGTCCCATACAGATATAGTAGGATATAGTAAGTTTCTATAATTATATCGACTATCACCCTCTACATTATTGTCTTTGGATATTAAGTTGTAAGTAAATATAGGCTGACAGTTGAGAAATTATATCGGACGAAAATCGCATATCCCTCCTTGCTAGAATTAAAAGAGACCTGAATTAGATAGCATTAGTCTATCTTCAACGTCTATTGTGCATGTTAGCCTAAAAGGACTCATTTCTATAGATTTTTCTTAATAAGGTAATACAGGGTACTTTCAGCAAAAAACTTCTTCCAGGCTGGTTTTTCTCCCCTTGTTTTTGCTTGTGTTCATCCTGCTTCGTGCGGACATCTCTGAGATTTCGACTTTCTGTTTTTAATTAAAGACCAAAACAATGTCTCAAAAAAACAGCGGAGTGAGAAGCGGGAAGCGGGAGACGGGAGGCGGGAGGCGGGTGAAGAAGTTCGGTCATTTTGTTGCGATGAGCCGTTAGAGGCAGAGAGAAAGAGAGAGAGAGAGAGAGAGGGAAAGGATTTTAATTATTCGGTTATCTTGCCATCCATAAAATACTCTTTTAAAGGGAGAACAGAGAAGTGTAGATATTTGTTTTTTTTCAATTTTGACTATAATGACGCTAGGTGGCCTGGAAGCACATCGACTTCTTTTATTGTTAGTTCGTCCATTGTCTTTTGTCTCTTGGCAGTAGTAGCCAAGTTTAGTCTGTATTGTAGTTTCTGTTTCAATTTGTCATCTGTAGGGCAAGTGAGACCCTGTGTACAGGCGAGACGGGCCTCCTCCATATTATTGAGTTTCAGATGTGCCATGGCTAAATTGCTATAGCCAACCGCATTGTTGGGTTCTAGATCAATACACTGCTGGTACTCTTTTACGGCTTTTTCATAGTTGCCAGACCTGAAATATTGATTACCTTTATCCTTATGTTGTGTGAATTCCATTTTATACCTTTAATTTTAGATGCTTAACACTACTAGAACATTGAAATAAATTGTAAAAATAGTCCTTTTTTGTTTTGAACGTTACAATTACAGAAATCACAAAAAAAAAAAAAATTATGGTGAAGAGAAGAGATTTGAATTTCTTTTAAAGATCTCGCGTTCGAATCTTGAGGGTGACAGTTTTTTAATTATTGTTCTGTCTTGACTATATTTTTGCTTAGTGGTTGCATTATATCGATATATTATGACGTAGAGTGGAAAGGATAGAGGTTGTTTAATTGTTGTTTTTTATATACATTTATTTTTGAAATTTAAATAACATAATAACTGATACTGTGTTGCACTTGCCAAAGAATGATGGATGAATTAGTTGTTGAAGAATTGGAGTCTCTTGAGGCTATCTACCCTGACTTGCTAAAAAGAGATGATGCCGAAAATATTTTTGTAATGAAGGTACCGCAGCATGAGAAGTTCTCAGTAAAGATATCACTACCTGATAAATATCCTGCAACAGAAGCTCCACATGTGCTTGAGGTAAGTGTTGCCCAAGACGGATATGATACGCGGTACCTGGCCACTCTGTTCCAAGAGGTTATGGACTCTATGTTCCATGAAGGTTCCGTGTGTATATTTGATTTCTTTACAGAATTAGATGGTGTGTTATTTGATGACGAGGAGGCAGACAACGCTGCTGCTCAAGAGGAACAGATTGATTCTACCCAATTCGTGCCCATTGATCCATTCGAAGGCTGGACCGCTTCAGATCCTATCTCAGACAGAGGCTCTACTTTCATGGCATTTGCGGCACACGCCACTTCAGAAGAAGAAGCATTCCAAATGCTTGACCACTTAAAAATGGATTCCAAGATGAGACGAGCTAACCATGCCATGTGTGCATGGAGAATTAAAAAACAATCAGACGGCAACGAAATTATATACCAAGATTGTGATGATGATGGCGAGACTGCAGCTGGTTCTCGTATGTTACACTTAATTACGATTATGGATGTATGGAACGTCATCGTAGTGGTAGCCCGTTGGTTCGGGGGTGTACATATTGGACCTGACAGATTCAAACATATTAATTCCACAGCAAGAGAAGCGGTATTACGTGCTGGGTTCCAACCAACCAAAAAATAATTTGACTCCATGTTCATCAAAAAGGAATATAATTGGCAGTTATATATAGATAGTTTCTTAAATACATGGACTTTGTAACACTCGAATGATAGAAATAACCTTTAATACGAAATCACATGATGTATTTTTTCATTTCCTTTGAAGTAAAAAAATTTTTATTGTGATGCCGAGTGCCAAAAAAAAAAAATTAAAAATTTATGCGATGAGCTTGTTGCGATGAGCTTTTAAATAGTATTCATAATATTTAGAATATTGATATAATATTGTTAATTGCCATCTAATATTTCAACAAAATAGTAAATTTTGGGCTTTTGAATCAAAAGAAGGAATATTTAAACCTAAAGAACAATGAAATCGGATTTCAAGTTCTCTAATTTGTTAGGTACTGTCTATAGACAAGGTAACATTTTGTTTTCCCAGGATGGGAAGCAATTATTATCCCCTGTTGGTAATCGTATATCCGTGTTTGATCTTGCCAACAACGAGTCATTTACGTTTGCATATGAACACAGGAAGAATATTGCAACTTTTGATCTTAATAAACAAGGTACATTATTATTATCGGTAGATACAGATGGTCGTGCAATTCTAGTAAATTTTAGAACCAGAAATGTTCTACACCACTTCAATTTCAAGGATAAATGTTACAGTGTGAAGTTTAGCCCAGATGGTAAATATTTTGCATTAGCAGTTGGAAGATTCCTTCAGATTTGGAGAACACCAGACGTGACACAAGATAGACAATTTGCTCCATTTGTTCGTTATAGAGTCCATGCAGGTCACTTCCAAGACATTACTTCCTTTACCTGGTCTCATGATTCTAGATTTTTGATTACCACATCTAAGGATCTTACTTCCAGAGTGTGGTCGATAAATTCAGAGGAAAAAGAAATGGTTGCTACAACTTTGGCAGGTCACAGGGACTATGTACTCGGTGCTTACTTTAATTCAACACAGGAAATAATCTATACAATAAGTAAGGATGGTGCTGTTTTCACTTGGGAATACATATCAAAAGCTGAAAAAGAAGGAATCGAAGTGGATAGCGATGAAGAACTCCCAGAGGACCTCTCTAGAATGAGTTGGAGAATTACCAAAAAGAATTTCTTCTATGCCAACCAGGCAAAGGTAAAATGTTGTACATTCCATATCTCTACAAACTTATTGATTGTTGGGTTTTCTACTGGTGAATTTCGTCTATATGAAATGCCAGATTTTAACATGGTTCAACAATTGTCGATGGGTCAAAATCCGGTAAACACTGTTTCTGTCAATAATACGGGTGAATGGTTAGCATTTGGTTCTAGTAAACTAGGTCAGTTATTGGTATATGAATGGCAATCAGAATCCTATATCTTAAAGCAACAAGGCCATTTCGATGCTACCAATGCTCTGACATATTCTCCCGATGGTTCTAGAGTTGTTACTGCCGCTGAAGATGGTAAGATCAAAGTTTGGGATGTAACTTCGGGTTTCTGTCTAGCAACGTTTGAAGAACACACTTCTGCGGTTACTGCTGTCCAATTTGCTAAAAAGGGTCAAGTTCTTTTCTCAGCTTCTCTGGATGGTACAGTTAGAGCTTGGGACCTTATAAGGTATCGTAACTTTAGAGTATTCACTGCTACTGAGCGTATCCAATTTACCTGTTTAGCTGTTGAACCATCAGGAGAAGTTGTCAGTGCGGGTTCAACAGACAGTTATGAAGTTTTCGTTTGGTCTGTACAAACTGGTCAACTTTTAGATACTTTATCAGGTCACGAAGGTCCAGTTTCGTGTCTAGCATTCAGCATGGAAAATTCAGTATTAGCGTCTGCTTCTTGGGATAAGACTATAAGAATTTGGTCAATTTTTGGTAGATCACAACAAGTAGAGCCGATAGAGGTATATGCTGACATCCTCTCAATAACAATTACTCCAGATGGTAACCACGTGGCAGCATCAACTTTGAAAGGTCAAATAAGTATATTTGATATTGCCTCAGCCAAACAAATTGGTAATATTGATTGTAGAAAAGATATTATTTCCGGAAGACATTTAGAAGATCGCTTCACCTCTAAAAATTCTGAAAGGTCTAAATTTTTTACGTCCATTCACTATAGTTTTGACGGTAAGGCTATTATTGCCGGTGGTAATAACAATTCTATCTGTCTATATGACGTTCCGAATGAGGTACTATTAAGAAGATTCATTGTTTCTAGAAATATGACTATCAATGGTACGTTGGAATTCTTAAATAGTAGTCGTATGACGGAAGCTGGATCATTAGATTTAATAGATAGTTCTGGTGAGTATTCTGATCTTGAAGATAGAATTGATGGATCATTACCAGGATCAAAGAGGGGAGGAGATATGTCCACGAGAAGCTCGAGACCAGAAATTCGTGTTACGTCTGTACAATTCTCACCCACTGCTAATGCATTTGCTGCTGCCTCAACTGAAGGCCTTCTAATATATTCTGTTGACGAGACATTAATTTTCGACCCATTTGATTTAGACCTCGATATTACTCCTCAGGCCACTCTAGAGGTCCTAAAGGAGAAGGATTACCTAACTGCCTTGGTAATGGCATTCAGACTAAATGAAGAATATCTAATAAATAAAATCTATGAATCTGTTCCCGTCTCTGATATTTCCTCCGTCTGTGAACAACTACCAGTTATCTACGTATCGAAATTGTTAACCTTCATTGGTAACTTTTCAGTCACCTCACAGCACATGGAATTTAACTTACTGTGGATAAAATCAATTTTAATAGCCCATGGTACTTTTATGAAGAGTCACGAACACATGTTTTCCTCTTCGACTAGGGCTGTAAAAAGATTCATTAGTAGGATTGCAGAGGATGTTACATCATTGTCTGCAAGAAATAAATACGCTGAACAATTCTTGGTCTCAACTAATGGTACAGTTAAAACCGATGATGACCTAAATGAAGAACGAGGATCAACATCTGATGATAGTGACGCCGATGATGATAATGATATTTCGAATAACTCAGATGATGAAGATGGTGAATGGGTTGGTTTCCAAGAAAAGAAGGCACATTTAGAAGTATCCAACGATGACAGTGATTCAGACGAAGAACTCATATGATAAATAATATCGCAGAAGATTCAATAATAACTTCAAATTACCCAATTATATTTCTTCTTTTATAGCATTAAATAATTTAAATTATTAGCATACCAATATTAGGTATAGTTTCTTTTTCTTCCAGCTCCACAATTAAATTAATCTTACACATTAAATTCAGTGCGATAAAATACATGCAGAATTAAAAAAATATATTAAAAGTTCATATCTTTTATTAAAGTATAGTGTTTGTAAGAAGTTATTATATATATTTATTGTCTTGATTATTATTTATACAATAAACATAATAACTATAATAATCAAGTTCTGATAAAAAGTTATAACAAAAAAGAAAGAAAAATTAAATTGATTTTTTCAGCTCATCGCAAAAAAATAATTTCATCAATTAATTAATAATAGTAATTAATAATAGGTAGGTAATGTAGCAATACCTTATTTATTAAAGGAAATACAATATATGTATATACATATTTAATTTAAAGTACTACGGTTTTTTATACAATTTCAAGGAAACATTATAGTCACTATATTAAAGAGGTTCAATCACAAATGAATGAGCAATTGGTTTTGTATAATATAAAGGACGCTTTGGGACAGGTTGAGCCGGATCCAACCATATATCAAGATAGATTGGAAGCGTTCAACATCATAGTTCTTAGAACTGCACAAGATTCCACGTATAGGACACAATTGGGTGATGATTCGGATATATGGTTATTAATGAAGGAAATTCTATCTTACTGCAATTTTAGCAATGTTAAAAAATTCAGCCAGGAAACAGTATATTGGTATAAAAGAACTGTCAGGGCTATTTTTGTGTTTGCAAGAAACCTATCTGTTGCAAATGCTTTAATCCCACAAGAGTTGCTAATTCAGAACACAGCTTATAAAGTCTTTAATTCATCTCTATCGATTGGCAATGTTAATGATGATATTGAAATTTCTTTGTATTCCTCCATATTAAGTTTTTTGCATAACATCAATGTTAACTCTGTGATATTTGATAAATCTACTAAAGATGAACTATTCCAATTTCTGAGTTATCCATCTTTGATAAATTATCAGTATGATGAGAATATGATGTTTCCTTACATATTATACTTCAAAGATTTACTAGAAAATGATGAGTTTCTTTACTATTTTCTAAGATCTGAACAAAAGGATGAAATACTTTATGACTTTCTAATGAAAAAGATTATGCAAGATGAATCGCAGCTATTTAATATCATGAAAGGAGTTGATCTTGCCTATGAAGACAAGGAGCTCTCGTCGGTTGATATAATTCTCTTCAAGTGTTTTTCTAAAATTGCAGCACATGAATCCTTTGCAACTTATCTAGAGATTATCGAAAACACAAGTTTTGAAAAATTTCTAAATATACTAAAGACAATGCAGCTTGTAGTAACGAACATCGATAATTGGAATAAATTTGAGCTTACTGGCATAATGACCTGGACATTTAGAGTATTTAATCAGACTGCTGATAAAATTATTCACTACTTCGAATTAAAAATGGAAGACGATTCAGAAGCTCATATATTGCATAGCAAAATGATAACTGTATTAGATATACTCTCGAAATTAAGTCAATATGAACATGTTCAAAAGTTTGTCCTTTTTTACAAGGGCTTGGAAAAACTGGTTACATTGCTACAAACCTTTCAAGATAATTTGATCAGAGTAAATTTTTCAAAGACGGCAGGAGGTAACGTATCAGCAGTGAAAGCTTCTAATAAGTTGGGTGAGAAATTAGAAAGTGAAAATTTAATACAAAGCAGAATAGATAGTTCGAAATTTAAGATAAAAGAGACAAATTTTCCTGAATGTAAACTTCTTATAATTGAAATAATAGCCAATTTAGTTCACGGTAATAAAGAAGTACAGGATAAAATTAGAGATTTACAGGGCCTTGGTTTGGTGTTATCTAATTGTGTTATTGATGACAATGATCCGTTCATAAAGGAGAGAAGCATAATGTGTATTAAATTTCTCCTTGAGAATAATCCGGAAAACCAACAATATGTTGCTCAATTAGAAAGTAAACGAGCAGCAAATGATCAAGTTTTACAGGAAGCAGGATATGAGGTTAATATTGATAGTTCTGGTAACTTGAAATTAAAATCGACCTCGGTAGAGAATTGAAATACATATATTTATTGTGTAATGTAACAATAAGAATAAGTTCATTTATTTCTTATGATATGCAAACTTATATATGATAAAAATATCAATATTACTTCTATACAATTAAATCGTTAATCCAACGAGAAATATTTAAGAAAGATGCTTATAGTTGCATCTTAGCAAGTTCTTCCTCAATGGCGTTCTTCACTAAGGTAACGTCGGCCTTTTCAACTAATCTTATCTTCTTGTGTAGTGTAGATAACTTCTTCAACTCAGCAGGTAGAACATCCTTCTCAAAAGAATAGCCTTCGAAACCATTCAAAGCTTGGTTAACTGCATCAGCAAATTTGGCTGGATGAGCAGTAGAAAGAGAAATGTATTGGATATCCTTATCATTGTCAGATTTGATTAACCTCTTGGTGGCGCAAACACCAACAGCTGTGTGTGGATCTAGAACATATTTCTTTGGATTTTCAGAGATGTCGTATATTTCCTTAATGGTTTGAATAGTTTCTTCGTTAGAAACTCTCTCGGAAGAGAAATCTTTCAAAGCACCATCAATGATGGACTTGTCAACAACAAATTTTCCTTCTGTTTTTAGTTGGACAAACCATTGGTTAACGATGGCACCGGCCTTCAAATCATCTTTGTCAGCCAAGTTCTCACGGGCAAGGTACCATAGAAGTCTTTCGAAGTTAGATGAAATCAAAATATCCATAGCTGGAGAGTGAGTAGACAAAACGTTAGCTGATCTCTCATAAGTACCAGACTTCAAGAATCTGTCTAGAATATCATTTTCATTTGTAGCAATAACTAGTTTCTCGACAGGTAGACCCATCTTCTTAGCAAAGTACCCAGCTAGAATGTCACCGAAGTTACCACTTGGGACCACAAACTTAACCTTACCTTCCTTACCATCAGTGGCTCTGAAGTAAGAGTAGAAGTAGTAAGTCATTTGAGCCAAAATTCTAGCCCAGTTGATAGAATTAACAGCACCGACATTGTGTCTGGAGTTGAAGTCCTTGTCACCAAAAATAGCCTTGACGATGTCTTGACAGTTGTCGAAAGTACCAGCAACGGACAAAGTTTGAACGTTCTCATCTTCAACAGTGGTCATTTGTTCTTCTTGAATTGGAGAAATTCTACCAGTTGGGTAAAGGATGAAAACGGAGACATCCTTCTTACCTCTTAGACCATAGATGGCAGCAGAACCGGTGTCACCGGAAGTAGCACCAACAACAGTCAAGGTTTTCCTCTTCTCAGTTGGCAAGTCCTTGTTGATTCTTTGCAAGAAATATTCGAACAAATTACCAACAAATTGTAATGCCACATCCTTGAATGCATAAGTTGGACCATGGAACAATTCAAGAACGTGCAAGTTTTCATCCTTGCCGGTAACGTTCTTGACCAAAGGAGTGACATCCTCAGCACGGAAAGTGGAGTAAGATCTTTCAATTAGAGACTTCAAGTCAGCATCAGGGATTTCAGAACCATCGATATATAGTCTCATGATTTCATAAGCCAATTCCTGGAAGGAAAGCTTGGACCATTTGTTGAACAAGGTGTCCTTGCTGACATCCGGGATGGCGGATGGCACAAATAGACCACCATCAGAAGCCAAACCTTGAATAACAGCGTCCTCAAAGGATTTACTTTGTGCTTCAGCACATCTGGTAGACCTGTACACTTGAGATTCAGAAACCATTTTACTATTTTTATTTATTTTTTTAATATCTTTCTCTAATCAGGACCTTAACAAATAAAAAAGTGAGCTGTAAGAAACAAATATCGTAAAACCTAGCGACGATGAAGCAATGTAATAAATGTTTATCATTGATAATGACACACAAAGCTTTAACATTGACAAAATGAAGAAAAAAAATTTGAAATATTCTGATTTTTCAGTCATAAACCTCGCTTCCTTAGAACTCACCGCAGGAGTTGGTCTTTTTTATTTTTCATTTCTGCCGATCTTCGCTCAAATTTTTTTTTGCAGGCCGGCAAAGGCGATGAGTCTTATACGTATTCAGCGATATCATGTGATTCGTTATATGTTAAATATATATAGTTTAGATATATATGTGCCAAATTTGATGGATACAGGAATTAGAGTTCTAGGTTAGACAGTTATATACAAATGGATTATTAGCAATAGCCTGTTAGGGAAAAAATTAAATGGGTTGTGAAACTCGCTTTCTATTTTTATTGCTCGGATTGTGCTTAAAATGAATAATAGTATTCACTTTTACAAAAATTATTTGTTAGTATTGGTAATAGGTATTAGTATTAGTATTAGCATTCATAAGGGGACGTAGTATATTTGGGAGACGTATTTGTGTCTGTACCTGTTGTTAGTGGCCACGCATAATGTGTTATGCTTGATGCTGGTGGTGACTAGATGATTTAGTACTGAATGATTTGGGATGGGCAATGCACCCACGTTATTTTCGTTCATTTGACTGAGAGGTTCTCCAATTTTGTTCAAGATGACGTTTTCAAGTTGAGGAGGCAGCTGTGGAGGCGTCAGCCAAGTCATATTGTTGTTTTTCTTCCGTTGTTTCTCCATGGTTAATTGCTCGATTATGGTATGGTCAACAAAAATGGCAGGTATCTCCTTAGTGTAATCATATTTGGGCTGGGGAGGGAGCTCCTCGTGGTATCTCGTGTATCCATCACCAAAATCGTCCGGTTCCTTTCCTATTTCAAGTGCAATGCATGAACGTGCACTCAATGGGCGTGTTGAGGTCCTTTCCCTATTCAATGGTTTTTCTTTCTTAGTTTCACTTTTCTTTGGTGAGACCACTACACTAGGGTCAGTGGTATGAACTCCGACTTCTAAGTAATTAACAAAGTTTCCCATTTGGTCCGTGGCAGTTGGTAAATGATCGCTAAATCTCAGCTCATTATCTACAATGAAACGGAACCTATGTGTACCGGGAGGTAGTTGTAACTTGATGCGGAAATGGCCTGGTTCACCTTCTACTGGGATTAAGCCAATCATCTTTCTCCAGTTAGTGAAAGAACCCGTGAGATAGACCTTCTCACCTCCTTGCTCCCATTTTATCTCCACGGGAATCATCCCATTCTCATTGGGGACTGCATGGACCACAGCATTTGCCCTTTCCCTTTCTTGTTTTTGTTCTTCCTCTTCTGCATGCTCCTTGGTCTTCCCCAAATCCACAGATGAGTTGGTCACCGTGGTGACTTCTTCATCGTAACTACGAATATTTTCCTCCCTTTCCAACATGTTCTCATGCTCAGTGCTCTCACAAACATGATCTTCACATATACTACCGTGACTTGAGCAACTACTACTAGTCGTAGAACAAACAGATCCTCTCCTATCACTTTCAGTGTTACTCTCAGTCTCATTTGGCGACTCCTCATCAAATAACAGCGTAGACTTCTTCCTCACGATCGGCCTCTCCCCTCGAGGCTCAGACTCCAGCTCAACTTTCTCTACTCGGTCACCAATATCCTTAACATCTTTCTGCATCTGTGCTTTGTTCCGTTTCTGAAACTCTTCGAAACCAACTACACTAGGCGTATTACCCATGGTAATGTTTTTATTCCCCCTGTCTTAATGATTTTTTTTTTTTATTTAGTTTTTATACTCAAATAAAACAAGAAGTTCAGGTATTAGAAAAAAGAAATTCAATGCTTTTTTTACTCCCCTTCTGTTATCTAGTTTTTTTTTTTGGTGTTATTTCCGGTTTTGTTCCTTTAGTAGTTAAAACCAGTATTAGTAATACTTTTACTATTACGTCCCTTTTATTTTAATAGATATTGGTGTCTTGTTATCTCTCTTTTACTTGTTACTCTTAAGTTCAGATATCTATACTATATATATATGTATTTTATTAGTATTATTATTTGGCCATAATGCAAACGTTGCAGCCTTGTCCAAAGAATAGCCGTAAATCATTGACCATAGAGAAAACTCAATCTCCATCCATCAGTCTATCAAGTTGCAACCTTCCCCTTCGTCCCCTTCTCCCCTTCTCCTCCACTCCACATTTCGATTTTCATTTTTACTTCATTCTCTATCTCCCCCCTCCCCACATTCATTTTTCACTTGACTCGACAGGGCGTTTGGCTAAAGTTACCTCATCCAAATCCCACTTTTTCCATCGAATGAAGCTAAAAGGGACTCATCTTGCATTAAACCCCATGCAGGGAATGTCTTTCGTTGTACGGCTCCTTTGGTGCAGCGACCACATTTTTTTAACTAAGAACCCGTTTTTCCGCCTTCTCCGAAGAACCGCAGCTTCTTTAGGACAAAATTACACACACCCCTAATCCCCTCTCCTCATACGGCGGTTCATGTCTATATATTGGTTACCCTTATTTTACCCTGTGTTTACCCGGAGTTGATGATAATAATGATTTACGGTGCAGATCATGCGGAATAATTGTTATATTTACGGAAAAAATAAATATAAATAATGAAAAAAAAAAAAAGGGATCGACGGCTGATAGTTTTTCCGAGATTTAATATTTTTATATTTTTAAATTAACTATGGTAACATAAAATCTCGGAAAAATTATTCTCTTCTTTTTTTTTTTTCGAGGGGCGGGGAGGGGAAGGAAAATTGAAAAGTTTTTCCGATGGGTGGAGGAATTTATTTTCTATCGTGGTTTATGTCAGCTTAAAATATGTGGGGATGATAGAGAATTTTTTTTTGTTTTTTGTTGAGTGTTCTGTTCTAGTCTAGGCTCTTGCATTTTGAATTTTGAAATTAGTAATAATACAATTAATGTTTATATAATTCTATATGGGAAAAAAAATAATTATGAAGCTGAAATTTAGTGCATAGCAGAAAAATAAATAAGAGAAAGGACTCAAAGGGGGAGAAAGGAAAAAACGATAGGTATAATAAAGTAAAATAAAATAAAAAAAATAAAAAAAAAAGCAATGAATAGTTAAGTTGTGTGTAGCTGGGAAATAAAGAACAAAATAAAATAAAAATAAAATAAAATAAATTATTTTATTTTATTTTCTTGGACAATGAAAATAATGTTTACGGTTTGAAGTCATTTATTTCCTTTAGTATGTTGCTCAATGGCGGCAGCTTGACTTGGTCTCTTGGGGATGTACAATCGTCGTCTTTTTCGTCGTCTGTTCTTTGTATTTCGTTTGCATCCAAGTATTGTGTAGTCCTTGTAGCAGATTCCTTATTTAATAAAGCAACTAACGATGCAGAGCTGTTAGATGTAGCTAAGGGACGGAGTTCGTGTGGAGATGTGGATAACAGTGATGGCTTTTCGGCCTTTGTAATACGGGCAGTAGATTTTGATGTCTTTTGTTGTAGTGACTGTAAGACATTGTTATATGTACTAGTAGTGGAGGCAGCCACGGAAGCAGGAACATTGTTGTTTGTGTTGATGGCAGTATTGTTGGCATATTGCTGAGACTGTTTGCCCATATATGTACCCGGGTTCAAGAAAACATCGCTGTAATTCGATGGAGAAGTTGATAGTGATCCAGCACCTGAACTACTTCCACCAAAGCTAGAAAACATCGATGAGTTGTTAGACATATCGCTGAGAGCCAAAGAACTGGCTGATGTGCTGATTTCTTGGACTGGGGAAATCGAGGCAGCTGTTAGTGGTGCCTGATTGTAAAGATTACCAACACTCAACTGCTGCTGAGCAATTGCAACTAAAGGTGACGTGCCAGAAGCATGATTGTACTGTATTGGAATTGGGCCATGCGGCAGGGGAGCAGCAATTGGTATAGCACTGGTTTGTGAACGACCAACTGTTGCGGCAACGATAGGGATACCATTATGTCCTCCGACAGTTGTATAGTTCACTGGATATTCGGTAGTAACGAACTCAGGAATATTGTTAATGCTGATAGCATACATTTCGTCAGGTCTTCCCTTTCCTTTTGTTTTCTTCTTTTGAGACATCCCACTATGGGTTCTATTGTGTCTCTTTAGTTCATCACTTCTACTGAAGCTTTTACCACAACCTGGAAATGAACAATGGTGAGGTTTCTCACCAGTGTGTGTCCTCATATGTCTCTTCTTGTGCTCCAAACGATGAAATCCTCTAGAACAAGTCTCACACTTGAAAGGTCTTTCCTCATTATCCGTGGGGAAATTAACTTGCCTCTTAGACATGGTAATCATGTGATATTTCAGTAGAGTAATTTGTATTTTAGCTTTTCTTTTAGTAAAGTATAGCAATATTATTAAAGTTTACCTGGGTTGACAGAGTGTCAAGCAATCCGTATTTCTTTTATTAGAAGAAGCGGATATAAAAAGGTTTTATTGCTGATAATTAACCAAGATAAGAAGTATATCTCAATTTTATCAAAAAAAAAATAGGCAGAAAAGCGTTGTTTATTATTTTAGAAAAGGTAATATCCTATTCAAAAATTAATAAAGTATTATTTTAGAGTGTCTTTTAATGTGTTTAATAAAAAAATGTGAAGAAAAGTAGGCTTCGTCACTAATTGTATGGTTTAATATCTCAATATCACAAAATTATCTAACGGTTGATACTCCAGAAAAAATGAAACACTTACCTCTGTTCATTTCACCTTCTTATATATTATTTTGATAAGAGTTCGATAGAATAAATAAGATAAAGAAAGGATCATGCCTACGGCAATACAAACTGTGGGTCCGGAACACATTGACTGATTTCGTAAGATCCAGCGGAGCACTATTAACAATGCATTTAAAAAATATTCAATTTACTTAACCCTCCTCCATCTTAGGTGGGAGGAGGAGAGAAAAAGAAAGAAACATGTACGAGAAAAGATATTGTGGGACATTGTTATCAGACACCTGTCATGACATGGAGGGGTAATCAAAATAGCGCAGAAAATAAGGTAGAGCAAATAAATAACGAGAAGTGCGATTGTACAAAATTACGTAGGAGCCCCTGGAGTAAAATCTTTTATTTCATTATTCTTTTTTACCATCTCCCACAAGTGCTTCGGAAAAACTTTTTTCCGGTCAGTCAGAGAGACCCCTCAGTAAAAGTCGTGGGGGAATTTCTGGGGATTTCCCCAGAAAACCTACCGCATGAACGAAGTCTCTTTTTTTTTTTATCTCTCAAATTCTTTCTTTTTGTCAGTATTCAATCAGAACCGTCTCCACGGTGTATTACTGTGCGATACGGAATTCACCGGAAAAACTTTTGCCCCACCAAAAGTGACGTAAAATAGGTTATTAGGTAGAAGCTGCACGAGTAACAGCTCGAAAATTTTACTTTAAAAGATCTCCTGTGTTTAAGGATGTACGCAATAATTGGAGTGTATTGAACCTTTTTTAAAGCAGCCAGGAGGTTATCCCTTTTTAAGAGGCATAGAAGATATGGGAAAAAACAGATACTACAATCTGTTACGGGGTTATTTTTTCGTGGACACCACCCACTCTTGTGTTATCAAACGCGAATAGAAGCACCAGAATATCGTACGCTATCTATTTAATTACAATAATATTGTAACAAAAGAAATATATTTTCTTTTAATTTTTTTAAGGAGAGCTTAAGCATTGAAATCGAGAGAAAAAAATAACTAAATAAGAAAAAAAAGAAAATTTATTCTGTAGGAAAGAACGCAATTTGGAAACCTTGATACTACGAGGTTTTCCGCTAACAACTTAACTAATATTTAGTAAGAACATAGGAAAAAATTATGGGTGCATGTCCATTGTGCACCATTGTTCTATATTCCAACTAAATTTCGAAGTATATACCGATCAGTGTTAGTATTGCTTATAGCAATAACTTGATATTGACTATATTTATTGAATAGTGATTTTTTTTTCATTCATATTTTCAAGGTAGAAAATTATGAAATAAAATACAACAAAAAGCAAATTCAATATTATGTATATTGTATTCTATAAATTTATCTTTAAGATTAATTGGTAAGGTAGCATTGATGTATGTATTATGAAATGTTTAACAAATACTGCATAAATGGGAAAATAAAGCGTAAGCTATTAATGGTTCTTTGGTTTCTCTGAGTTTTTATTTGTTAGTGTTCCTGTGGGTGAGGAAAATCATAGATTCTTAAAAAGATCGATGAGCCTTCCGTGAATTCAGTGAATCCAGATAAACAACCTACTAAACAGTTAAAAAAAGTATATTCCATTATGTCCGTTATGGATAAAAATAGATTTCCGGTCGGTAGACATTAGCATATTTTTGGATACCCACATGGTGTTATTAAAATTAAATGTTGCCTCCGTTGCTGCTTGAGGATATAGAGGATGAAAAGAATAGAGCTATGTCTACAGAAGAAAGAAAATCAATAAAATGAGCGATACCGGACTTCATCGTATCGTCTAACGAAATATAACAGATAATAAAAAAGCAACTCTACCATATTCAATTTTCATGTACGAATGATTTGCAATATTCTCCCAGCTTCCATAACATTACAACCAAGTAAATTAACCAATGACGTAATTTAAGCTATTATTTTGCATTGTTTTTAAGGCTATATGAATAATAGGTCCAAAAAAAAGAAATTTTTTCTTTCTTTTTTGTCTTTTGTACTATGGTTTCTCTGCGGTTATTCAAAGAGGGCCATGATCTCCGTTAAAATGTAAATTTTATATCACCGAAAAAATACAAACCTTGTATCTCACATCGGAAAAACTCTCAGGAATGTCGCGGAAAGCAAATTTCTAGCTCATTCATATTTTAGATTTACGCCCATCAACGGGATGAGCCACTTCAGGGCATAACATGTACTGATAATAATGAACTTAATAAAAATAAAAGAATGGAGGGTCTTTGACGAAAATCTTGTTTCTTGTTTGTCTTGTATAATCTTGTCTTCACATTTCCAGTGCTGGTATATTTTTGTTGAACACCTATACGATCTGTTTTTAATAATGGTAGATGAAAGAAAAAAAAGGGGAGAGATATTGTCTGACTTTTCATCTGTATAACTTTGTATCTAGTCTAAAAATATTTATTATTCTCTACAATATATACTGTAGTAAAAAAAAAAAATTCTAAAAAAAAAAGACTATGAAAATCATCTCTTATTCATGTTAACATACCGGTATTATTGAAGGTCTCAATTATAGCAGCATATCGGTTCTATAGTCAAGCCAGCATTCTATTGAAAGCCTTACCTAGATAAATAAGGGTCTCTAGGTCCATTACTTACCAAAAATGTACAACATGTTCTGTAAAAGAAAAGGATAAAATAAACAAAAAAAAATGGTAACAGTTTCTGGAATATTAAAAACTGGTTAGCTGCTGTTGATTACGTTCTTAACAGCTAAACGTTGTATAATTGCGCTCTTACAATTAACATTAATAAATAGAAATACCTAACCTATTCTTATATTGCTCCTGTCGTAATTCTTATGTTAGTATTGAGCAAATTTGTAAGTCAATGAAGTTGTGTTTGGTAGAGAGAAAAAAAGAAAACAGCGTTCATAAAGTAAACAAAGAACCCAGCATTGTTAATTATAATAATCAAAATTAGCCATTTATGATAGGTAAAATATTAATACTACATCATGATAATATCTGGAGTAACCCTAAGACTTAGAAAAATAAAGTAACATCAAACCTGGCAACAACTTTCCCAACATACTGTGTCATTAATAGTTGAAATGTAATGGAACGGTTTAGGTACACAACACGATATTATTAGCGTTGTTTTTTTTTCAGCAACAACTACTAGATTTACTCTTCTTCTTCTTTTCGGATGCAATTGGAGCGAGACTTATGGTAGCACCTTGTGGGGCATTTGAAGACTTGGAGCCGTCTTTCAAATTGACTTGATGTTTGCTAACCATTTTATATATCTGCTCTATCAGTTCTCTGAAAGCTTGCTCCACATTACTGCTATTTAGAGCACTGGTTTCGGTGAAGAAAAGCTGATTTTCTGAAGCAAATCTCCGTGCTTCTTCAGTAGGTACTGCACGAAGATGTTCTAAATCAGATTTGTTACCAATCAAACCTATAGCAACATTATCATCGGCATTCTCCTTCAATTCCGTCAACCAATGGTTACAGTTTTCATAGGTATTAGATTTACTAATATCATAGACAATTAGCGCTCCAACTGCACCACGGTAATACGCAGAAGTAATAGCACGATACCTTTCTTGACCAGCCGTGTCCCATATTTGCGCCTTGATTTTCTTTTCTTCTACTTTTATCGTCCTAGTTGCAAATTCAACACCAATTGTAGATTTAGACTCTAGATTGAACTCATTCGTGGTGAATCTGGACAACAAATTAGATTTACCGACCCCTGAATCACCAATCAACACAATCTTGAATAAATAATCGTAATCGTAACCGTAATCCTCTTCTACTGTGTTCATTATTTTCTTCTTATTTGAACTATATTAAGTTTCTATTCGAAAAATAAGCACCGTATTATCTTTTATATGTCAAGTGAGATCGATAATTTTACTATATATATAGCTTACCCTAGTTTTTATTTATAGATAACCTCTTTTAAATTCAAATGAATATCGATACTTATGAGATGAAACCACTATGGTAATGGGAATATATCTTTAATTGAGCTGCCTTCAATAACATCAGTTGACAGATTAGGTATCGACCCGTTTCGTTGCTGTGTGATCTACCGTCCACTACCCCTTCGCTCGGCTTGTTTTGGTTTCGTTGGAAGGCCTTTCTATGCAATTTTTTAAATTTGCGGGGTGCGTGGTTTATGATATATCACATGGGTTACTAATGATATAACATATATGAATATCCTTCAATTAACTACTATAAATATATATATGCGTCTTTTGTTATGCTTAAAAGAACAGATGTTCCAGGGTTCTCATTACTTTCGCAGCCCCGTTTACGCTAGTATCCTTGTCAATGGTCATCTGGGCACGGTTTTTCTCAAGGCCTTGTAATAACATGCAGGCTTTACAAATCTGGTTGCTTGAGAGGTAGCCGCATCTCTCGCATCTATTACCATCTTTGTAAGCAACTTTCTGATTTGGTTGTGTTCTCTTTTTCACCTGCTTCAGCACTAGGTTTTCACCGCTTTGGATGATATCAATAATACAACTTGGTCGTACTGCTTCCAGGTTCTTCATGAGTTCTCTTGCGGTACCTCTGAATGCCTCGGGAGCATAAGTACATTCCGTAGAGAAGTAATCCAGCTTCTTATAGTGAGCATACAGAACGATTTCCTTCTGGTATGAGTACTTAAAGGGTTTTGATCTTTTAATTGGGGACCCTGCACTCTGAGTGATAATAGCAGTAGATCTTTCCAGTCTGGCTACATCTCCTCGTAGAATATTCATCAACACAGTTTCTGCCATGTCGTCTGCATTATGACCAGTAACTACGTGGTTAATCTCTAGTTTTGCAGCACCACGGTCAAGTGCTTGTCTTCTGAAGACACCACAGTAAGTACAACTGTTTCGAACTCCGGCTATCGCTACTATTTCATCCATGGTCCAGTCATATAGATCCTTGAATGAAACAATCTCCAACGGTAGCTGATATTGCTTTTGGTTTCTTTTCACTGTAGCCAGCGAATCATCTCTGTACCCAACAATACCTTCATCAATACTCAAAAGCACAATATCAATTCCGTAATCGTACCTCTCATTTAGTAGCTTCAATATGTGTGCAAGCACCGTTGAATCCTTACCACCGGAGGCACCTACTGCTACTCTTTCTCCCCTGTGGAACAGGTTGTTGGTGACGATAGTGTTATGAATTTCAGTTTCAAAAACATGGTAAAAACACTCCTTACAGATTTTCTGCAAATTTTTAGGTCTTCGTAGAACGGCCTTCCTGGCATGACATAGCTCACAAAGCTGTGATAACTTAACAACAGTCTGTTTATTAACTGGGTCCGTAGGTGGAGTATATGACATATTAGTATATTGTTTCTATTCTTTCTCTTTTTTTGGATATTTTAGTTTTGCGTTTTGAACAAATATGAAACAGATATTATAAGTTTTAATATCATAAAAGAGAATACAACAAAACCTGCCTGATTAATCATCACATATTGACAAGAGCTCATCGCAAAAAAAAAATTGACATCGTTAGCGTCCAAAATTTTTTTTCACTTACGCTAGTTTTAGTATCCGGGTAATGCTAACTGGATAGATAGAGCTCAAGTGATATCAAACACCATAACAATGGGAGATGTGGACTGAGAGAGTAATGTGGGTCATTCCTACACCGATATGCCTTTAGTTGGTCCATATGGTTGGTCTAAATTGCCTATCATTTCAAACTCGCCGAAAGAAACGTAAATGAACTGATGTTGAGTAGAATGATCTACGGTTCAGCTGTTGAAATCACGAGCTTTTCTATTTGCTTTCTTTAATTTGTTGGCAGTTCTGTCAACATCTGTTTCAAATGAGTCCAAAAGTTCGTTTTGCAGTATTAGCTCATCATTCATGTCTAATGAAATTTGTTTCTGTCTTTGAATAACCTTGTGTAATTGCGCAAGTTCTTGATCCTGATCCTTAACTATGGTCTGTTGTGCTTGTAGAAGTCCCTTATTGTTATATTTCGCGGTTTCGTCTGTTTCTCCTAATCTTCTTCTCCCTGGTAATGGCTTTACGGGTTGACTGGGTTCAGAAGCAGCATTATTTGCAAATGAACCGTATAGATTAGATGAGTCCATCTCTAAAACTAAATCGTTGAGATCTTCTTTTAAGTTTTGTAGTAATTTGGATCTGCGAATGCTCTCCTCTGATGGTAGCTCCTTCTCAGTTTTCAGGGAGCTGTCTAGCCCGTTCACTTTGAGCCGTATTTGCATAGCTCTTTTTGATCTTGCAGAGCCGCTAAGATTCTTCTTACAATCTTCAAATTCCATCTTACAATCCTGAAACATAGATATCCAGTTATCTCTATTTATTTCTTCAAAACGGTGGGATACTAAACTACTCTTTTCGGCTCCTCCTCCAGAACCGTGGCCGTGGGACACTTCCAATTGTCTTAGATCCACACCAAGAAAAGAAGAAACAAGTGGTGACCTCTTCCAACGGACATCGAACGAGTCATTTAGCAGCTCCTCCATAAACTGCGGTAGTTTTATTTTCCGCTCATCTATCACATCTTCATTAACACCATTGCTGATCCCCCACAGCAGTGCCGTTCTTGGCGGAAACTCATACGGCAAATCACCCCCGATTTGAGACTCTAGACTCTTCTTGAGCTGCCGAAACTCACTATACCGCTTATAAACTTTAACCTCCTTGACCTCCTCATTGTTATCCCAGACTGATACCACAAGACCGTACTTTGCATAGTTCCCTTTGTCTATCCGTACATCATCGACATGCACTTTGTAACGAAGCCTCATATTATACGCAATAAGCCCAAAACCCAAAACCCGAAACCTGCTCTATATATTATAGATATGTCACCGACTAACTGACTTATATATATAGAATTAGTTCTTACAAATTGGGGGTCTTGTAAGTTCATTGAGATTATTTATAGAGGGCACCTTCATCCTTTAAGGCCCTTAATGGAAAAGGCGAGAAGAACCGTTTTAGCCTTTGAATATAGAAAAGAAGGTTGTCTTGAACATAAAACCAAAGAGGATCATATTGAAGGAACCTCTAACAGAACTACTAGACGCTCTAACTCTATAATATATACAAGACGATTTAACTGATTGTAATTTAAGCTGTCTAGAATAAACTATTGATATTAAGAAAAGATAGGATTGCACGGAAGGTTCAAATGTCCAAAATATTTATTTCAACAGCCAATTGTGGGAAAGCTCATGAAGCTGATATATATGGTGTTGCTATAAGTGTACCATACACGATAACATGTTCTGGTGATGGTCATATCAAGCTATGGAAGAATAAGTTGCTAGATAACGAAACACCAAGAGACCATGTAATAAGTCAATTTGTGCATAAATCTGGTGTACATCATATAGATGTCTTTAACAGCGTTGAGAGGACAGGTAAGTTGGTATGCGTTGTGGCATGTGTCTCCTTCACTGGGGAAGTTTTCTTCTATGAAATCGATGTTGCCGAAGGCAATGATACTAAAATAAGAGCAATTGAACTCATGTCCGCCGCAGAAAAGAAGAAATCGTACTGGGCAGTGAAATGGTATACTTCGTCAGATTTCAGTGTCGCACATAAGTTTGCTGCAACTGATGTGAAAGGGAACACCTATATTTGGAATTTCTACCCTTTTGAACAAGAAGACCAAGAGGCACTTGAAGCAAATGATGAGGATTTGAAACACAAACTTCACTTAAGATACGAAGGGGCCATTCCTGTGAAGGACCCTAGTGTTGCAACGTGTGTGGACATCTCAAACAATGGTTTAATAGCTACTGGTTTTGAAAATGGATCCGTAATTGTATCGCAGCTGAACTCTTTGAAACCACTTTACAATTTTGAAGGTTTCGGTCTGCAAGGCATAGAACAGAACAGTAACACTGTTCGTTGTGTCAGATTTTCACCTACGGGATCCTTGCTTGCTGTGGCCAATGATTCCGGTTCGTTCGGATGTGTCACTATGTATGAGACGGAATTCGGTGAAAGAATCGGTAATTTTGCTATTGCAACACATAGTAGTCAGACCAGTATCGGATCTTTTGCCCATAATGGTTGGGTGTTCGGTTTATCCTTTAGCGCAAGTGGTGAATTTCTGGCAACATGTGGTTACGACAGTAAAGTTAGAGTCTGGGACGTCAAGTTGAGAGAACGAGTAAGCACCTTGAATATAACCGCCGGTGATATTGAAGCTGAGGACGAGATATTACTAGAAGATGAAAACGGTGATTCATTGAAATATCCTCCTGTGTTTGATGTAAAATTTATAAACAAAGGGATACGAGCTGGTATGGGAAGTGATGTAAATGAAGGTTTGTGCTGTGTGTGCATGGACAGAAGTGTAAGATGGTTCAGAGAGGCTGGAGGTAGCTAAATAGATGTCACATATTTTGATGTTATAAATATATTTATTCAAAACTTATTATTTTGTTTAAAAATAGGATTATAAATCTATTTAAAATGGTCATCAACATATCGTCCATGATTATCGTAATAGGGTTCACCCTGCACAGTCGCATTCTTTGTTATTAATCTTTAATAAATTTATCATTCATTGAAATTTTATGTAGATAAATAAATATTATTTCTATCTTCTTTCTTCATTAAAAAAAAAAAATAAAAAAAATAAAAAAAAAAGTATACAAAAAATAGGAATAAAAAGATCGCTCATTTAAGAGGTCTCTCTGAGAAGTGTGAGAGTTATTTATAGGTTCTCTGAAACGGGAACACATAACTCTCCTATAATAAAAAAAAAATCTATAGTTTGGATCATAGGTATATCCGTCTTATAGGTATATGTTTATAATTTTTTTTTTTTTTTAAAAAATATTATTTTGAATTTTTTTTTGTTTTTTTTTTTTGCCTTTTTATAAGGTTATGTGAAAGGTTATGGTTTATGAAAAGACTTCATCAATAATTTATAATGAAATAAAAATAAACCAAAAAAGAAAAAAAAAATGGAAATCAAAAAATTATAAGCCTGGATACTATCTTGTATCTACTTGAACATCGACCAATTATAAAAAAAAAAAAAAAAGAAAACCAAAAAGAAAAAAGAAATATGATAATAATAATCATAACAGTTAAGAGTGAAAAAATTTTTCCATAGTACTAACCATTTAGGCAAGTAAGCGGCACCATTATTTCTTATATTTATTCATAATTGCCGGTAATCTCATCTGTTTGATAACTAAAAGTGAAGCTCATTATCTTAGTAAACAGCCGAGTAAGGGTAAAAATTATTCACCTTGTTGTTGTATACTGGTTTATAGTAGCCATTGTTAATCATATTGTAGTTGTTGAAATCGTTATTCAGTTGGTAAGTTGGTTGAGGATTAGTCGTTGTTGGTTCCATCTTAAAATTTATATAGTTTGATTGTGGAGCTTGGGCTTGTGCCTGAAATAAGTTGTTATTGTTGTATTTGCTGTTATTGCTTTGACTTGCTCCGAAGTTGTAGAAATCATAATCAAAGCTGTTATCAGAGAACTCATCACGGCTAGAGACGTGGCCAATATCTGATAGTGGCGATACGAGAGGAATTGATGGCTGTACCAAGTTTTGTTGTAGACGTTCAATATCGCTGTTATTGTTATTGTTATTGTTGTAGCCGAAGTCTGTCTGGTTGTTAACCACCTTCCCATTTCCAGTATGATAGAAGTAGCTGTTTGGAGAGGAGTACATGGTCAAAGGAGTTTGGTAACCGTATTCATATGAGCTATTGTTCATAGACGAAGATAAGTAATTGTTCGTCGAAGTTGGTTTAGGTTGTATCTGAGGTGGTAAAGTTTGTTGTATACTTTCCTCCTGGAAAACTTCATAAGCGGCAACAAACTCTGGATAGAGGATGAATTTGTCATTATAAAGTTTCCATTCGAATACCTTCAGCCATTCTCTTTCGAATTCATTTATGATATCGATAGCCATACCAGTGGCCTGAGACCATGACTTATTTGTGAATGTTTTGTCATCGTTGAATTTATTTGCCAAGATGAAGGCAATCATCGTATTTTGATATATGACATTAATGGAGTTACCGCCAATAGAGTTAGGACCATCATTTAGTTTGCTAATATACTTGAACAAGTAATCTATAGCCAGGTATATGGTAACAGAGGGAAGCCTTGTAGCGTTTAACACCGAACTTATACCCTTATGGAACAGAGCTATGTTCTCTTCATTTTGATTTATAGTTGTGCGGAAAGCGAAAAAGGCATTCTTCATCACAAACTTCGTCATCAACTCGACATCGTAATCGAGCACATGACTCACACCACCATTCACCTGTTGTGCAGGTGGAGGAGGCACCTGTACCTGTTGCTGTATTTGCGGTATCTGTTGTTGGATCTCTGGTTGTGGCTGCATGTGAATTTGCAATTGCTGTTGCTGTTGTGGAGGAATATTATTATTATCCTGCTGTTGTAGCATGATAGGAGGAGCTGCTACCATAGGAGCTTGTTCCATAATATGTGGAAATAAATTATTGTGTACCGGAATCATATTCATATTCATGTTCATATTCATGTTCATGTTCATGTTCATATTCATGTTCATGTTCATGTTCATTGGGTTTTGAGAGTAATGACGTTGATGGGAATGACTAAATGAAGGTAACAAGTTTAGAGAATGGCTATGGTGATGATTTATCTGAGATTGCGAAAACAGGACTGGATCCTGTGAATAATTATAAGCCATATTTTTTTTTTTTTATATTTTAATTTCCTTTTCTTTCTAAAAAAAAAAATAGTTTTTTGTTTTGTTGTTGTTTTGACTTGATTAACTTAATAACTGTCAACAAGAAGTTTTGTTATCTTCTTTAATTTATTAATCCTTAAATAAAATTTGGCTTTCTTTTAAAAAAACAAAATTCACAATAAGAATCTTTTTGAGAGAGAGAGAAAAAAAATTAGTTCAGAAGTATTTTTCTTTTCTAATTATTTTGTAATTTATTATTTTTATTTTAATTCTTTTCAATATAATCAATTAATAATTATAAAAAAAAAAAAAAAAATTAAAAAAAAAAAATTATCAGGGTTTTTCTCTTTATTTTTTTAAAAAAAAAAGAGAGTTTATTGGGGGGGTTTTGGTGGGTTCAAAGTTCAACCTTCTTCTTCCTACTTCATCCTAGTAAATGATTCAAAGAAATAGTATCTTATATATATGCTTAAATCTTTTGTGTTTCGTTGTTATTTTCATAAGTTTTTTTTTTTCACAGAGAGAGAGAGAAAAAAAATTTTTTATTTTTTTTTTTTTTTGGGTCCAAAAAGAGAGCAAAAGAAAAAGCAATTAGTAGCTTCTTGCTTTTTTTTTTTCCTTGCTATTACTTAGCTAGTTAGCGATTTTGTGATTGTTTTTGTATCGTATTTGTTATTGTATCATGCTCATTGCCCAAAAAAATACAATCCTTACTCCTAGTCCTAATACTCAATAACAAAAATTTCTTTTTCCACTATGCAAAAGTGCTATACAGAGACATACTGTTGAAGCAGCACAAAACCAACTACGACGGGTGTGGAAGAAAGACATAACCCACAGAGATCGCTGTACACTCAGGCAAACACCATACACACAGGCATTAGCACAAATACCTATACGGTTTAGAAACCACTGCAGAAGACACAAAAGAGGCAAAAAAAAAAACCTCTTTTGTACAACTCATAAAATGATCCAGACCTTTTTGATTGATACAAAATCACGTGTACAGAACTATTAGTACAGAGCTTGAGGGGAGGTTGGAGGGTGGTCAATACAGTATATAAAAAAAAATGAAATTGGAAAATTGGGAAGGCTGTGTGATTGAAGGAGAGAGAAATGCCTGTACAAACAACAATGTAAAAAAAAAAAGAGGAGGTTTTTTTTTGTTCTAACAAAGAGGGGTAGGACGGGGGGGCAGGGATGAAGAGGGATTTAGGACGGAAGCAAAAAAAAAAAAATAAGATAAAAAAAAAAAAAAAGGGTGAGTCTATTCTTCTCTGGGGTCGTCGTTACTAGCTATTCGCTTACGGTTGCCCTCTTCTATGGGCGTAGACACTAATGTGGGCTCGGGAGCTGGAGCTGGAGCTTGAGCTGGAGCATGAGCTGGAGCTGTAGTGCTATTGGTATTGGTGGTAGTACTAGTGTCTGGTGCGGGAGTGTAACTGGATGTGGACATGTCCAGGAAGGATTTCCCGAACTCTTCAAACATTTGGTCTATGTGGACCAAGTTGTCCAGTCGGCCGTGGAGAGCTGGGTCTATGGATTTGTACTTGTACTTGTACTTGTTGTATTTGTAATTGAAGAAATGAGTGTGTAAAGGGCATTGCTCGTCGAAGAGCTTCTCGGTCATCTGGGAGGCGTGGATGAGGATATCATTGCGTAGTTGCTCCGAGACGTGGTCCAGGGCCTGTTCAAGACGGATCGGGTCCCTGTCGTGGTTCCAGTTTTCCATCTCTGCGAGCTTTAACAGGTCTACGGTCCGGACGTTCTCAATCACTACATCCAGCTCATCGTGCGAATCAAATTTGTGTTCTAGTTGCTTGATCTTTTTACGTAGTTGTTCTTTCAATTTCGCTATTTTGTCAATGGTTGATGCGTCATCGGTGGTGACGCTGATTTCACCATTTTCTTCTTGTTCTCGTACTATCACATCGGCCATTTTGTCCAGGTCAAGTATAATAAGCTGCAGAAACCTTCTTTTGCACAGTATGAGCGACTTGATAAGCTTGCAATTCCGGAATTTGGGGACCTGTGTGTATTGAAACCTAACATTATTGACGCAGTCAGTGATGGCAAGGTCGATGGCTTCTCTTGTGGCTTTGTATTTGGATAAATGGACCTGGAGCATCTTGGCCTCCCGGGCCCTCAGCTCATCGATCTCTTTCTTTTGCTCTGTAATCATCTTCAAATATGAGCCTACATGGCGATTCAAGGACTGCTGATTCCTGATCAGCTTAGTCTTGATCTCCTTCGCCCTGTTAGCGTATTTTAAAGTATTCAAAGTCTCATCATAATGAGTGCTACTAGGTGAAATACAGACTATCATTACTGTCTTGCAATTCCCTCCAAGTGAAAATTTAAGTAATCTGGTAAGCTTAGAGTCCCTATATGGAACATGGCATCTGGACCTACCATTATTACCGTTAATACATAGTGCATTGATACAATTACCTAAAGCTAGTAAGGAACGATTTATGTTAGCTCCCTCGTGTAGTCTGGCGCCTCTGTTCTTTGTGGATGCAGCTCTCTCACTGCCAGCCAGGTCGATTATTGATAAGGTACCGAAAGTTTGATGATCCTTCAATTCAACACTCCGATTGCTCTGTAAAATATGGATTTGCAATACAGCATGTGAACGAGAAGAGACCTCGTTGGCTTCTGTTGGTGAAGTTGTACGGTTGAAGTTACCCTTGATTACCAAATCCATGACATCCTGGACTGTGGTAGGGAAATGGTAGGATAGATTTGATACCGTAATTTTATTATCAGAGTCCTCGCGTATCACTAGCTTCTGAGATGCGGTTTCTGGATTCAGAAGATCTCTGATTCGCTCATTGTAGATTTCAAGAAACGACAGGGATATCTGAAAATTCTTTATATCCTTAAGATCTTCCATCTTTTGAAATAATTCCTCCATGGCTTGAAATATGATACCGGGGTTCTCGGGTGTCCCACTTACTGTATATGTTTTCCCACAACCTGTAGCTCCGTATGCAAAGACTGTGCTATTAAAACCGTCGAGCACAGAGTCGAGTAATGAACTTGTAGTGCTCTGATATACCTCTCTCTGTGTGGCTTCCTCATCAAATAGCTTATCAAAGACAAACTTGATTTCTGATCCAGCAGAATTTCCGTTATATCTTCTCTGCCTGCGAGAATGTAAGGGAGATGCCGATGCTGAACCTAGATACATTTCCTGTTGCTGATCTATTATCATCGAGGAATTTCCCATTATATTACTTGTCTTCCTTCCTCTAGTGCTGGTTCCTCTACCGTTTACCTGTTGCATATCGCTAGTGTACATCGAGTTTAGCACGCTCTCCTTGATCTTATATAATGGATTCCTGCTATTGGGATCAAATATAATCATCTTGTCATCTACACACTCCACAATCTTACGTATACCTTGAGGCCGCACAGTGCTTCCTTTGTTGATCCGCGATTTCACTCTACCACGCCTCTCGACACTACCATCACTTTGCAACACGACACTGGCATTGGCCATGGATACATCCATTTCATCACCATCAATTGTTTCGTCCTCGTCTACCCTACTCTCGTCACCAAGAATCAAATCCTCAGGACCAACCTCATCGGGCTCGAGCCGCATCACTTCTTGATCTGAAAACGGCCGTACTCTTACAGCAACCATTATAGAAGACTGCCTCGTCTCTGGCAAATCCATTTTTTCTATATCTCTCTTGATCGTGTTTAATAGCCTCTATTACTTATAAACTGTTTAACTCAAATTAATAGTAACGATTAATATAATGTTTACCAAATTCTTCAATATAGCTCTTGTATTTACTTTGTTTAGTTATTCGTGATCTCTCGCTATTTGGCGGGGGCTGGCCCAGAGGCTACAGATGGACTCGTAGAACTCCTTCCGGTAACATATTAGAAAAAATCCCGTACAGAAACCCCCGTACAGAATTAAAAAACAAAACTTTGATCAAAGCAATTTTTGAATTTTGGTGTTTATTTTACCCGGACATTTACCCGGCTATCTACCCGGCCAATTTGTAACATAATGCTATATTATATTATTATATTAGTATATTAGTATATTAGTATATTAGTATATTAGTATATTAGTATATTAGTATATTAGTATATTAGTATATTAGTATATTAGTATATTAGTATATTAGTATGCTGATATATTACTATATTATTACATTGGAAGGGTGGTCACTACATTTATATATGATATAACTGTCAGTATCACAGTGTAAATATCTCACATAGTGTTATTGGATATAATCCATCTGAAACCCAAAACAGATAAAATACTATACTATACTATACTATACTATACTATACTATACTATACTATACTATACTAAACTATACTATACTATACTATACTATACTATACTAAACTATACTATACTATACTGTACTGTACTATACTATACTATACTATACTATACTTACTAGACTATACTATACTATACTATAATTATAATAATACAATAATATAATATACTATAATAGTATACGACATTATATACCTTCATACGAGTAATGACTCTATTTGTAGGTATTCAAAATTTATTTTAACTTTACGTCCCCGTCTAAGAACGTACTAATTATTTATATTAGATTCCCTAATGATGTGCGGCTGTTTCTAAGAAAATAAGGATATTTCCGGATTGGGTATAGCAGCCAAAAAGTAAAAAAAGTAAAAAAAAAAAAAATTAATTGCGGGCCTATGGGGCAGTGTCATTGGAAGTGGCTCTCTCTTTATTTAGATTTACTTAATTTTCATTCGATATAACTTAACCATTGTATCATTGTTTTATATATATTGATGTTATTTGTATATGTACTGCTGTAACTTAACATTGTTATGTGTTTAGAAAAGTAACCAACAACAAAAATGTCGTTTAGGTTTGATAGTAGTGTCTTTGGCAGTGCTGAGTTCAATGAGAAGATACGGGAGAAGCTTAGTGCAGCACTGAACCCACATACTTCTGAAGATGAGGATAAGGAAAGAGAGCTAGAGAATGAGAAGGATATGAAGAGATCTGGGTCTACTACTAGTGAATCTGGGAGGAAGAAGAAGCATAGTTCAATTGATATTTTGAAGAATGATATTATTGTGGAGCAAGTTGATTTCCCAAGCATACCGACGTTGGAAATTCTGGATTTGGATGTGGGGCTCGGTGTTTCGTCTTTGTCAAACGAGAGTAGCGCTACTTCTTCGATGATGAAAGGTATATGTAAGATAGCTGTGGATGGAGCCATGTTGAAAGTACGCACGGTGATCGAGTCTAACCTGTTGTTGCTCAGTATGGGGGATGCTCCGGACTTCGTTACACCGGGTCTGGTGTGCAACGACTCCTTTAGCCTGCCCATAACTATGACCTTCAGTCACATTAAGATGGAAGCCATCTCAAAAGTGTTCTTCGTCGCCCGTAATTCTGGTATAGGTATCTCTTTCGATGATGTTGTGCTGGATTTCAAGTTTGATTGCTCTATTAAAATGCTACAATCCACGATAGAGAAGAGGCTGAAGAGATCTATGGAACTGGTATTTAAAGAGACTCTACCGACTGCATTGTTTAATATGTCACAAACCTGGTTTACTAAATCAAAGGCTCCTAAAAACAACGCCAGGCCGGAGCATTTGCAAGCCAAACATATGGAGAGTAACGGTACACTAACGACTGGTCAACAAAATAATTCAGTTATGCAAATGACCGTTTATGACGAATCAGACTTACATGAACTATCTCCACCAAATATGCTGAGGTTATCCACTTTGGTGTCCTCTAGACAAACATTATCACTCTACTCTACAGTCAGCAATACACTCTCCCTAATACCAGGTTGTCTGGAGAGACAAAACCTCTACAGATTTATTTCAAGAATGCCTTCGTTAGGAAACTATTATTCTTCTTATAGCGAAAAGAAAAAGGAGAAATCTTCCACTCCTGATATACTAATGACTAAGAGGCCCTCTGTCGATTATATGTTAAGAAGAACGTCAACATCAAGCAATAACCTATTAAGTGGGAAATCGTATTATGATAAGGAGTCAAATTTGCTACCGACGGAAGTATTGGAAGAGAAGGCATATGACTTGGACGTCATCACAGAGATTCAAAACAAACTGTACGAACGAAGCAGCGATCACGATGAACAACAAAATCATGGACGCCCAAGGAGAAGAAAGATCAAGATGCAGAAAAGCAAAAAGACTCAAGAAACTACAAAGGAACCTGAATACAATATCGAAAGCATCGAAAGCGACAAGAAGGAAGACTACGCCGAGACTAGAGTATCTGTCTCTATGCCATTCGTCGAGCCATCTATTATCATTGAACACGATATTGAGAATAGTAATGAAGTTGATGAGATCGAGATTAAACAGAATAAAAGAGTTAGTGTAACTGAGGATGATTTCTTTAATAATAAGATATCTAACTCTGCTATTTTCAAATCAATATTCCCTAGTAATGGACCATATATTGATGATGACAGATATTCTCCACTTGGTATGGAAAATGCTACTCAAAAGAGACTAAATCACTTGCTAGGATTGCATTATGTTCCAACTCCACCACCACCCCCTTATTATTAAAACTAAAAATACCAAGTTCATGTTTTTATTTACGAAATTCTGCATACAGCCGCCTTATGAAAAGCATTTATTGCCTGAAATGAAACGATTTTTACCTTTACGCCATGTGCCCTAGATACCTTTGCTGAAAGAAGTCATATAGTTTGCCAAATTTCTTTATTAACATTATTATTATTGATATAAAGAAAGATATGGAAACCGAATATGTTCCTTAGAGGCATTCCCATAATCACTTGTTTGAAAAAAATATCTTATATATTCTTTATGACCAAATAAATAGTCCGCAAATAAATATAATCTTATTAGAGACTTACACAACTCTAAAAACGTTATTATAGTTTATAGTTGTTGTTATTAAATTTAAAATAAATAAGTTCTTCTGCAATTACCAAGACCCAATTTGAGGTATCGGAATATATTATAAATGGATAAGGTGATAGCTTCAGTTTAATTATTATTGTAGATTATGGAAATCGTGTTTAGATATGGTTTTAAATGCTAAGTATATGGAAGTTGTATCAGTGTTGCCTGGAGCTCATCGTCATCCCATACCTCATTATAATGTGTTTTCATCTTCATCCTTCATCCTAATTTCAATGTATTATCATCCTCATTCTAATGTGTTCTCATCTTCATTTCAATGTGTTCTTATACTGATTTGTTTAATTAAATCACACCTTATTCTTGTTAACCTTTTAGTTATTGGATCATCATTCAGTTTTCAGATAACAATTTTGGACCATTCTTCTTCGGTGTAACATTTGCAACTGAATGCATGGATTTCCGTCAGTTCCTCTTTCAAAATACCATTCACAAGTCTGGACCTCTGGATCTTATTCTTACCACTAAAGGTATTGCTTACAACGACTACGTCAAACGACTGCCCGCAACCATACGACAAATCTGTAACTATAACATGGTAAATGTCTGGGACATTGGCATTGATTTTCTCACGCAGGTATTCTTCCGTAATCATATTCTCAAGAAGTTGTAAAACAGAGTTCGCTAAAACAGATTGCTTGGGCTTAAAGGACACTATGTATGAACACTATTGCTTTTCACGATTATATATTTGGGCTTCTAATCGAATGGAAATATTACAAATCAATAAGAGAGCTTTTTCTTTGCCAAGACAAGATGCCTAATTTTCGCTTCTAAGGGAATTTTTCAAAATCCTTATTAAGAGAGAGGCAAATCGAATGGAACCAACTGCCTTGCTATTAATAAGGAACAATATATATCGCACTAGATTCGTTCTATAAGGGCCAATTGAATAATATAATATTAACCAACAATGAGTGTTAGATCCTTATCGAGGTCGCAATTGAAGAAAGCATTGGATGTGGTGAGAAAAGTATATCCGGAGGCATATGCCGATAGAAAATGGGACAACACTGGTTTGCTGATCGATAGTTCTGTGGAAGAAGCTGATGATAGCGCCGTTAAAATGCTGCTTACTGTAGATTTGACATCTAGTGTGGCACAGGAGGCCGTTGACAATGGATGCAACGTTATTTTGGCCTACCACCCCTTCATTTTCCCCAATTGGAACAGGTTGAACCCTCAAAGCAACACCCAGCATGCCAATGCTGTAAAACTTATCAGAAATGGTGTTTCTGTGTACTGTCCACATACCGCAGTGGATGCCGTTGCTGGCGGTGTCAATGACTGGTTGGTGAAAAGTGTAGTCAACGACGATAACTCACTAATTGTAAGTAATAAGAGCATAGAGCAAGTCAGTGCCACATTGGAGAAAGACGAAGAAGATCATGAAGTCGGATACGGTCGTTTTGTCAAGCTTTCGGAGCCGATCGCTGTGGCTGATGTAGTGACCAACTTAAAGAAATGGTTGGGCATCGAGCATATGCAAGTTGCCTCCCTAGCTTACGAGAGAGAGGGTAAACTGAGCAACCATAAAGTGCAATCCGTTGCTGTTTGTGCTGGTAGCGGTTCCGGTGTGTTCCGCAACCTAAACGTTAACGACGTTGACCTCTTCGTTACAGGTGAACTGTCCCACCACGAAGTGCTAAAGTACAAGGAGATGGGGAAAGCCATCATTGTATGTAACCACACCAATACTGAGCGTGGTTACGTCCGTAATTTCATGGCAGACTCCATCAAAAAGCAAGACTCTGAAGGCATCTTCTCCGACATAGTCATTAGCAAGACTGACAGAGACCCGCTAAATACTGTATAAAAGGTGAGGGATGTAAATAATATAACGATTATTTTTTATACTTAACTCGATAGTATACTCAACGTAACAGATAATAGACCTCCCAATATATATAAATATGGTCAGCTATGCTTCTTAACAAAACCTGAAATCACCAACTACGTAATCAGGGTAACATTAATATATTCTAATATATAAAGAAAATTTTTGCGATGGCCTTTCAATTTAGATAGTATTATATTTAGTGGCCTATTAGTAAACTGTGTCTTTGGTGTTGCAACTATGAAAGCATCATATATGAACTAGCAATCAATCACATAGCATACAAAGTATTTGTTCAGGTAAAGGTTTACTTGATTGTCCTTGTATGATATTTTTCTTGTGGTTTTTTTATTGATTTCTATTTTTATTATTTACAAACCAAATGGAATGCACTAGAGGATTGTGATTGGGTTTCATTTTTTTTCTGAATTATATTAGGGAAAAATGGATTCGGTTATATATCTTTGCCAATGAAGCAAGAAATACATGGGTATTCTGTAAATTTTTTTTTTTTTGTTTTCACTAGTTTTTGTCATTGATTTATGTTTAATAAGCATTTATATTCATTGTCACTAGAGTATAGAAGAAGAAGAAGAACAGATACATCTATTTTTTGTGATACTACCCATTCCTAGATTAACACTGGCAGCCTATACATATTCCGCATGGGAAGAGGATTAGTTCTTAAAAACACTATACCCTTTGTTCTAATGTATGACCATGAGGAAGGTCCTTCCAGACAATTATATAGCTATCGTAGTTTATTGTATTGTATTATAGCATTGTAGCATCGTATTGTAGCATCGTATTGTAGTATTGTAATAGTGTTAGCTTTAGCTTTAGGTTTGGATATAGCGATTGTGTCTGCAAACGAAGGCTTTGTGTGGAAAACCCGTTGGAGGGAAAAAATTTTGTGTGGGATAGGGAAAGCTAAACAAAGCCCATTTAAATAATGGGAACATAGTAGACGCTAAACGATTGATGTAGACATCTAAAAACTTAGAAACACTGAAAAGGTATCGCTTATAATTCAATTAGATAAATTAAAGGAAATAATAATTATTTAACAATAAAAAATAAAAGAAAGAAATCAAGACTATTTTTGTTTAAAATAACTTAAAGAACAAAATAGAAAAAAAAGGATTTACTTTTGAAAAGGACACAAGAAGTCGTTATACAAGTCTTTTCTTTATTAAAATCTTTATATTTTTTCTTTATAAAAAGAAGTAATAAAAATAAAAAAAGGATTAAAAAGATGTCTACTGATACCATGTATTTCAATAGTTCACGTCGACTCCCGACGCATAGCAAGAATAATTCACCTGCGATACCTGCTAAGAACAATAGTACACGGTCACCGAACAAAAGGTTGAATAAGAAGAAGTTTCAGAAGGAGAACAATGATAACATACCTTTGCAGCAATTGCCAAACGGCCAGAAACCGGATTTCGGTCATGGTAATGGTAATACTAATACTAATAATGGTAACAACAATAATGGACAGAAGAATTACAGAGGTAAACAGAAGAGAGATTCTTACGAACAGAGGGAGAATCTTGAAACGAAAAAATCATATGATAGCTTGACAAAGAACCTTAAGACTTTGTTGATTAACCCTGAAAAGGCTGAGAAAACAGTTGTGGAGACAATAATTAAATCGTCCTCAGAGCACAATCCTACGAGTATAACTCCACCAAGCGATGACTATCTTTCGAATGGAACAGCGCCTTCAATGGGACACGTACATCAGCCAGGGTTTATCTCACCAATTTCCACACCAATGAATATACCACAACAACTGAACACTTTACCACACATGATCCCTAGTCCACTAGTCCAGAATAACATTGGACCAATGGGTAATTCCCAATACCTGCCATACAACATGCAACAGCAACAGCAACATCAGCAGCATTATGCTCATAATGTAGGACCACAACCTATACATCCTGATGCCTTTCGCCCTGGGATTCCTCCAATGGTTGCTCCACAACCACCTGGGTTTCCTGGTCCTCCTGGTATGCCTATCGGAGCACCAAATCATATGTATATGAATCATGGTATGATTCCTCCACCAATGAATGGCTTCCCTTCCTTGGAGCAGCAACATCAGAACATTATGCCATCTCCTACCCTACCTCGTATTATTCCTCCAAATCCTATTAGTATTATCAATCCGGTTTTGACTAATAATGTTAATGATGTAAATAATATTTCTACCAAGTCAACAATTCCAAATGGTACAATGAACGGTAAAACTACAGGCAATAAATCAAATAAACGCACTGGTTCTAGGTCGTCAAAGACCTTTGCGGGTGCTTCATTCGCAACAGATGTTCCTAATGAATGTAGCTTACCAAAACCTAGTTTTACTTAGATGAAATGAGGGTGCTATTACATTGCACTAATCCGCCTTCTTTTGGTTAGCATCTAAGTACTACTATTTTTTTTTTTTTTTTTTTTTTTTTTGTTGTTAATAAAAAAAATTTTAAATTTCCACTATGATATGAATATATATTAATGTATTATTCAGAAGCACTATATAATATTCAATAAGTTTATTCATCTTAGGTCTTTTATGAATGTAATTACTTAGGCAGTCCTAAATTATCGCCGTTGCTATAATGCACATTTTACGATGATTTTTCAAATATCGCTTTGTTGATTCTTCCGGTCTTGAAATAGCATCAATACTAAATAATATATAATTAAGGGCAACTACCAAGCCTACAGTTCATTAGGTGTGTTTTTAACATATATTAGTGGCTATTGTGCTGTGAATAAAATTTGAGAGAGATAGTGGGAGACAACTTCGATTTTTGGAATAGTTAAGGTTAAAAGAATATTGATTTTTCTATACAAAGTAGTATAACTATTAGTTGAAATGGAGGAGCAACAAAGAGTCGACCAGCTCTTTAGGGAGAAGACGATCCCTGAAGTTAAGAACTATGGGATGGAAATCTCCAGAGAATTGGCCTCTGTTAACGATAGGTTTAATGAGAAAATGTCTACCAAGTATTGGGATATCCTGGACGTTACCAATGAGGTGTCTGGGCTTAATAAGCTGCTGAAAGGAGTAGATCAAGATTTTAGAGAGCTTTGTTATAACGACAATTTATATCAATTGAAGAAGTTGCCGGACCTAGATTCTGCTTTGAATAATGTCCCTAGAAATAATGTACAGGTACATATGATAGAAGAAAATAGGGTAGAGGCTCGAGCGGACATGATCGTTATAAATACTACCGAATGGACACTGGCTATTCATAAATTCATATCTGATATCTCTACCGCAGGCTCTGAATCTGCTGTTAATAACCTTATGGAGAATTTATCTACAAGTTTCAATAAAATCAGCTGTGACGTAGAGCGTATTTTGGAAATTCCAACTTTCCAGGAAGTGCTAGTAGCTAAATGTAATGCCTTACAAGACTACATACTAAAAGCAGTGTCGAATAGTGAGATATATTTGACGCTATTGCAGTGGATTAAGATGGATACCATATTTAAGATGGAAAGATTCCCCTGGGATACAGACAAATATAGTAAATTTGAAGAAACCCTGTATAGGTATGTCTTTGAGGAAGAGGAAGACCTGGATGATATATTGTTTGGCTCAAATAATCCAATTGTTAAGAAATTCACAGCCACAGAATCATTCAAGAATAAGTTAGTTTCACATATGGAAAAATCCGTTGAGGAACAATTCACTAAGATAAAGGATCATATTGCAAATATAGATAGTGTATCGCCAGGGAAACAAGACGTAAACTCGATTTTATATCCCCACGATCTTTCAGACAAATTCGATGTCCAAAATATAATAAAGACCGGTAATCTTTATTCTATGGGATTAGATTCACCAACTAAAATCGCATTACATGAGCTAGTGAATCCCTTAATAAAACAGATAGAAAAGATGAAAGTCTACCAATGCAGTGAAGAACAAATTCAAGGATACATTAAGGATCTATTAGATATACTGCAGAACATGAAACCAGAACATACATCAGCTGAGTCTTCAAATCATTACACATACACTGAAATTTTGAACTGTTACAATAAAGTTAACTTGGAACATCTAATAGAATCTCAGATATTAGCAATACGTCAAGTGCATAATGAATGAATACATAGAAAAATTAAATATATTAATAGCTGCTAATAGTTGTTGTAGTTTTTTTTTTGACATTCCTTAAATATAGAGGAGAAGAGAGGTAGCAATATTTTTAGTGAAATTACTATAGCTATGATCAAAGCATTATTACTTCACAATCTTTGAAGAGGTGCATTACCATGTTTTAATATATTGAAAGTGATAATATGAAGCATATTTCCAAACCAAAATGTTAAAATGAAAAAAAGGACCTAGAAATTCAAAAAAATTAAATGATTTCGCCCAGGATCGAACTGGGGACGTTCTGCGTGTTAAGCAGATGCCATAACCAACTAGACCACGAAACCATACTAATTTGTTGAGATCTAAGAAAGGTGCTCTCAATATGTTTTCTAGTTATTATTGGGTCTAAAAATATATCAATCGCTATTATTTAGCAGTTCAATGAAACATATAAGCTCCACGATAATAATATAAGTATTTGATGCTAAAAAGTAAGAATTTAAACATGTACAGGAATAGAAATCAATAGTGTATAAGAAAAGAAATGTGCTTTGTTAATCATTAAAGAATTGTTCATCGCTTAAAGAAATTAAAATGTTTTCAATGCCTAGATAAAAAAAATTGTCTCTTAGTCCTTAACCAAATCTCCAAGGAAAGGCGGGTCTGAATTCTCTACGATTTTTATTTGTTCTAGCCATTTCGTTAGATCAACTTCTAATTGTTCATCACCTTCCTCTTCAGTAGCAGAGGTATCGAGTCCCAGTCTCTTCAACCCTGCTACCAAGGACTTAATGTCTTCTTCTGAAGCCTTCTCTCTAAGTAACTCCTCAAATAATGTGACATTGAACTTGTCGTCCTGAGTTTTCTTCATATCTACCGTATCCTCTATCAGATGGGCTCCGGTCCGAGCAAACATAGCCTCTTCTGATAATTGTACCTGATAAAACTGCGAGCACCTGAAATGAAACTTGTTACAGTACTTTGATAGGTAAGCATAAGGGTTGTTCTCCCAAAGAAACTGTTTCGTAACTTGATCTATAGAAAACGGGTCCCGTATCCTCTCAGGTGCCCCATCACATAATGGATACCCACACCTATGATTTAGATTCCGCTCATCCACCAGATCAGCATATATCTCAGGCGTCAGCAGCCTCGCAAGATACTTCAACGTCTCCTCATCCTCACAATAATCATCACAGAGTAGCGTCAGAACCTCCAGAGATAAAACTTCCCCCTCACGAATCGATAGCTGTCTATGCTGTTGAAACGGCTTCAACACCTGACAAACATCCTCCCTCGTTATCATGTCTCTTTATTATATATAGTAGTGGGTTTTGTAATATTGCTTATAACTGTCAGAAACACCAACTATTCTCAATTTGGGAGTGCTCTTAAACTATTTATATCCTTTATTGATTAATAACTTTGAACTATGAAGGATCCTTAATACGCACACTATAAAAAAAATTTAAAGGAACTTCTGAAAATTTTAGTTAAAAGGGCATGTATCTTAATGCCAAGAGATTCAAACGGCTAATATATCAAATCTGGAGGTGTTGCTAGAACTTGGAACGTTTAATTTATATACGTCAAGAGAAGAAGGTTTTTTTTACCATTGCTTAAAAGAAGGAATTTAGCAGAGATAGTTACAGAAAGATAGAAAGATACAAAACAGAAAAAAATAAATAGGGTTGTTTGATCGGAGTTATATTTTGATTGATATGTCAAAGCCGAGTAGAAGACAGACGAGCGGTAGATCTGAATTGCGATCTGAGCTACGATTTCGGTCTGGGTCGATACTTAGTCTAGGTGATGATGTGGACAGATTTGAGGACGAGGAGGAGGATGAAGATGATGAATACAACCAGCACGATTTTGAAGTAGAACAGTTACTGAACATGTTCAGAATACCGTTATATCTAGAGAAGTTTATGCTGTTTACTTTGCTAGCAAGTTACGATTGTTTCCTATATTATTTCACTGAACTCCCCTACAATGTATTCCGTCACCACCTGAAAGGCTTCAAAAAACGTATGAGGGGTTTCCTTGGGAAGAAAGATGAGAGTTCTATAGATATGAGATCAGAGAATAAGATTAAGGAAAACCAGCACAATAGGAGGGAGCTTACTAAGGAGCAAAAACGGTTGCGTAGGGAACGCAAATCCAAGATTTTCCAGGACAAATGCACAGCTTTTTTGATAGTGGTATCAGTGATATTGCTTAGTCCATTAGATACCTCAAAAGTTTATCACAGGATAAAGAGACAGAGTACAGTGAAATTATATGTTCTCTTTAGTCTGTTAGAGATGTCAGACCAACTGTTATCGAGTGTAGGCCAAAGTCTCTTGACCGTGGTGGTCTCCCACAATTGCTACAAGAGAATGAGACATAAGCAACTCTGCCTGCTTCTTCTAGGTGTAATTTACTTAACATGCCATGGGTATGTGTTGGTATATCAGACCATCTCTCTAAATATTGCAACAAATTCATGTTCCAACGCTTTACTGACACTACTGCTCTCTATGCAGTTCTCCGAAATCAAAGGTTCAGTTTTCAAAAAGATAGATAAGGAAGGTTTATTCCAAATTGGTATGTCAGATGTTGCAGAAAGATTTAAACTACTTCTCTTCCTATCCATTATAGGTTTAAGGAACTTAGTCGCCAAATCGAGAAATATTTCTAGTATAATCCCATTTACTTGGTGTCTCAATATAAGCTCTTCAGGTATCCAAAGCAGTCCTACCTTTAACGTCATCGGTAGTGAGATAATTGTTGATTGGATCAAACACGCGTATATTACAAAATTCAATCGTATTAGACCAGAAATGTATGACAAGTTCTATTTCATTGCATATAGAGATTATACGAAAAACTCCACCGAATACCAAAATAGATTGGGTATACCTCTTCCAGCATCTGTGGTTTTGTTTATAACCATGTTGAGACCCGTTTTTTTTCAACCTATCGAAGAAGGTAGGGACTACATCTATCTAGGAATAACACTAGTTATTAGTATGCTACTTATTTTCACAGCAAAGATGCTGCTTCATTATATTTTATCAAAATGGACTCAAAGTATCCAAAGAAGATTCCCTTCAGGTGAATACGTGACCGATGTGAATTCTGAAACATATGTACCAGGGCTAATCAGTACTGGTCTCAGTAAGATGGATGAGATTACTAGAGACCTTTTGAATGATGAACATGAATCCAATGGGTATGTGTCACCGATTGAAGAGAATGGCTCTGCCAATAACTCATCAGCCGAGGCACTACCATTGAAAAGTGAAAACTCATCTCGATTAGGATCTCCACCAGCATTCTCTACCGATAGCTCGAATAAGAGCCCCAGCCCCGAAATACTCACATCAGCTAACCAATCACTACTACAAATGCCTATAATTTCAAATGGGAAATCTAAAGCAAGCTCAATCGAAGTTACCGAACAAATGCCATTAGAGGAAGTTACAAGGTATAAAATGGTTTCTAAAAGAATTTGGTAATATCACTGATAAAAATAACTACAAAAAAAATAACATCGCATTTTTGAATTAATAACTATAACTGTTGAATGCTTATACAAAGGAAATAGCTATTCAAAACAAAAACAAATAAAAACTGCATAAAAAACAATTGTTCATTTCATTTACTTCCAGCTAGCGCTGTATTTATTTTCATTTCTTATTATAATTCTCCTAAGGTATTACTGGTTCTTTCAATTAAACTATAACTTATATTAAACTATATTTCAATTATAAATTTTGACTTCGAATATTATTATTCCCAATATTTTCTTTTTTTTAAATGGCTTTCAGGTTACGTATGGCTCTATATAAACAAGTGAGATGGAGAATAATAATTAATTACCCGATATCCCACTGTCAATGTAAGTCACCAGAGAGCATGATTAGTAAAACAACATTGTGCTTCTTAAACAATCTTAGTAATAAAACTTTTGTCGGATTTAACCCGCACTATGTGCTAGCGGACGAATACCTTGGCTGTAAGCAGCAAAACAGTTAGGGAACGACTTGACAGAGAGAGAGACAGCTAGGGCAAAAAAATTATCGTGCCCTTTCTTTCTCCCATTGTTTGTATTTGTCACCATTGTCACTTGTTCATGAATATATAATCAGGACAGTCTTTGATCATTTTGGCATTAACTTGCATAAAGGCTGTGAGAAATCTCTGTTTCTTTTATAATATTCTTGCAGCACTCACAACATTATAACATATCAGCCCTAAGTGCACTTTGATTGAATCATGTTCTCCAGAATTATGAGCCGTCAGCTTTGCGGTGCTGGTGTAAGGTTATCGACCCGGCAGAATGCTCGTTCCTTATTGAGTAATGGTACCGCATTGATTGAGAGGAACAGTTTGTCTATTTCGAGACAGTTCTCCTCTAAGAGTCCCCTAGCTTTGTCACTATTGAACGCTAACAGGAGTAGATCCTTCTCTAGTATCAAAACTTTGAGAAATATTGCTGCTACTGGTGCTAAAATTATTGACGAGGCTGCTATAAAGATGGACGCTACCGGCATTCCATTGGCTGCTAAAGATGTCAAGACTAGCAAATATGTTGCTTACTGGTTGATTGGTACTTCTGGTCTTGTCTTTGGTATTGTTATCCTAGGTGGTTTGACAAGGTTGACTGAATCTGGTTTGAGTATTACCGAATGGAGACCTATTTTAGGTGCCCTACCACCATTATCTCAAGCCGAATGGGAAGAGGAATTTGCTAAGTACAGAGAGTCCCCAGAATTTATGGAATTGAACTCCCATATCAACTTGGATGAATTCAAATTTATTTTCTTCATGGAATGGTTCCATAGACTATGGGGCCGTGCTATAGGTGGTATTTTTGTCTTACCTGCATTGTACTTTGTTGTGACTAAGAAGACATCTGGCCATGTTAATAAAAGATTATTATTCCTTTCTGGTTTGTTAGGTTTACAAGGTTTCGTTGGTTGGTGGATGGTTAAGTCTGGTTTGGATAAGGAACAACTAGAGGCCAGACAATCTAAGCCAACCGTTTCTCAATACAGATTGACTACTCATTTAGGTGCAGCTTTCTTATTGTATATGGGTATGTTATGGACTGGTTGGGAGATATTAAGAGAATTGAAATGGCTAAAGAACCCAGCTAAGGCTCTAGAAGCTTTTAAGAAGCTAGAGAGCTCTAATATTACTCCAATCAGAAAGGTTGCAATTGCTTTGACTGCTTTAACTTTTATCACTGCTATGAGTGGTGGTATGGTTGCCGGTTTGGACGCTGGTCTAGTGTATCCAACCTTCCCACACATGGGTGAACACATCATTCCACCTTCTAGAGAATTGTTTGAAGACAGGTATGCCCGTAAGGAAGACAAGTCCGATAAATGGTGGAGAAACATGTTAGAAAACCCAGTGACTGTGCAATTAAACCATAGAATTTTGGCCACAGTTACTTTTGCCGCTATTTTAGCAGCTCACATATACTGTAATAAGAGAAAGTATATTGTCCCAAGGAATGCCGATATAACCATGAAAGCTATGATGGGTGTCCTAGCCGTACAAGTCACATTAGGTGCTCTTGCTGTACTGTACTACGTTCCAATATCTGTTGCTTCCATGCATCAAGGTGGTGCTTTAGCGTTATTGACTCTTTCTCTATTATTTGCCGCTCAATTGAGAGCCCCTAGACTTCCAATTAGAAACACCATTTCGAAGTTACATCAACAGCAATTAAAGGCTGGTAGTAAGATTATCCAGGAGGCCTCCAAACAAGTACTAAGATAATCGAGTCACAAACTGTCTAATTATCGATTGCTTGAAGATACACTCTAAACATTTGAAAACCTCATCTTGTGAGTAATATGTTGTGGTAGCGAACCATAGTTCTAAGGTTTAACACTCATATAGTTTATGAAAAAGTACATGTAAATACAATTATTTATTAAGATATCTAAGTTGTCATAAATATTTATAAAATTTGATATTGATCTAAAGATTATGATGAAGTTCATAAAAATAAATTTATTCATTAACGCTAGTTTTCGTGCTTGTAAAGTCGGTTTCAGTTTTGATAATGGCATCAATATCAGTACTGGCCATTCTCCACATAAGAAAACTGAATACTGTTCGGTAGGGTGAAAAAAATGACGAAAGGGTATCCAAAATGTCCTCATCGTATACCTTCCAATTAAATTTTTTGTGTTTGATTTTACTTTTTTTTATTGTCCCTCTATTTCTCATCACCCTTTCGAGTATTTCAGGTCTAGTTGAAAGGTAATTTGCACACCCTCGAGCAATTCCGACATCGTCAGGGGCAAATATATCCATTCTATATAAACCAGTCATCAGAAACATCTTCGCACTCCATGGCCCAATTCCTTTTATATTGGTAACCAGATCATCCATTATCTCTTGGTCATTGTCTTCATCCTTAAATAGAACTTTGATTCTCTCTTCATTGTCATTGAAATAGTTAGCTAATGAAATAAGGTATTCTCCTTTTTTTTTACTCAAACCACACTTTATAATGACCTCCTTCTTCTCTGGATCATCCATATCTTTCTTCACAGTTTTATGATCAGGAAATTTACCATCATAGAGTGTGACAAACCTCTCTCTTATCGATCTGGCAGCGCTGTTACTAAGTTGCTGTGAGATTATAGCACTCGCTAATCTTGTAAACTTATCATGAAGATCGTCAACATGAGGCCTGCTCTTCAAGAATAATGGAAAATCCTTGATTAAGACATACCTTATAAGCGTGGGGTCTACACCTAATATTTTCTTGCATGCAACTTGAAATTCTGGCACATGTTTCTCCAGGAACTCATCACTTAACTCGGGAAGAGGACCATTTTCTATCCTTACCTCTTTAGTTTCTTTTTTAACTATCGAGATTTCATGTATTGTTGGTTTCTCATTGATCCTAACCCTTTTCTTAGCAGACTCTAAAACCACATCTACTTCCTCTTCCTTCACAGCAGCTAATTCGGCATTAGCTGTTGCTAACTTCTTCGTAGTACTCCTTAGTTTCCTAATCATCACGAAGAAATTATTTAAACTTTTATGATTAGCCAAAGATAATATAGAGTCTTATCGGTAATTTGTTTCCTATTCTCTACCCACTAAATACACTACTGTAAAATTTAGTCATCGTCTCCATCCCTAGAGAGGCAAATTTATGAATTTCTTAATTTAGACTAGCGTAGAAGTATAACTTATCGTCTCCAATGAGTGGCAACGAGTACAAACCTCATAGAGAACAGCAACACACATATACCTCTCGTCTAGTCAGTCAAACACAAAATCCAGTACCAGTGAAAAGTTTATCGACTTAGAGTTCACTCCTACCAGACATAATACATTTTGGTCTTCCCGTAAATCACATTCTCGAAAAACGTAAATCATGTGCCTACTAGGCGTAAATCATCGGAAACCAAAAAAAATGTGTCAAGAACATGCTTAAAATTATAGTGAGGCCGAGAAACAAATCTTTATTAGCTAAAAGTACTTCTCCAGTATGTTGCTCAAAATTAGTTATTTAGTCAAATGGCTATAGTTGTCTGATTTGTAACAGTGTAGGGCTGTGTTTTTATTTGTAGCAGCTAGGACTGTTCCCCAATGCTGATGGCTAACATTTTCGAGGATCATGAAGATAGTATTTGTTTGCTCTTCGCTGATATACAATGACTCTAATATGAACTGTTAAACTCACTGATATATGTATTTATAATACAGATGTAGATCACGTGCATCTAGAGTGATATGGGTGGCGATGTAGGGGAGGAGGAGGCGAACCTTTGCATTGTCTGAATAGCTATGAGTGCTATAATTGTGAAATACTAAAATTGCTTGCATTAGTTTACATAAAGCTAACTGATAGTACAGCAAGTTATAGATTCCTTTCAATAAAAGGAAATATTTATTTGTTATAATTGCTAAAAGGAATAATAATAATAAAAAAAAAAAATGATGTTAACAGTCTCGAATGAAATCAACGGTGAGGTATATGGGCCTTTGGAAGTCAGCAGTGATATGAATCTAGTTGATTTAGTGGCTTTGCTAGAAATTGATTGTGGTTTTGACCTTAAACAGCACGATTTATATTTTAATACAATTCTTCTCGACCCTAATGCTAAAAAAACTTTAAAAGAGTTGGGCCTAGGTGATGATGATTTAATTTTGATGCGTAGAAAGGTTACAGCTGTAGATATGGGAATGTCACCACAACCTTTAGCTGAAATTAGTGAAGATGAATATATTGAGAGATTTAGACTAGAACTCCTCGGTAATCCAGCTCTTAGACAGAGCCTTCATATGCCATTCGATGACATTAACGAATTGGTAAATGACAAAGAAAGATTTAAAGCAAAGTTAGGACCGTTAATTGCTCAAAGAAGAGGTGGATCTACGTCTACTAACCCATACGGAGTACCGGATGCAGAATATAACAGATTAATTGCTGATCCAGAAAATCCAGAAAATAAGAAAAAACTGGAAGAGTTGAAAGATAAACAAGTAATTGATGAACAGCTTCGTAATGCCTTAGAATATACTCCAGAAGTTTTTGCACAAGTTAGTATGTTATACATCAACATGGAAATTAATGGTCATCCTGTCAAGGCTTTTGTCGATTCTGGTGCTCAAATGACAATAATGTCTCCTAAACTTGCAGAAAAAACTGAATTAAAGAGATTTATTGATAAAAGATTCATTGGTGAAGCTAGAGGTGTTGGAACTGGTAAAATTTTGGGTAGGATACATCAAGCCCAAGTGAAAATTGAATCACAATTTGTACCTTGCAGTTTCGTTGTATTAGATTCAAATGTTGATTTGCTTCTGGGTTTGGATATGTTGAAGAGGCATCAAGCTTGTATAGACCTGGAAAATAATGTATTAAGGATTGCTGGTACCGAAACAAAATTTCTAAATGAGGCTGAGATCCCGAAGGATACTAACGTTGATATGTTAGGAAATCCGCAAACAAAATCTACGCAAATACCTTCTGCAAAGAAAGCTAAGCCTTCTATAACAGTAACCCCCAAGGTCAGACCTACTACAAATAAGCCCGAAAATAATGCCGGAGCTGGTTCTTTCCCTGATGCAACTATCAAACAACTCATGGATTTAGGTTTCTCAAGACAAGAAGTTATACAGGCCTTGACTAAAACGAACGGAAATGCTGATTTTGCAGCCTCTTTACTGTTTCAGTAAATATTATGTATATAATTCAAAAAGAATTAATGAGTAATTCTCAAGTATAGTCTATTTTTAAAAATTATGTCGTAACCTAAAATATAACGTTAATGAAGAAATATGCAATTCATTACTCATTATCATTAGTAGTTCTATTCATGTAAAAACACTATAAAATCGTTAGAGTTACTTCTCCATTGTTCTATGGTAAAATAAAACATATGCACTAGGACTAATGAACTCATTTTTAAATCTAACTTGACGATGAACAGTATCATCAAAATATATCCAGCCATTAGCAGAACCTTTATTAACATATGAGGTATAATGACCACCATACAAACTACCAAAGTGACATGCTGCAGCATATAATTGATACTTGAACGGCGGAATTTGACCTCTTGTTGGAATTTCATCTGTTATACCAGGTGGTAGTTTACCATCAAAATCATTGGCCCAAAATGGTGTCAAATCTAATTCGGCAGGATATCTTACAAATATATTATTTTTATTCAGCATATTATCAAATCTCTTCAGATGAATAATAAGGTTCTTAGGAAGCCTAGTAATAGTTAGTTTCTTGGTCGATGGTTGTTTTTTCTGACAGTCTGGGCAGAACCATTCTTCTTCCACCTCTAAATTCTCTATTTTTGTAAATTCAAGGAAACAGTCCAATAAACTGCAACTTTTTCCAGATGGCACTGGTACGGAGAGAACAGAAAATGCCTGGTAGGTGGTAGATGTTCTGCTACAAACCTTACATCTAAGCTGTGAGGCATACTGGCCTTGAAATAAATCAACAATAATACTGAAATCAGTGGTTAGATATCTCTCCCATTCAATACCTGATGCAATTCTAAGAGATAAATTTTCTCTCATTTTTTCCGCTGCAGGAGATAATTCCTTAAGAGGTGGGTTCGCACCACATTGGTTAAGGTCTTCATGAAGACCATCAAGCAAAAACTGACAAAATTCGAGGCAGTCCTGTTGACTTGAGTCCTTAAAAAGTGAATTTATTGAACCGCATGCCATTTTAAAATGTAGTGTTTTGACAGGTTGTGATTTCTTACCATGTTTCGCTGACAATCCTTCCTCATACATAGTTTTAACTAATTTAGCAAAGTTATTTGACAAAACCCCTTTAGAGCCTAATTTGCTGTCTTTATTGATGTGCTTTGCATAATTACCATTCAAAAATATCTGCAGTAGTTCGTGGGTAGCCAGGATACATTGGATAATACAGTTAATATAACAAGAATTTCCCATGTTTTCGAGACCAACCATTATTTCGGTTTCAAAAATATTCGGTGTCTTGGGTTTGTTGTCTCTCCGATTTATTTTATCAGGCCTAGATGGCATTGGAGGTAGTTGTGGTTCTGCAGATGAACTTCTTACTATAGGTGCTGTACTTTCTCTGCTGTTAATACTAGGGTTATGTTGAGAATTAGACCCATTACTTAAGTCTTTTCTCAACAAGTATGACCTAGATAGGTCTGGAAATACGTTGTTTCTACCGTTCAGTTTTGGACTGCTAGAAGTTTCCACTCGGGTATTTAGGTTTTGATTGATGTTAGTAACCGGATCTGGTGAGGTGGATAGGCTTCTTATAGGAACACTATGAGTAATATGGGGTGTTTGGGGATAGTTGGTCGAACGAAAGCTCTGAGCATCGAATGATCCATGCCCTGGTATCGAATCTGCCTTTGTTGATGGTAAAGGTGGTAGAGGTGATTTCGGCATGGGGTTAATTGATGGCATATTGTGTCCTATAGTTCCAGACGTCCTGCGTTCCTGTAGGGGCATACCTATAATTCCATTTCCGCCGCTAAATCCTCTAGGTCTGATGTGCCTAATTTCTTTAGATTTCTCAATCTCTCCTCCATTTTTCATCCAATTTTGTAATGAATCACTCAAGAAAAATACCTTCGTCTTATTCAAATCTAGAGGTTTCGAGAACGACCTTTGGATAATGATACCTAAGAGAACTTTCAGTTGTTGGAAATAAAAGTTTGATTTCTCTTCTAAGTCTGTGTACAATACAATATAGGGAAACTCATCTCTCCTTTGAAAAATTTGTATTTCAGCTTTGGGTGAGGGAATCATGGATATCTTTTCAATTTGCTGGTCTGAATAACTTTCTTTGAAGGATATTGGTTCAATGCAAATGACATTTTTTGTTTTTATATGGTTTTGATCGTATTCCAATTTTGGCCGCACGTCTATCAGGAGAACACCATCTTCATTGAACTTGATTAGAGATAGTAATTCTCTACATGAAATACCGGAGCCAGACTTTTTTGTATTTATGCTCTTGACATCATCCATTAAGATTGATTTGTCTTGTTTATGCTGTAATATCATAGGTTTCGTATTTACGTTTGTCTTGTCGGATTCAGAATATCTTATGATAATGTTTTTGATATAGTTAATCTTTTTATCATTTTCCAGCCTAGAAAACAAAGTATAATATATCTTAATCAGTTCAGCCTGTAGTGCAGTTGCATTCGGTCCCGTGGCTGCTTCAAATTCACCGAGATGTGGTATTATCTTCGTTATAAAATTATGAACAATTTTGTAGTAAACGTAGGCAGATTTGCAGGATTCAATAACGTTCTTAGTGTCAGTATGATCCAGACTTTTGATCTTCTTGACTTCATCGGAATAGTTCTCATAGGTGTCTATACATTCCTGTAACACATCCTGAAGGTTTAGCTTCACATCTTCACTAAATACAAACTCATCCGCCACACTAGAGAGTTTCACCAAAGTTTCGTTCTTCCTACTGATCGGCTGTTCAACATCTGGCATTTTCTCTATATGATCCGTATTTATATCTCCTCCCTTTCACTATACCACTCTAATTTGTAGAAAAAAATAAATAATAAAATTTTAAAGATCAAAGTATTAGAAAACCTTAGTTATATCACCGTCTTCGCACTGATATGATTAATAATATATAATATAGTTGGTAGCTTATTGAATCTTCGAGAGAAATAAAAAGTTCAGAGTAATTTTAAGGAGTATAAGCATGTATATGTCCTTGTTGAGGCGCCCGCTTCTAGGATAAAGAACATATTTATTTTAAATTGAATCAATATTAAAATAAAGCAAAATAAAGGGCACCCTCGTCTCAATGAACTTTGCCTGGCATAAACCTGGCCAATATTTAAAAAAGGCATATGATACATCGTATATAGTTATATCAAATAATTAGAGTTGATAGTGATTAATGAACATATTAATAAAAAATACAATCTAGATTTTCTTTTTTCTAATTTTATACAATTGATATTAGCCATATTGTTTTGGTTTTCTATAGATTTGACTTATATAAGTTAGTTGTTTTATTCCTGATTCATAAATACAAGGCGAAATGGAAGTTAAAACAATAGTAAAAAGGAGATATAAAAAAAGATTATGAAGCTTCTTACTTCTTTAATTATTAAAAAATCGATTTATGCTTTTTTTATTATTATTATTATTATTATTATTACGTGTGAAGTAGAACTTTAACAATTTTTTCATAAATTTATCCTATTTATATTATTAAGGACAAAGTAGGAAAGAAAAATAATTGGTGGGTTATGATATATTTTAATCGGAACTGTTAGTAGTGATTCTATAGTCCAAGACTCTGTTATTTTCCTTAGCTTCTTCCTTAGATGAGCGACCAGCTAGTAAAGAAGAGCTATCATGGGCTTCTGTGTTAGCTTCTCTTTCAATAATGTCACCTTCTTCGGTGAATTCGATGTTGTCCATACGGTTAAACAGTTCTGCCTTCTGTTCTTCAGTAAGTTCGAACTTCTTCTTATTCTTAATCCAGTAACCTGGGTTTAGGTGTCTTAGCTTCAAGTTTGGCAAGAAAGGCAGGTGACCATGTCTTTCTTCGTACATCATCAACATTAAGACCATGATTAGGACAGCCCAGTAAATATTATATGATAGGATACTGGATAAGTAACCAGTATTTTGCCATCCGAGTAAGGCATTGAAAATATCCCAACCATTGTCCAGTTCTGGGTTGCAACAATTGATATGATAGACAGCTTTGTGAATGTTATAGGAACCGTTACCATCACCACCTTCCGATGCATCACCACCAGAAGCCTTGTTGAAGCGGTAGTTTTCAAAGAACCATGCACCTCTGGAAAATAGACCAGCAGCAATTAGGTATAAGATGGATGTTGAGATGACCAAGAAAACCTGTAAAGAAGATCTGGAGGCACCGTAGTATAATAGCCATCCGACAAAGGCACCAGCAAGTAAACCGACAACAACAGGTAGTGGGTAGGCAGAAGCATGAGAGCCCTTTGTAGTAATACCTGCACCAGCAACGAACACAACAGCTTCTAAACCTTCTCTTAGAACGGTGATGAAAGGCAAGAGAAACATAGCGTAACGCCTACTCAAGAATCCAATGTTGAACCAATCACTTCTCTTAGTTGGGGATTCGACTAACGATCTTGCAATTTTGACTCTCCATTTACTCTGCATCTTGTTTATTCTTAACATAGGAATACCCATCATACTGATCATAACGGTAGCAATCATACAAAAGATACCTTCCCATAGATCTTCCGCACTACCGAAAATATCCTTCTCTAATGAGTAATATGCACCAATGAAACCAGCACCAATAGCCAAACAAATGAAAAACCCTAGGAAACAACCGATCCACACATGTTTCCTTAACCGCTTGTACAGCTGAACATCTTTATCACCAATGGCTTGCTTCAAGAAAGATAGCAGAATTGAGATCACAATGACTGCTTCTAAACTCTCTCTGAATACAACGAAAAACACTGCCACGTTGAAGACCTTGTTAGGCATTGTTATCTAATGTTGTAGTTTTTTATAGTTTACTTTTTATACTCTTCAATCTGAGTGAGCAAATATGTACTTACATCTCAAATTACATTTGCTCATATTTTGCTCTCCTTCTTATATATTAAAAAATACTTGCTCGTATATTAACTCAATGAATGCACCTCTGTTACAACAGATAATGATATATTATCTCCAATTGAATGCAGCAGCAAAAATGAAATGGTTCACTAAAAAAAAAAATTGAAAAAAACTTAAAATTTAAAACTTCTCTCATGTTTCTTCAACTATTTCTAACACTTTGTCTATAATTAATTTTAATATTTTAATTTTGACATCATCCTGGGTGCAGTTTCTTGAATCATCAATTAAACCCATCCGATTGTAACTTCGGTGTTGTGCAGTATATTCTTCGACTGCATCCATTAATCAATAAATTAGTTGTCTTTTTTTCGTATTTTTTTTTTTTCTGGGTGTAATTTTCCATTCTATCTTCTTGGTTGGACAATAATGCAACCAATTGGATAAATATTCATGAAAGGAAAATTTCTGATGATTGTATATCAACTCCGCTTAGATAACTCCACGCAATTCATTTCACTTGTTCTATATTTACCCTATTTCGATAAAAATCGTTATTTTCCTTTTTCTTTTTTTTTTCTTTTTTTCTTTACCTTTTAATTTTCCAGAGTAGTGTCGCTTATACAGATAAATCTCATCCCCACTGATCCATCGCGTGCTTGCTTTATTTAGGCCTGATATCAAGTTGCTCTGTACCTAACAGCACCTATTTAAAACTCAGCGGATTCTTCGGTGAACTAAATATCATTTATCCGAAAGAAACAGCTGCACGGGACATGTAGACAGGACCATCACTTTTCTTCTTTCTACTGGAAATGGTTTCTCCGTTGGTTTTTTTATGCACCCGTATATTATTTTACGGTATTAATTGCATGTATTCCCGTTAGCTGCCACTTCGGTTGGGTCTTCGTTAATAATGTTTATCATGATATATCGTAAAGTGTTATAACTTGACATGCATTTTTTATGATTTTTCCACATTCTATTTTTTTTTTGTCTCAGTTTACGTAGATACCGTAATTTATTTTTGTTTATTCTAACTACCAGACGCTAATTTTTTGTAGAAGATACAATTTCTAAAATCTCTTCTTATTAGAAGTTAATTTATATTAAAGTGTGGAGGGGAATTAATCTGTGAGTGAGACAAGCAAAAAAAGACACAACCAGTTTTATAATGAGTTTGGATGTGTTACCTTTGGAAGTAATTGATAGAACTGTTGACAAACAAGTTCATATAATACTACAATCTCATCGTGAGTTTAAAGGTAAATTACTCGGATTCGATGAGTTTGTAAATGTGATACTAGAAGATCCTGTTGAATACACTACTGAGGTAGTAGGGGGAAATGAATTGAAGAGTGAGGTAGTTATGGAGCACCACGGAAGGATGCTGTTGAGTGGTAACAATATTACAATGTTGGTACCTTTGCAACAATAATTTAGAACAAAGAAGAATAATATCGCAATGTTAATAGTGTATTCACTCATGTAAAATATCGTTAAGTTTAGATCGTGTGTACACAACTTCTTTATGTTTCATACTTACTGTATAATTCATTAATGCCCATAGTCCCATCACATAACGTACACTTTTGTTGACAGACAAGTACTTGTTACAGTTTTTGAAGCATTTCTCTGATATACGGGTCATGATTTGTAAATCCTGTTCAAATAATCGTCCGCCTAGGTAGTTAACCATTACCAATAAAAGTACACCATGCTTCAATTTGAAATCTCTTTGAGATTCACTTCCATAGAATTTATTATTGTTATAGTATAATCTCAATCTCTCCATATGATGAATCCGTTCTTCATCAGTGGTAGGTAGGGGACTCCATGTAAAGGGTTCGGTATGGCTAATAACCCATATCATAGAAAGAGTAACATCCCAAACATTATTATTTTGTAGATCACTCTCCCGATAGAGTGTTTCAATTTTACTCCATATCTCATTACTGCGAGAGATATATTCCGATTTTGAGCTTGGGTTTTCGCTTACCATACTGGTTAGGATTAAATAACTATTAATAAGAGATATCATTTTAATTTCCACGCTAGGGTTACTTACGGCAATGGATTCATATCCGTCCAAAACTTCATTTACATCAACATCAGGATTTATCTGTTTTGCCATTACATCACATAGGCCCCCGTACATACCAAACATTTCCTTACCAATTGATTTTCCTTCACCAATAAATGCAGGTCCTCTCAAAAGCATTTGTTCCCACATCTTGTAAAAAGATGTAGATTCTAGAATAGATTGATACCAACAAATCTGAGAGTCCCATTCATTTAATGACCTGTCCATTTCATTATGACTCTCATTAATAAGAATACTTATTGTTCCTTCTACTTTAGGAAGGAATTTTGATGAGAAATTTGCCTTCGGGTCGTAACAGTTAATGATATAACTTATACTTTGGAACAATAGTAAGATATTCTTTAAGTTCCTGTATTCGAAAATTGATCCAATTTGTAGTTGCAGCTTAATTCCATCTGTAACCTCAATCTCGTAACCACCATGTAACTCATTCTTATGTCCTTCAAAAAACTCTTTGAAGGCATTTAAATGTGAGGTGATATTTTTATCTGTAAATATTTCCATAAGTAATTCAGTAGCCAAGCGCCATGCATACAATTTCGCATTTGTGTTATCAACGGTAATTTCTTTTATGAGATCGATTAGTTCTGGATTGATAACCTTCCTTCTCTTTAATAAGAACGCCGCGTAATTCAAGACTAGGAAACTCCTCCATTCATGGGTTAGGTTGTTTTTATCATTTATCAGTTCCATGAATCTTTCATGCACCCTGCTATATTTTCTGAGCTTCATACTCAGAACTAGTACCACATACTTGAACACGGGAATCCAGCTCTTATATTTATAGGTATTTTTCTCTTCCACTAAGTTTTCAAGGTAAGAGACGTATTCGTGACAGTTCTTGAGTGCTAAATCATAGTGAACTCGATCATCTCTGCGTAACGGCACGGTGTATAAGGTCAGAAACTCGCACACTAATCGATCTCTAAGTAATTGATCACTATCTTCATGATTCTTGAACCTTTCTCGAAGGCTGGATAGATGCATTTCAGCAAGCTGACACGAGTGGGTTTCATCGAGCAACAACTTCACTAGCTCAAGTGTAACTTTGGAGTCCTGCTCCACATCAAGAACGAACCGCGATTTAAGTAGCTGTAAACATTGTATACCACTATTGATTAAACTATAATATTGTGTTAACTGCTCCTCATTACTTACTCTCCCACTATTTTCATGAGCACAATTAGTATATTCCTTGTAAAGCCGCCATACTTCACCAGCATTTAATTTGATCTCAGCCATTTTATATATATATCGTTGTTGTTATTGCTTACCTTAATGTGCAAGTGTACCTCAACAGCATAATATGTAGTATTAATAGAGATACGATGCCTTTCGGGATAATTGATATCCTCATCGCCAGATCTCATTAAACGCGAAGGATGGCGCTAAATATAAAAAAGAAAGAAAAAAAAACGAAATACAAAAACTGAACTTCGTTACCCGGCTCATTTAATATCCGGGTAAATATGTTATAGTTTATGACGATATTATCACGTTTCTTGTATCATTATACGTTATATCACATGATATACTGTTATACATTACGAACAATCATGTGACTTTGTCTACTGTAAAGAAAAAAAAAAATCCCAAAAAAAAAAAATATTCCGATGTGTGTGTGTCTGTACTAGCAGTTGAAAGCCTTTTTTGTTTTTAAAGGTTATATATAACACTATTTTGAAGAAGTTATATAGCAATACGTTGTTACAAGTCACTTCTGAGTTGTGTGTTTTGTGATTTAACTAGGATTGTTGTAATCTTTCAAGACGGTTCTAGGGCGGAAAGAATATCATAGCTGTGTTTATTTTTATTCATCCTTTTTTTGAGTGTGGGGTGATAATCTTCGATATATTGTCATAACCAAACAACGATACTAAAGATCTAAGTTTAAATATAGGAAACTGAGATAAATTAAAAAGATATAGCCAATATTAGAAGCTCTTTTTCCTGGAACAATATTAATTTAGATCATTTTTTTATTCAAAAAAACAAAAAACAAAAAACAAAAAAAAAAAGTGATCAAGGTTTGTTATTAGTTTCTTTATTATCCATATTTGAAAAATTATTACAATGACTGATGAGGATCGTATGAAGGAGTTCAAAGAAGCTAATAAAGCTGCTTTCGAATCAAGTGCGAGGGAAGTATGGGAAAAACAGGTGAAGGAGAATGAAGATAAGAATACTGATGAGTTGGTAAAACCTGAGGGTAAAGGGGAGGATGATGAGGATGATGATGCTGCCACTTCTGGTATTGTACCCACGCTGCAAAATATTGTTGCCACTGTTAATCTTGGTTGTAGACTTGATTTGAAAACTGTGGCTCTGCATGCACGTAATGCAGAGTATAACCCAAAACGTTTTGCAGCCGTCATCATGCGTATTAGAGAACCAAAGACCACAGCACTTATTTTTGCCTCTGGTAAGATGGTTGTTACTGGTGCCAAAAGTGAGGATGACTCGAAACTAGCAAGCAGGAAATATGCTAGAATTATTCAAAAAATTGGTTTCGCCGCAAAGTTTACTGATTTCAAGATTCAAAATATCGTCGGCTCTTGTGATGTCAAATTCCCTATACGTTTAGAAGGTTTGGCATTCAGTCACGGTACTTTCTCGTCGTATGAACCCGAATTATTCCCAGGTTTGATTTATAGAATGGTTAAACCTAAGATTGTCTTACTGATTTTCGTTTCTGGTAAGATTGTTTTAACAGGTGCAAAGCAGAGAGAGGAAATCTACCAGGCTTTTGAAGCTATATACCCGGTGTTGAGTGAATTTAGAAAAATGTGAAGCACGCTTTTAACTTATTATTTCTCAAAAAAAAAAAATATAAAAATAAAATAAAAAAATATACCAGGACTGTAACAATAGAGAGTATTACTTCTAATATAATACAAAAAAAAATGGTAACAGAACTCTAACTATGATAAATCTTCAAAAACCTAGTTTATATATTAGAGGAGTGTTTGAAATTGAGCTGAATTTATTGATAACTGAGTTATGTCTATCATATGATAGAAAGATAACTTGTTCTCTCTCTCTCTTATTTTTCTTTTTCATTTTAATTGATTCTTCCTCATTGTCTTTTCCTGTTCTACGAGAATCACTACCTATTCTAAATTCAAATGACTAACTGAAACATGAGCAGAGCAAAAGCCTACTTCAAATAATTTTGTGGTATTCAGTTTTTTACCTCATTGTTACTGTAACGATTACGTTATTGGTTCTCAGAAAGAATTTTGTTAACCCAAGATTGATTTCATGTCTGCTTCATTTACGATAATTTCAGTATTTGATTTGATAATTATTCAGAATTTACCTTATTCATATAAAAGTAAATGTGATTATGTACAATATTTAAAATTAATGTTATAAACCTTAAGATCATTCATTATTTCCTTGCGAAAAAAAAATTTTTTTAAAGGAATACAGTTACGCATAATTTTTTATGAATTAATGTATATAATATTACAAACTGTCGTGTCCGTGCTATCTATTGCCTAGTCAATCCCGCAATTATTAATGCCGAAGATTTTTAAGTATAAATTGAACAAGACAAATGACTAAGTGTTGTCATCAAGTGATATAACGTATTAGAATACTTGGAATATGATAAGATACTTGATCACTGAACACAATGATTCACTACCTAATTTTATGACTTGAAAGAAATATCCATTATACCATTCAATCCTTAAGTTCGTCGAGTTCCAACTCCAGTCTTTGTCTCTTTTCTCTTTCTTCTGATAGTTCTTTCTCGTATTTTTTTTGTGTTTCTATAATCATTCTCTTAAATTCGTTTCTCATAACTGTAATAGAGTGTGAATTGTTACTGCCAGGGGATGATGGTGAAGCTGGGGTGAATAATTCTGGAGCAATAATTGGTGAGGATATAGATAAGTTGTTTTCCGCATTTGACTTGCTAATTTCATCCTCGAGTGCTCTTTTCTTAGTTTCTGACTCTCGTAGTTTGTCTTCTAATTTGGAGACCTTGGAGTGGTACTTTAGTAGTTTATCTTGTAGTTCTCTGTTAGTTTTAGTTAGCTTACCAATAGTTTGGGATTGTTCTGCACGAGAATGTTCGAATTGCTTTGTTAAAAAAGAATGAGCTAGTTGTAGATCTTTCAATGCCGTCTCTAGCTCCTGGGTATCAATCGCATCAGCGTTATTTACTGGTGATGTTGAATGTTCCATGTCGATATTAGACGATCTATCGAGTGCGGGACTTTCAGTTCCCCTCGTATTAAGAATTTCATCAATTGCATTCTTTAAAAACTGTACAGGGTTATCAAGGTTGGTAGGTTTGACTTTGATTCCCCTCTTAATGGAATTGGAGATCAAGTAAGAGGTAAGGTCCTGGATCACCTCATTGGTCTCATCATCCATGGATTCATCGCTCTCATTGAGAGTCTTACCACTGAACACCTCAGAGTGAGACAAATTACTGTCCTTCAATAGCTCGAGCCCACTATTTCTCACGCCATTTCTACCGAAATCCGGGCGGTTGAAAACGCTTATGTTATGCGTAGTCAACTGGTTGTTGTGGTGGTGATTAGAACCGCTTCTACCGTTGCCTTGGTTGTGTTGTTGCGTCAACCTGTCCAGCTTTAACAACAACTCGGGTTCTAGCTCGGTGATAGACACCGACTCCAGCACAGACACCATAGCCTCATACCAGTCACGTGTCTGTGTACCACCGTTATTAAGAAGTTCATCGAGGTATAGTTTAGACCCCAGCATGCTCCTCCTCTTGTTGCGCTTGCTCTTTTTCTTGCTCTGTACGTAGTACAGGGCATATTCGCACGCGAGTTTCTTGTCGAGGTCTATGTCCAGGTCTCCATCCCCTTGTCCGTACAGCAGGAAGTCCAGTGAGTCAATATATGTATAAGGTCTGTTATGTTGCGGGTCGGAGCTGCTGGTGATATCCTTTGTCGACAAATACTGCATCAAGTCGTCGTAACCGAGTGGGTACTCATCATACCTCTGTGGAGAGAACAAAACAGGGTTAGCTCTCCTCAACAAATCCATATCATATTTGGAATCAATCATCTTCTTTAGAGTCTTGATATTCTTTATCTTCCTAATAGTTTTTGTTTTCTGTTTTATTTTTTTTTAATATTGCCAGTTTAGAAATAGTTAAAGATCAAGCTAATAATTAAAATAATGTAGATGATTGTTTATTTATAACATCCATTACCCATTGAAACCTCGGAAAGCTAAAGAGAAAGTATATTTTTACAGATAGTACGATGAGAGATGGGCTGGAGAGGAAGAACACGTAAACAGAACAGTTTAAGGTTTACAGTGAGACACAGAAACCACCGTACTAAACAACAAGAGACCATCCTTCAGATAAAGCCGCAGATCAACAACAAACAAAAACAAAAAAAAAACGCGAAAAAAAACAATAAACAAAAACACAAAAATACATTTACCCGGTATAGTCATATGCCTCTATCGTTCAATATTATATACCATTATACGTATTTGTCATATGATTCTATAACTGTTTGCACGAACTGGATCTCGGAGAAACCTTTCTTGCTGGTCTCGCTTTGTAGCAGTCACATGATATTTTTAATTCATTCATTTTTTAACAGAAAAAAAAAAAAAAAGGAAAGAGTGGGGGAAAAAAATATGGGCTCATGAAGATGGTGTGTACGTGTTAGAAATGCGTAGAGACAGAGAGTATGAGAGAAAAGGGCGTAGCACAAAGGAATAACAATAAAAAGTAAAGGCACGTAGCATTTTCAGGATCAAGGCAGAGACGGGGGGGAGGAGGGGCAGTTAGTTTGTGCAGTGCGCGAATTTAGTTAAAAAACACGCAGCGATAGTATTTTTTGGGTTTGTTTGATTTTTGGCGTTTGTTTTGTGAAGGGGTCTTGTAGTGGAAGATGAGATGAGATGAGATGAGATGAGAGGTGGGGTGGGAGGAGGCTGGCTAACAATTATTTTAGCTGATATATTAAAAATAAGTTACAGTGATAGTAGTTGGGAAGAACATTAACTAGATGACGTAGAGTTATGGAAAAGTATAAATAGTTTGTTGCGCCATTCTTCTCAAGCGCCTCTTAACTTTAAATAATGCCAAGACAATGGTAAAGAAAGAAAGAAAAAAAAATAAAACCTAAAAATAAAATACATTCTGGAGCATATTGATGAGATGAGCTGAGATGAAAGGAATTGCTATTTTTGTAGGCTCATTCTTAAAATATTCTCCACATATTCCCTCTCTTGTCTTTTGTTCTTATTTTATTTTTATCTTATTGCTGATCTTCCCTTTCCAATTCATAATGGAAAAAAGGGCTGATTTTGGCTGATATGAAAAGACAATATGGCTGAAATATCTTACTCCTTGTTTCCCTCGATGTAACTTAATAATAATAATAATAATATTGGACAATGAACTTTCCTTTGAAAACAATAATCCGTCCCTGAGAAAGGAATCGGCCTTGTCTTTTTTATTGTTATTATATTATTTCATTTCATTTTTTAAGCCCAATTCCTGTTTTTACTTACTAAGTGGCTCATTTCATCTTTACTGGGCTGTAATACTTATATTGTTAAGTTTTTTGTTTACTATTTACTTATAGTAATAAAAAAAAAATACTTGGTGGTGGATGGATGAAAAATACTGATTATATAAACTGCTACAATATATTTGAAATAAATTATAGAAATTGTGAATACTTCCTTATATACAAACGAAAGCGGGATAATAAGTCTATTAAAGGTATTAAAAATAAAACCAAAAATAACCCTAAACAGTATACAAAAAAAAAACTCAAACATTCATTAACATAAACTTACAGATGTTACAAAATTTATTTACTGTTTTAGTCGCTGCTGCCTTCGCTAGCGCTCAATTCCCAAATGGCACTATTCCTAGTGGAATGTCTGACGCTCCATCTGGTGTTCCATCTGATGTTCTATCTGATGTTCCATCTGATGTTCCATCTGGTGTTCCATCTGGTATGCCTTCTGGTGTTCCATCAAGTATGCCAGCTGATGATTCTCTTCTAACTGACGATGGTAGTATGACATTGCCATCAAAACTATCCTCTGCTTTGCATTTGAACCCAACTGCTATTGTTAGTAACGGTACTGTGACTAGCACTAGTTACGAAGTGGTCTCCGAGTTTACCACATACTGCTCTGAAGCCACTACTTTGCATTATAACAACAAGACTGTTGTTGTTACTGAACCAACGGTCATTACTATCACCGATTGTCCTTGTACTTTGACTCATGTTCACTCAGATGACGAGTTTGTCGAAGCCACTCAATCTGCTGTTACAACTACAAGAACCGAAGTTGTTTCTGAATACACAACCTACTGTCCAGAAGCTACTACTCTTACTGTTAACAATAAGACAATTGTAGTTACCGAAGCTACAACATTGACTATTACAGACTGTCCATGTACTCTAACCCATGTTGAGGAAAACAACAAGGTTGATGCTGCCGCAACAAGTACTGCCACTGGTGCTTCCGCTACTGCTGCTACTAGCTCTGCTACCAAGAAAAGCTCATCCTCTAAGGCTGCCAATAGCACTGTTACTACTAAGACTTCCAAGAGCAGCCAGTCTGGCTCATCTGCGGCTACTATCGAAACCGCCAGCAACGCAGGTGTTAAACAAACCTCTTCTGTATTCTTTGCAGTCGCTTGTATTTTAGTTTCTTTCTTTTGAACTAGAAAAAAATGATTGTTTAAAAAAAATATACAATCTCCCTTGAGTTACATAAAAAAATATTCTTTATACAATATATGATAAATAACCGAATTTGATAGGACCACTGATATTTCCTATAATGTACTGATATCGTTACAAAATTAATACAAGAACCATATTAATTATTTACCGTATAATGAATAGAATTGATATCTTGCTAAGTATATTGTAAAAATAGCATATAACCAATTCAAATTTTAATACATAAAAACATTTCGTTATTTTGTGTGAATCAAAATATTATTATAATAATCAACAAATTAGTATGGTTTCGTGGTCTAGTTGGTTATGGCATCTGCTTAACACGCAGAACGTCCCCAGTTCGATCCTGGGCGAAATCATTTGATTTTTTTGTTATATTTCATAATTTTTCTTGAAAGTTTTATGTTTTGGTTCTCGCTAACAGTATGGAAGTGAGTTTCTAATCTAATTTAATTTTAATCACTGGCAATTAATATCGAAATTATGTAGCTTAATTTTCATTACTGGAATTACTGATAGATGCTAATATAACTCTAGTGCATTAAAAGAATATATACATGCTACATTAGTGTATATAAGTAAAAAATATAGGAACATCTAGATCGATAAAAAATGCAAGCAAAAACTGGAACGTTATCATTAAGTCAAATAATCCTTTTATCCATGAACATTTTGATACATCAAGATATATGCTGTTCTAGTGTCTAAGTTATCTTCTCCACCCTTTAGAACATCATCATCCTTTAATTTTGTGATATTAACATCATCAATTCTATACCACGTACTAGAATCCTTATGGTATACATCAGCTGTGTAATGTCCACCATCTGGGCTCATACCGTGATGATATATCACACCTGACAGCTCGTAGGTTCTTGACTCGTTATTTCTAGCAGATGTTGGTGCAATGGATTCGTTAGGAATGGTTAGAGTATGTCCATAAGCGACCTTCTTTCTGATCTTCTCTATTCTACCACTGTATGCATTATAGTTTGTCATACCGTTATCCTTACCGGTATTACTAATGAAGGAGAATCTCTTTAGTTGAATTAATAGGACTTGAGGAAGTTTGTCAATAAATGTCTGCTTCTTGGCTTCGACATCATTACCAGAAGAAGACTTGAATGGTAATAATTCGAATTCACTAAACTTCTTGAAGGCACTTTCTAAATCGTTGACAGCTGGGTCAGAGATATCAAGTTGAATGGTTTGGAATGGATCCAAAGTGATAGATTGTGACTCCTTATTTTGAGGAATATCAAGTACAGAACGAAATTGTCCACCGAACAAATTTGAAACAGGTGAAGGGATAACTTCAACCGTCCTCTTTGCAGCAGTCTTGGTTTTCTTACCCTTTTTACTCGATACGCTAACTTCATGCCATCCTGATTCATCATTATTATCATCAGTAATAACACCATACTTAGTAATTTGTTCCTTTAGTTGAGCAGACATATTTTTAGAAAATTCAGCATCCTTATAACGGCTCAGATTACGTATGATGTAAATTCTTAAATCATCATCATGAATACTTTGAAGTAGGTTTTGTATTTCGTTATCAGTCAAGCCATCAATGGCTGAGACAAGTTCTTCATGTAATTGGTCCAATAAATGAGTTAAGAACTCCTCAGCATCCTCTTGATGGCCCCATTGCAAATCTCTAAACTTTGGCAATGTTGAGAGAGTCCTATAAAACTCATCAGGCTTAACTGCTTCCGTACTCGAAGCGTATGCTGGGACAGGAGATTTTTTACCGCTCGTCTTTTCTTTATTTTGATTATTAATTTCCTTCTCACTTTGCTTCTCCTTCTCATATGTTTCTTTATCAAACTTTTTGTAGATAGTCAAACATGCATCCAGCAATTTGGTTGAGGTATTACCAACCTTTGCACTCATATTTCTAGTGCTGACCACATTTAGTATATCAACAAAAGGAGTGCAATACAATAGAACCTGCAAAACAGAACTCATGAAGCATATATTGGCACTGTTAATAATGCCTCTTGGAATAATAGATTTGATTGGTAATTTATCCTCAGATTTAGCATTATCTAGGGTGTAACTAACATAATCTGGATCGAAGCACATTCTTAGGGCAATAGATCCTAGCGGTTCAACACCCTTTGGGGTTGCTGGAACGTACTTCTTAGCTTTCTTTTGTGGTTGTTGCTGCTGATGTGGTAAAGCTTGTGGTTGTGCTGAATTGGGGCGGGAAACTGGCTTAACTATGCTAGATTGTTTACCTCTGCTCAGAGCACTGGATGCAACAGCAGACCATGACTTAGCAGCCGGTTTAGGAGTTGGAGCTGGTGTAATATATGGAGTAGTTGATTCCTCAGATGGAGTTGGACTAACATTCTCAGCATTTTCTGGTGGAGATTGTTCCCTGACAGGCTCTTCTATAGAATTTGTAACCTTCTCTTCCTCCTTTTCCTCCAAAGGGCCATCCTCTGTTGGTGCCGCTTTTGTTTGCGATAGCTTCTCAGGTTTGATATCATTTACTATTTCTTCAACTGGAGGTTGTTCAGCCATTTTTGTTTCCTTTTTATCAATGTTTACTTCTGTCTTTTTTTCCTTTTCTTCAAAATTAAGTCCATCATCTATTTGGAGAGCTTTAAGTCTAAGATCATACCTCTTTGCCCTGGCTTCAACAAACTCTTTATCATTTGTGTTCAGAAATACAGGAAAGCCTTCCATCATTTCTTCATTGCCTTCATTTTTGATCTTACTGCAATCAAACTTAAACGGATCAGTTATAGTTGGAGTGTAAGATTTACCTGACCCGGAATTATTAGTCGTCTGAGGGTGATAACTAGCTGCATGAGAGCTGTTATGATAGTTATGTGTCTTGCCATTCGACAAATTAGCACTAGAATTTCCAGACCCCATGTTGTTCATGTTCCACTTTTTCTTAGAGCCACCAACACCACCATTAGCCTGCTGAGGCATCCCAGCACCAGGCTGGTACATCATCTGGCCCTGATTCATCATCCCAAAATGGTAGCCAGGAGCCTGCCCTGCATACATGTATGGGTTCTGAGAGTAGCCGTACATGACAGGCGTTTGGTACACCGGAAAATGCATGTTAGCCTGAGGAGGTGGTGGAGGAGAAGATGTCTTAGGGTACATAGAATATGATTCTTCCTGAGAGTCGTGCATTGTTTTTTTTCCTTTAGTTAGGTTGAAATGTCTTTTCTGTCTATAATCGGTCTTATCAATCTAAATGTTACGAAATACTTTTCTTTCAGGGAAAATTTTTATGAAACTTAGAGTAAGTACTTCTTCTATCAAAATTTTAACTATTAACGAGACACTGAATACGTAATTACAGCTTACAATCGTGTACTTTGAACTGTTCACTAGTCTCAAGTATCAACCTTAGTTATAATTATTACTCACTAAAAGAAACTTTAATTTTTCAGGCTTTCAAAAAAAAAAAAAAAAATTCAAAAGCAACCCTTCGTCCGCAGTGATGACAATAACCTAACCATATAACGTATTATCTATATAATTATAAATAAATCTCTGGCTGGATATATACTGATGAGCTAATGAGAAAGGTTGTGAGTCTTGGCGTACTCTACACATACCTGTGCCCACAGTTTGCAACCTTCCTCTATTTCTTCCTTCTCCAGGAAGCTGATTGAGAGACGTGCGCATCGGGCACCCCAGTTACGTGGGTCACCCACCACTTCAGACCCGGAACCGTTGGCGAGCACTACTCCATGGTCCCGTTTTAACGTCTCCCCGATCTCCCGAGAGTCATACCCTTCAGGAAGTGTCACCCAGACGAAGTAGCCGCCATCTGGCGCTGATATATCGGTCCCCGCAGGCAGGAGCTGTGCTAGGGTTCGTTTAATCACTTCAGATCGCTCCTTATATGTTTTTCTGAGCCTGTACAAGATCTTCTCCATGCTGCCATTTTTCAGTATTGTGCCAACAATCATAGAGTTCAACTGGGATGGAGTACCTCCGGAGATATTGGCACCACCTTTCGAGAGCTGCAACGCTAGCTTCTCGTTGATGGTCTCATGATAACCAACACGCAGACCCGGTGCAATGATCTTGGAGAAAGTAGCATTTGAAATCGTGTTACCGTAAGAGTTAGGATCGCGGTTCGTGTCACGGTCTATGTGGACAAACCTTTTAACTGGTTTGGGCAGCTTTGTCACATCCTCCGTTCGATAATCCAACAGATCGTACACATCATCAGCAATGATCAACATGTCGTACTTTCTAGCTATCTCAATTAGTTTGGTCCTGGTTTCCAATGAGTAAGTCTTCCCGCTGGGATTGGAGAATGTAGGAACACAGTACATGACATAGCGATATACTTTCTTGTTGACAGGTTTCGTTGGATTCTGGATTACCTGTGTGTCATCTGCCAAGCCCTCAGTGTTTGATTCAAAATACTCCAACTTTGCAACCAATTGGTCCAGATCAATGCTATCTTGGCCTTTCTCATCGATCGCAGTGAGCTTAGAACCAAACCCTGCATCAATGAAACAGTCATTGATAAGGAAATATGTTGGTGTAATGATGAATGCCTGTCTGGTATACCCAGTATGAGCCAGAGTAGAGTGCAGTAACGTGCTCAAAATACCGTATGAAGCACCACTGTTCAGGTTTAAAAACTCCGGCCTCGACGCAGTGTCTCCTGATAATCCAAAAACACCGTTGTTAAAATCACAAACGTTCTGTCTAACCCACACAGCACCCTCATCTGCACCGTAAGTCAAGGGATGCCTGTTGTTTGTGTCTTCATCGTACTCTCTTGCAGCAGGAGCAAGCAATTCCCGGGTAGCATCAATGATTTCGTCATTTGGAAGCAATCGAAAGCTAGGATGGCCCTTAAAGAGGTTAATCCTCGCCGGCTGGTCCATACTAGTTTTCATATTTTGGTTTGTCTTCCCCCTCATAATAGCCTTTAGTTCTCTCTATGGCAAGTTTGAGTCATTCAACACTAAAATTATTGTGAACAAAAATATTTATATACTCAAGCTCTGCTCATAATATTCACAAGATGAATATAATGACTTAAAAAGATACACAAGAAACCATTTAATAAACGATATAGATGAAAACAATTGGCTTCTAGAGACAACTACATATATGACTACGTTTGTCACTATTGTCCATATAAAATATCTCTGTGGCATGCTCACAGAAAGCTAAATAAGATGGAAAATTTCATGCAGACCATTGTTGCGAGCATTCACTGCTATATAACCATTTAATTGCACTGTACGCCATCTACATCACCATTTGGTCTTATAAGCAGTCATTATAAGAGAAGGACACTAAAAATGAGAGAAGGCGAATCTAGAAGAGGGATCCCGGAGTGCTAAGCAGGTTCCTACACATGCATATAAGTCAAGGTTAGAGGATCTAAAACATAATGTCTGATATCTTTGAAAGGTTAAGAAACGGTGAAACAATTGGTGCGAATGACCCTGATGGTCATAAGTTAAGGGAGGCCTCGTATGCCACCAAGAAGTTGCTAGTTCAAATGAACAACTCTGAGGACAGAAATGAAATAAGGTCACTACTCTCTCAAATTACAGGTAAAGACATCGATCCGTCTACTGATGTGTTCACCCCACTATACATAAACTACGGTAAGCACACCAACATTGGTAAAAACGTATTCATCAACTTTGACTGTGTATTTTTGGATTTAGGTGGAATTACATTAGAAGATGGTGTGCTAATAGCACCAAATGTGAAGTTATTGAGTGAGGGTCACTCTATACACCCTGCTGATAGGCATTCATTAGTGGTTAAACCAATTCTTATAAAAAGGAATGCATGGATTGGTGCTGGTGCGACCGTTCTTCAGGGTGTTACTGTTGGCGAGAACTCAGTAGTTGCTGCTGGTGCTGTGGTGTCAAAAGATGTTCCTGACAATACTGTTGTTGGAGGTATCCCTGCTAGAGTGATTAAAAGCGTTGAACCAGAATAAAAAAGTTTTGAATATTGAATATTTTTTTTTTAAATATGTATCAACAAGATGTTATCTAACATCTTTATACTCAGCTATATACAGTAATTTCGTAACGTCTTTTAGTTTTTATAAATACAAGTAATTTAACTGAGTGACCCAATGAAAAGCTTAGCAATGTGAACCTCTTTATTTGATGTATTGTAGTCCATTGCTAATATTTTCAGTCAGTTAATGGAACATGTCAATTGTCCTTATAAGGAGTCTGATCTTCTATTTCATGCTATCGTTAATTCTATTTATTTTCGATTTTAATTGATTGGATAGACTAACCTCAGAGTTCCTGAGAAGTCTCATCAAAGCTATTAACTGAGACCGATCAGACTGAACAGCGTCCACAAGTATAGAAACCGTATCATCTAATTGTACTCCAGCACCCATCTTAGACAAGAATTCTTCGAACAATACTACTTTATGGGAAATAGATAAACCCTGGTATGTCAGTATTATGTTTAGTAGCAACGACATAGATGATGGATTCTTAACCAATAGTTTTTTGCTCTGAAACAAAAGGTCGGCTACATGCGTGAGCTTATCCTCTGGTGTAGACTTTATTGAATCTGCTAGATACATGTAATCTCGTATCCTGTAGTTGTAGCTCAATGGGAACTTATTATCGATATCCTCAAGAAACACCTTCCATCGTTCTTTAAACAACTTCGATGTAGCTGTACCCTTAGCGAAACTTTCAACTTTTATCCTACTTAGCTCATAGCTGTATGGATCTACAACAAACTTACCTTCTGGAGTATGATGCCTGTTATAATGGACCAGCAACCGCGGTGGCATGAACAGATGCCCGCTGTGTAACGCTATAGAACCCATATCACAAAGCAGCTCTGGTTTAATAACCAACACATCTTTATTCAGCACAAACTTATTCCACAGATACACCACAGAAGGAGCATGCGCATACTGGCAACTCTTCGCCAGGTACAATTGCAAGAAGTTGTGGCCTAACTCTTCTAAGGGAGTCTTCCTCACCTGGCTCAGCACAGCATCAAACTCACGATTAAGACATTGAATGTACAGTTGCTTGCTCATCCCTCAATAAACTACCGTTTTTACAACAGCTTTCTATTACAACTCAGCTATTGTTATGAATGTTGGGCTTGATCTTACTGTTACACAGCCGGTATCAATCACCTTTTTTCTATCTTTCTTCGAAGGTTAGCCTGTTATAAGACTTCTTATAATTCGATTTATTACTCAACAAAGGGAATTATAGAAAGGATAGGCTACTTATACACACGTCAATATATTGATTTCAGAGTACATATATAACATTTACTGTTTATCACATATATTCAATGAGGGAACTGGCATCGCAGCCGTACTTATTAGAGAGGAATCCACGATTTGTACTGCCTGTCGCTGTTTCAATAGAGTTTATCGAACTGGAGTTTGCACTCAACAGACAACTTTAAAGGCCTGCTAGTCTATCCTAGCGTTGAGGTAGTTCATACACAAGACGGTTTTATAAAAGGCATTGGGATTACCTTTCATTAATATCATTGATAGTTCACGTGAGTAGATATACGTTAAAGGGCCTTAAAAAACCTGGGCACCGAAGGGCAGGTCTTGCTCAATTCAATGCCAAAGGCCAAAAACGAAGACTTTATAAACCAGTGAAGGCTATTGTCGTTAAGGGTATTTGTTATTGTGTGTATTTAACTTCAATATTTCTAGCTAGAGACACTGTCCTGCAAAAATCAAAAAACAGTGATACACATACGAACATGTTAGGTCTTAGGATATCGCTACGAGGCTCTGTGCTGAGGAGTACAATGAGGACACGGGTAGCGGCGCCTTCTTTGCTGCTAAGGCCAATGGGTTTGCGTTATAACTCTACTGGGAAGTCTTCTGGTGTTTCTGAAATCACTACACAACTTCCATCTATCGAGGAGCTAGGGAACAGTGCTTCCGAGGTGGTTAGCCAAACAGCCGGTAGTGTAGGCGAGTTGGCCAATCACGTTGGCTACCTCGAGAGTATCGGCCTAGCACAGACGTGGTATTGGCCTTCTGATCTTATTCAACATGCGTTGGAGATCACACATGTATACACCGGACTGCCATGGTGGGGTACAATTGTCACGGTGACGTTGATGGTTCGTCTTGCTTTGATTCCATTCTATGTTAAATCTTCAGACACTATCGCGAGAAATTCCCATATAAAGCCAGAATTGGACAAGATCAATAAACAGATGATGGAAACTACTGATATGACAGAAGGTCAAAAAGTTGCAATGAAGAGAAAGAAGCTTTTGGCTGATAACGGAATAAAGAACAGATGGTTAGCTGCGCCAATGATTCAAATCCCAATGGCCATTGGGTTTTTCAACGGTATCAGACACATGGCCAACTTCCCTGTGCAGGGTTTTCAGGATCAAGGTATTCTTTGGTTTTCAGATTTGACTCAAGCTGATCCTTACCTAGGGTTACAAGTCATCACTGCTGCGGTTTTGATATCATTTACTAGACTAGGTGGTGAGACTGGTGCTCAGCAATTCTCACCAACAATGAAAAAGTTCTTCACAATAATGCCATTACTATCTATTCCAGCAACTATGAATTTATCAAGTGCCGTCGTGCTTTACTTCGCCATAAATGGTTCGTTCTCAGTCTTACAAACCTTGTTCCTAAGGAATAAATGGGTAAGGCGTAAATTGAACATAGCTGATGTCGTCCAACACCCAGTTGACCCAGCGCAAGCCAACAAAGGTATAATTGAATCATTTAGAGAAAATATGGCTAAATCTAGAGAACAGGCAGAAAGAAAACAGAAAATGCAGGAAAAAGAAATGGAGATGCAAGAATTATCAAAAAAGATGAGGGAAAACCAACATATTAAAATTATCCAGAGAAAAAAGAATAAGTCACTTTAATTAATCTTGTATTTTATTTGAGACACATGTAAACCTAAATATTTGTAAATAGAGAAACACATCATTATTAGTATTGCTTCAGAGTAGCCATTATACTGACCATCATAGTCATTATTATAGTAATAGTTACCTCTGGAAGAAAACATTTGACCGTTTTCATTCCAATTACTTCAAAATTACCAAATTAGAACCCTCATGATATATTTATAATACTGCTAAATATAAATCTATAGAAAATCAGCTATCAGGGACGTAAAACCGATCAATCAAAATAATCTTCCGGATTAGTGATGTATTTCTGTAAAATGCTTTGAATAGCACCTAGAGTCGGTCCCATACTGCTTGTTAGGTCATCCTGATCAATGAAACTCATTGCAAACACTATAGACAGATTAGACGCATCCATTCGATTATTCATAACATGGTTGTGAACCTTATTCAAATGAATCATAATTCTTTTCAGAGTTGCATAATAACATGGAGGCAGAACTTTTAGCAGACTTTTCATTTCTGATTTATATCCATCAAAATCATACTTGCCAGCTTTGAATTGCAATGCTAGATTAGTGAAATCAGATATCATATTATTCGTAAATAGAGAATCCGGTAATTCTCTGAGGTACATTTTGAAGCATCCAGCAATAGCATTTATCTCAAACCAACGATCATCTTCCAAGGTAAAACTGTTATTGATAGCACCCTCTTCATCAAACGCATTTTTTAGTGCGTTGATGCTACCTACAGATCCGGGAACCCTATATAAACCAACTTCATCCAGACCTCTCATCTCAATCTCTTCCAAAAGTTTCACCACTATAGTAGGTATCAGAGAATTCTCTCTTTCACAAATATCTTCAAGAGGAACCCCAAATATCTTATTATGCGTTTGACCGCTGTACTTCTTTGAGTGGAAAGAATACCTTTTTGAGATCTTGATTAGTTTCACCCATTCATTTGCCTCAGTAGAGGTCACCGCTTGAATCAAAATTTCATTACCATCTTGCATTACAATTTTAAATGCATGTGCATAAGGTATTACCTTGTTATGATTTATAATATCTACAATAGATTTAATTTCGAATGTTTTAATAGTGAATACCGGTTTATATTCCTGCAAAACAACTGGTTCGATATAGGGTAAATTTTCAGGAGAAATAGTTGCCCTTGGTGTACTTTCTGAAGCACTCCCACTAGAGGAATAAGATGAACTTGAGCTATTGAAACCACTAATTGAAAACGGTCTTCTAAAGAAACCTCCAATCTTTCTACTCATTCCGGAATGCCCTGCACTCGAGATAATAGAATTTCTGGAAGAGACCGATGCTGCTGAACTTCTTTTATTTCTTGTTACATTTGAATTTATTGTAATATTGGATGTATTGCTTGGAACTACTAACAGAGAATCTCTTTTCGCTCTCGAGGTATTCCTTTGTGTGGCTATAGACTGCTGGACCTCTAATTCCTGATTTGTCAGAATATCCCTTTTATTAGTTTCCCTACGAATCTTATCTACTTCATCTATTAGGACTGAATTAAAAATACCAGAGTCTTGTACACGTTCTGCCTCAGCTATTTCTAGAGCAGCAGCTTTAACATTTTGCCTAAAGGAACCATCAGTGTCAGTGAAAGTTACAGACAATATACTGGTTCTATCAGTATCTTTTACTGAGATGTTCTTAGAATTTGGAAGCAGTTCCAAAACATTATAGATGATGTTACAGACGAAACGTCTTTTATCAAAATTTATTAATTTTGTATTTGCTATGCTCATGTTAGGAACATACTGAGAAATTTCCAGGAGTCTAGAAGTAAACCAACCAGGACATGGACATAGATTAATTGGTTTATTAGTATAAACGTTATCGACCTCCAAAAATGCTCTAATGTGAGAAACACTTAAGTCATCTATGATATTTTGAATAGATTTTAGAGAGTTAATATCGTCAGTAGCAGACAAATTTCTATAAGCCCTTTTCCAGAGTAACTCATTAGATCTTGATTCTGGTGCAACTATGGCCCTCGAAATAGCAGTTTCAATAAATGATGGGATGTGGGGAGACATTAAACTTTCTCCTATGTTATCTGGTTCAAATAAATTTAATGACGAAGTCTTCCAGTGTACATAGTTGAGTATTTGAATGATAGTGGTATAAAGAGCTTCTCTATAATTCACATCCATTTCGTAATCACCCAGTTGACTAATAAAAAAGTGTGTCAGAGAATTATGCATCTCGATCAAAGCTTTGATCGAGATTGGAATCTTATCGATAAATAGTTCCTCGCCAAAATCTGTTTTAGTCGTCAAAGTAAATAGCCAATTAAAAATATCCGAAATCTCCAATTCATTTAGCATGGATGAACCAGAGTTAATTAACTCTATCGATTCTGAAGCCAGTGGATACTTAAAGAAGGATGTCAAAGAGGAGTTCGATAGATAATCCAGTTGTTGAAAAAAAGTAAACCATTCCAAACGCGACACAGAGTTAAAGCTATGAATGATATTGTCATTTAATTCATTGACCCATGCAACAATATTTTCGTAGTTATCATATCTTAGCGCCCTAAATTGGTCTACAAGTGTATCTGTTCCAATTCTATTGGTTATAAGTGTTTTATAGTCTTTGTAAGGAACCTTCATAAAATTTTCATTCAGTATAACGGCACTTCTTTCGGCTTTACTAATACTGGCTGGTTTGTATAACTGCCTTCTATATGTTGACTTCAAATTAGAGAAAAGGTCGCTCAACTTCTTGACCAACATATCGACCTCATGCTGTGCAATTGCATCAAGTCCTTCTCTTTCTTTAGCACTTTTTATCCTTAACTCCCATTCTGTAGTTACTTCCTCTTCTACAATCTTGATAATATCAAGTACTGTATTATGACAGTTGAGATCATCAGTTAGATCCCTATAATGATTTTTAATTAAATAAAATATAGCCTCAACTGCCCCTATTTGTACCTTTGCTAGATAAACGAGATTAATATTTTCTAATTTGGTCACGTTCAGATCCCAAGAGGGAAACTTTTTAGAATTCATCTGAGATAATTTATTTTGAAGTTCCGCATCTCGCAAAGTACTTAAGTCTCCAGAACCTAGAATTTTATCCAAGGATAATGCGCAACTTTTTGCACCAACAAATCTCCTAGCAAGCGCTTCTAGTACATGCAAGGTAGTTGTGAAGCTTTTGTAAGTATTAAAGAACGTCTCTGTAAATGCATTACTATCCATGTTTATTTTAACATATGCAAAATCAAGCAAACCAATCTCATTTTCTTGTACATTATCATCAGTTCCAGCCTTTTTTCTATGTGTATAATATCTCTGTAAGTCCTTCGACTCAACCAATTTTGAGAATGCATTCACTGAGAGAACCAGAAGATCAAAAATTCTTTCTAGACTTGCAGATTTTAATCCTACATCAATGTAAAGTTCTTTCATACTCTCTGATAAATTACCAACATTATCAAATAATTCGAGATTTTCAAAAGCTTTACTCAAGCGGCCTCCAATATTCACAGATTCTCTATTCACCGTATTTGAAGCTACGGAATTTGTAGTGGAATATTGTGAAAATCTTTTAGGTGTATCGACAACTATACTTGAAGGTCTTGATTTACTTTGATTCGTAATGATAGACTTGAAAACCAAATCTTCTGATACATGGAAAACATCAAGATCAACATTGAAGGCATCCCTAATCGATTTTAATAGATGATGTTTATTCAGTGGCTTTCCAGATATTTCTTTTTTAACAGGTAAATCTATATTCTCCAAACCAGTAATTTGACTGTATCGATGTTCATTATTCGAGATAACAGGCATACCTTGAGGAATTGGTTCACTAATGGTCAACTCTTTTGCCATCTGGATAGATTGTCTACTAACTGCACCAGAAACTACGCCAGCTGCACCTATTAAAACTGATTTTGGGAATAGTGAATAGCTAGGAATTAGAGAGTTGAATAAAGTTGGAAGATAGCTCCCAGTCATTAAAGAACTTCTTTTATGACCTATCGAAGAATACATACGCTGATCAATCAAAGGAGGTTCGCTCTTTAGACTACGCTTCATAATTTCATTTATATTGATCGGTAGCTGGTGTATATGATAATTCCAGTACTCATAGACCAAAGAGTTATTATAGTCAACCTCTGGTAATTGAACTCCTCCATCACCATCGATAGGATCTGAATCTATCCTAGCTTGCCATTTCTGGAAAGCGTTTTTCGTTCTATTAATTTTTTTTGCTAAATATTTTAGCTTTGTCCCAGAGGGTAGATCATCTGCATGAATAATTAAGTCACCAAAATATGATACAACATTGTTCTTTATAAATGGATCATCAAGATTTGGTGGTGCCAAAATAAAAACACTACCAGTAGATTTTGAAGATATTTGTCTTCTTTCCAATTGAACAATTGTCGGTATCCAATCATTAAGAACAACTTTGATTGTTGATTCTGGCATATTCTTCCAAACTGATCCTAATCTAAGTACTGGTATAGAACAAATTACAGTTGCAATTGCTAACCATGAAACCATATCACCAATTTGCTCAAATTTGCATCCGAGTTGTACCCATTTATCCATTAATTTCGCACCTTTTTTACAGTGTAACGCATCACCATAAGTCAGAGAAAAAACATGAGTGATCAGTAGTCGGCCTAAAAAGTGGAGATTTTCTTTATTATTGAATATCAACGGACTTAAGGCTAGAACCTTTTTATTGCAGTATTTTGAATCGTACAGAAGTGAAAAATCCTGACTTGGAGCCCAAGATTTGTTAAATTTTAGATTTATGGAATGTACTTCTTCTGCAAACTTCTTAGAGTCTAATAGCATGAATTTATCAACATTCAATAGATCTAAAATCATTGGCGAAGGCTCTTTTGTACTCTTATTCATTTTACTAAATTTAGTCAAATTATTCAGCTCATTACATTTATTTGCGACATCAATCTTAATTTGATTACAGATTTCATCATTATGTAATGAAATTGTATCAATTAGTGCAAATATAGCTTGGAATATATTATCGTCCAATAAATAACCGGGTAGAAATTCTAGTATCGATCTAATTAACAATACTAACCGTCCACTTATTTGGTTATCTAAAGATTCGGATATTTTACAGTACTGAGTAGAGGAGGAATGCAACTTATTTTTATGTTTAGTAAATGTTAACCCAAACTGGTTAAATAGTTGAATGAACTTAACGAAGTCATCCAGTAATGGAAGGATAATCAACAAGTTAATAATGTTCTTCTGCTGTGTTAATTCATCATCAATCTGATCTGGATCACGTTTGGATTTCTTATGCAGTAAGCTGATTGATTTTGTGGAGAAAAGAATTGCATGACATAATGCTTCAGGGCTTCCACCTATTATCGTATTGTATTTGTCAACTTGTAACTCGGGGTGTGGATATTTTATATCCAGATATTTGAGTCTCACGCTAACTTGTGTAGTTTCGCTAACTTTGTCTGTAAGTGTTCTAGCTGAAGTAATACTTTGTCTTTGGCTTACAATATTTTGAGGCTCGGATTCAGTACTCTTTAATGTTGGATCAAAACTTTTAACACTTGAGCTTAATGAACTTTTATACAACATCAATAATGGCCCCTTCAATTGCGCCCTGTATAGTCTATAATCAGGGATTGATATCTGAGTCTCACTGAGGGAACTCGATGTTCTAGAGGAAATGTCGTCTGAGCTATTGTTGGTCAATGTCTCGTATATTCTACTTTCTCTGTTACGTGGCTGATTATCTATATTAGAGTGCATTGTACTAGCGGAAGTTGTAGAACTTATCGGCACCGTTATCTGACCTAGGGATTTATTTAGCCAACCTACTTTCAATACGGTGTTATCATAGTTTTCAAAATTTAAAGTGATGCTACCATTTCCGTCATTGGTATTAGTGTTAATATTAGGATAATTATCGTTATTATTATTATTATTAGTATTGTTATTATTATTGATATTATTGGTATTATTATTGGAGTTATTATTATTATTATTATGACTGCTGTTTTTATTGTTATTACTCGTACTGTTGCTATTGCTATTGCTATTGCTATTGCTATTGCTATTGCTACTACTACTAGCCACCGTGGTATTATTACTATTGGAATATGTACTAGAAACTGTGGAATTTAATGTCATGGTGACATCCCTATCCAACTGCTCAATATTCTCTGTAGTAGGTTTTCTCGATTGCTGTGAGAGAGACGTCGTCGATTTCATACTGGAGTGTAAAGATTCACGCGACATCTGAAACCTCCTTGATAAATTCTCGTTCACACCCGTTGAAGCCATAGCTGAGAAGGAATCGTCTACACTAGTAATATCATCCGAGATCACAGACCCCATATCTCCATTCGAGTCGTTTCGTACTGAAACATCGGAAGATCTCAACTTATCGGCACTGCTATGAGCCAATTCGTCCGGACTGAAATTTCTCCCTATCATTGTACTCATACGCTTCGATCCATTGGATTTAGCTACAGAAGAACGCGACCCGCCATGTCTAGCATGAGCCATTGCAACACCCGAGGCAGAAGAACCTAAGCCTGAACCTGTAGCACCAGATCCCGTACCAGAGATAGAGGAATTGACAGACCCGCCAACTGACGCGGATGACCAATTGATACTCGACGTAGAGGCAGATGACGACATAGACTCACGTTTAGAAGATGCGTCACTCCTTTTCGATCTCCGATTTTTAGAAGGCCACAACAAATTCTTCATTCAGTTTTTTTATTTATACGTTTTTTTTTTCAATTTCCTGTCCAATCTTTCTTTTCTTTCTATTTTGGCTTTTAAAATATAGATCAGAACTATTATTATTATTGTTCCTCTCTATAAGTTTTTACTTTTATCTCTTTTTAGAATCTTTTGTTACCCCCACAGAAGTTAGGTATTGAATAAAGATACTTATAATTTTAGAGATACTTATGTTAGAGATAATATTCGAATAGATACAATGTTGATTAGAGAGAGCGTTGAAGAGTGTTGAATGAAGAAGAAATCCCAAATCAAATACAACACAACACGTTCGATTACAAAAGAAAAAAATATAAAAAAAAGCCTTTTTTGTTGGTAATCCGAGAAAAAGCTGAAAAACGGAAAAAAACCCTTTTTTTTTTTGCTTCGGAGGTCACATGATCAGGGTAAGTGAGGAGGGTAATTTGAAAAATTTTTTATTGCTGCGATGAGCTGTATTTGCTATACTATACTATATTATATTATATTATATTACATTAATTGTGTTGTATTATGTGCTATGATGTTGTATTGTGATTATTGACATACTATCCACGGCATACTATTCACGGTATATTTGGGGAAATGGGTAAGAAGAACGCGAAGAAGCAGGAGTTGGTGGTGGAGAGCGGTGTGATGCCTATTGTGGAGTTCAGGTACACTGATCCGTTGTTCCATCTGTTGGCGCACCCAGAGAAGCCAATGGTGGTGAGTGGGCTAGCTACGGGGCACATTGTGTGTCACAAGTATGATCCAGCAGTGTTACAGAGGACTCTGGACGAGAAACGGTCTCTGGAGCAAGAGTTGCAGAGCAAGAGAGTGGATGATGAGGATGACCAGAATAAGAATAAGAATAAGAATAAGAATAAGAAGACTCGGTTCTGGACTGTGGTTCGTGTCGATAAGCAAGAAGATGGCTCCGAACTACCTGCGGGGGTTGAATTGTTGTGGAAGACTAAGAGGCATAAGGGGAGTGTGCGGTCTGTGTGCACTGATGCGAGTGGTGAGTTTTTATATTCTATTGGTACGGATAACGTTTTGAAGAAAGCGGAATTTGAAACCGGGAAAGTGGTGAAGAAGAAGACTATAGAAGGCGGATCAAAGGTTACCAAGCTGGTGAAGTCACTGACTCATGATTTCCTAGTGATGGGCGATGAGGATGGTACCATTACCGTGCTCGACTCCAATGATCTTTCTATCAAAAACGTTCTGGACAAGATCCACGGCGGAGACGCCATCAATGACATCTTCCACTTCTCTAAGAGATCGGTATACAAGTACATATCCCTGGGACAGACCACACTGGCTTATTGGGACACCAGAGAACCGAAAGAGAAGAAACCTTCAAAGAAAAGCGGGAAGAACGAGGGAGAAGAAGAAGACCTCTCGAATATTTTGATGAGTGATGACCAAGAAGATGAGATTATCTGTGGTGCGTTCGTAGATCCAGAAGAAGGAGACACTCTGGCATGCGGTATGGGAGAAGGAATTTTAACCATTTGGAAACCTAAGAAGAATGATTTGGAGGACCAGATGAGTAGAGTTAAAGTTGCTAAGGGCGAGAGTATTGACTCAATTGTGCCGACTTTGCAGGATGATAACTGTGTATGGTGCGGGTGCTCTAATGGGTTGATCTACAAAGTCGATACCAAACGTGGTAAAGTGCTCGAGGCCAGAAAACATAGCGCTCTAGATGAGGTCAACTTCCTTGACCTAGATTCTGAATTCAGAGTTATATCAGGTGGCATGGATAAAGTTAAGATATGGGAACTACCTAAGGGTGAAGGAAGTCACTTAGACCAGTCATCATCCACAGATAACGAAGATCTAGACCAATCGGATGTGTCAGACTCCGACTCCGACTCCGACTCCGACTCCGACTCAAACTTAAACTCAGGTTTAGACTCAGAATCAGCTTCAAATATAGGTTCAGATTCAGATTCAGGTTCAGAAATGGATGTTGAAGAAGATATGGATGAGAAGGAGCAGAGCTCAGAGAACGTAAAAGTCAACGACGATAGAGAGGCTCTATGGAAAGAACTGGATCTTCCAACAGATGAATCGGAGACTGAAGAAACACAAGATAAGAAACGACCAGCTCCTAAACAGAAGAAGAAGAATTTGAAGAAACAAAAGGCGACGAATAACATGTCTCATGGAATCACCAAATTTGAAGGCTTGTAATCAATGTATAATACTAAAGGGCATAAATAATTTAAGAATAGCATATACAAAAAAATAAAACAACAACCATGAAGATTAAAATAAATTAGTATTTTTATTCACAATATGCAATATTTCTATTTAGGAATCTGGAAGAAAAAAAAAGAAATGGTCTCTAGCGGGATCGAACCGCTGATCCCCGCGTTATTAGCACGGTGCCTTAACCAACTGGGCCAAGAGACCATATTAGATCTTGTGGTAAATTCAAAAACCTGGAAAAAACAAATAGCTACTAGCCCAAGGCCGGGTAAAACAAAATGTGAAGAATCAGTCTATTTTTGTTTAGGCCCTCAGTTTTTAACATCGGTAAGTGAGCTTAAATGTGTTAGGCTTCTTATTCTTTTGAAGATGCTAGAGCATAAACATCTTATTATTGGAATTCCTATTATCTATTTGGAAACAGTATTATATAACACCGTAAAAAGAAAAATACTTAAAGATGAATCCTGTGGTATCGGTATGTTTATTGGTTTTTTTGCTTTAGAAGTTCTAAATAAAAAAAAAAAAATTATTAAGGGAGGTAATCAAAAGATGAATACTAACAAAGACATTTAAAATTGTTTTTGATAACCAATTCCAATTAAAATAGGTTTTGACAGAGTGGTAAAGCGTGGTTTTGTACTATATTATCTGCATTTGGTGTTGTAATACTCTCGGTTATAGCTCACCTGTTCAACACAAATCATGAGTCCTTCGTAGGCTCCATAAATGACCCAGAAGACGGTCCTGCGTATGTTATAAAAGAGAAAAAAAGTTATATCGAACTGAGAAAGAATGTCATATTTACTAACAACAACCAATTATACAAATTATATTACGCCATTAATACAAGTGCGATATAATTAAGGTTTTTTTTTTTGGATTTTACATATAGTGTTGCTCGCACAGTTTACCTTGCCGCATTGGTATACCTCGTATTCTTCATCTTCTGCGGGTTCCAAGCTTACTTAAGTACGAGAAGAAAGTCTATAAAGCTACGTTGAAATGAATATCCTGACTATATATCTTTTTATTATAATATAATTAATATCTTAAAGTATTTTTATAAAGCAACTTTTTCAGTTACGGTCTTTTCTTCGTCGGGAATGGAAATATGTCCCTTGGATTCGGCAAGTGTGAATTAATGAACTTGAAGAAGATACTAGTCAGAAGGGGAAGAACTTATCTGTTTGAATATTGTTGTTGTTTGTTCGAAACAGTAACAGTAATTAAGAATTTAGTTCAGGGCAAACCGTTGTTAGAAAGATGATTACCATGGAAGACCGGGATCCGGAGGTGGAAGACTTCCTTCGAAGAGTTGAGGACTTGGATTCGAAGAGAGAGAAACCAATTGTGAAGAAGAAGAGCGCTCATTTGCAGCAGGCTATTACTCGGGATGAGTTAGATGGTGAAACAGGATTGGATAGCCAGGTTTCGGATGATCTAAGATATAAATCTGCATATAATTACGAGAAAAGTTATGGGTCTAAAGCAAGTAGTTTCGACGCAGAGGGGGAGAAGAGTAAGGAAAATGGATCTGATAACAACAAGACGTTTGTTATCTCAGAAGAGGACTACTTGTTGTTGCAGAAGATTAAGAACTCAGGTGACAATGATCATATCTCTGAAACAGAATTGAAAAACCGTTTAGACAAAGCAGCAAATTCATCTGCAATCATTGAGTCATCAACTATAAGTAAGAAGCCACCATTGCCTTCTGAGAGACGTAAGATCCCTACCAAGTCACCTGACAATACTACAAGATCACAAGAACTAGTAGAGATAGACAATACTAAATTTCCTGCAAGAGACTCCAAACCAATTGGCTTACCACCGAGGAACTCTAAACCAACAGAACTGCCTCTAAGGAACAGTAAGCCAGTTGATTTACCCCCAAGAAATACTAAACCAGATGATTTACCTCCAAGACATTTCAAACCTGTTGAATTATCACCAAAACCTATTCAAGTTCCGGACAGAACTTCGAACCTTCCTGAACCACCAACTCGTGTCTCTAAACCAGCAATTATTCCAAATAGGCACTCGAAACCCATTTATGGCAAAATTGACTCAGCCTCTGACGAGGACACACCTCCTCCACTGCCCTCAAGAAACACGACCGGTTTAAATAAGTCAAGTGATATAGAAGATGAATCCACTCCACCATCACTGCCAAGGAGAGCTTATAAGGAAAACGAGAATAACAGTAGTAAGATAGAAAAAAGTAAGCCACCATTACCAACAAAACCAACTCCTCTGTCATCTAGAAAGACTGAAGAATCTAAACAAAGGTCAGGATCTCCTCTAAAGGAGATTCCAGCTGCTCCAAAGAAACCTTCACATTTATCAAATAACAGCAGTACTGAGCACATTTCGTATCTTAAATCAATGGAAAAGAATAAGTTGACGAAGACTAACAGTTCACCTGATCAGAAATCTATCGAAGTTAAACCTTCTAAGGAAGTAGATTTTCTAGATTCTGTTCAACTGAAGTCACCAAATGCGGCATTAAGTAAGTCCCAACCAACGGAAAAGCCACCCATTAACATCAAGTCTCAAGGAAAGGATAGCTTCATTAGTTCTGCGTTGAAATCGGAGGATCATAAACCAGAACAATCGCCATCAAAAAAGCCTATTGTCCCTCGTAAATCAGATTCTTTACTACATAAGACAACTTCCTTTGATAGCCTCGAAAAGAAAAAGAAACCAGCGGTACCTCCAAAGAAATTTGATGGGGTTGATATTAATAAGAGTAAGCAGATTGCGGAAGAAAAAGAATTCCAGAATATTACATTAAAGAAACGCACCCCACCAGAAGTTGCAAGTCGCAAACCATCTATCCCCGAGGCGTTATTGAAAGCAAATGCCCTATCTAAGGGTACAAATGTGCAAACAAACCAGTCTAAGGCTAAGGAAAATGAGATACCGGAGGCCTTAAAACAAAGAGAAGCTCTTGCAAAAGGGAAGAAAGCACCTCCTATTCCACAGAGAAAGATTTCAATGCCTGAAGCGTTAAAGAAAGCTGAACAACTACGAAACAGGTCAGGAGATGTCTCTGATAGCTCAGATTCGCGGTCTGATGTTTCCAACGAGTCAACCGAAGAACCTCAGGATATTAACTCCAAATTGGAATCCGTCCTTAGAAGAGCAAAAACATCAAGTCAGCTTGTCAAGGAACAACCAATGAAGCTTCCCGAGAGGGCGTCAACTACCAGTGATCTTCTATCCAACAAACATAGTACTCTGACCCATCCAAATAAGAACAGGACCCGTGGCCCTAAGAGAAAACCACCAAAGAAATTGCAATAAGAAACAAATATGGAGGAAGTTGTAAATATTAGAACTAATAAAAACAAGTCTTTCTACCTTAAGTTTTTCAATTTTTCTACGAACCATAATGAATATCCCAGATATGCAAAGCTATATTAAATACAAAACATACATAATAAATAATAATCCCAAAACCTTACCAAATCAATAACAATAGCAACTTGCCCAAGTACTAATTCAGATTCGTCATGGTCTCATGTAGTCATGCTTTGCTTCTTATTCACGGAGTGTGACTTATAGAGGCAAATTAGTACTATATGATGAAAAAAGAAAGAAACCCTTTCAATGATCACCTTTGAAAAATTTGGGAGCATATTATAATATTTTAAGGATACCATTTGGTAGTATAATTGTTTTTAACTCTTAACTGCACTTATTAAAGGATAAAGAACATTAATAACTCTTACACCAGACTAACAATTGATAAATAACAAAATATGCCTTGTACAGAGAAATTCCCAGGTCATCTGATCCATTTGATTAAAACTTCCAAGTATGTACATGTCGGTACATGCTCCAAGGACTGCATTCCATCTGTTTCGTTGATGAACTATACCTATATCCCTAAGAGCAGTACTTTTGATCCTGAAAGCGAAACCAATGATCTGATTATCTTTGCAACTAATAAGGACTCACAGAAATTCCAGAATATGGTTGATAATCCAACTGTCTCACTATTATTCCACGATTGGATAACAGCCAACAACCTATCCGTAAGAAAAGCCAGTATTTCTCAGACTCCTACCCCAGATCCAAGCACTACGAACTTGGACCCAGCTTCCGGTACTGGAGGAGGCGCTATTCCAAACTCTCACCCTAGCAAACTGCTCAATTTACTGCAAGAGCTAAACCAGGCTGAACTAAATCAAATGAGTGCAAATATTAGAGGTCACGCTAAGATTGTTGATCCAGCTTCAAAGGAATCTAACTACTATAAACAACTTCTACTGAAAACCAACCCTGATGCGGAAGTATTTATTCTTGGTGATAATACTGTAATAGTAAAGGTAAAAATAGTAAGTGCTAAGGTTACCGACAGTGAAAACAATACAAGCGTCTATAAATAATGTTATGGGATTCCATAATTTTAGTACATATTATATTATAAGTTTTTACGTTATTGTGAGATGTTAAAGAAAAAATAAATATATATAAATTAATAAAAAAGCTATTAAAGTTTTGTGTTAATATAATATCTCAATAAATGCACTGTATTAGTTATGATATTATATATATGACTACGACTAAAATAAAACTCTAATAATATAGTATAAGTAACCTTGGAAATATACAATGCAAAAGAATCAAAGTTTCATGTAAAATGATAAAGTATACATAAGTTAAGTTGTCCAAAATTGACTTCTATTATAATGTTTTGTAGCACCTCCATTTATAGTCATAGAAAAAAGTTATTTTTAAATCGTATCCGTTGCGATCACCCCCCTCATGACTGACGTATATAATAATCAACAATCATATCTTATATTGATTGACATTAGTTACCTTCTTGACCAAAGTCATTAGTAAAATCTTCCTGTTTCTTCAGGTCTTCTTCATTAACAGTTGGCCGTGTGTTTTTGATAGCCTTCAAAAAGTCCTTAATGTTTAATACAGGTTCTTCAAGTTCATCAGCCTCTATTTCAGTCCAGTACATCTCAATAGCACCCTCATCTCCTGGGGAGCAAGGTGTCAATTTTCTATGATCTGGATCATCAGATATATTTCTGAAGTGTGTTGCGCCTTGGATCTTTCTGATGGGCTCCATTAAAGCATCTTTAACTGCCACTGCTATATCACTACCTGAATACCCTTCAGTCATTTGTCCTAAACTTCTATAATCCTCCTTCGTTAACGAGCAAGGTGTGTCCCCTACATTAATCTCAAACATCTTAGTTCTGGCTGCAACATCTGGTAATGGAATATAAATTCTTCTTTCGAATCTTCTTCTTATCGCACTATCCAGTTGCCATGGAATATTTGTGGCACCTAACACAAGCACACCTTGTGAATCATTTCCTACACCGTTCATTTGCACTAGTAGTTCTGTTTTGATTCTTCTAGAAGCCTCACTTTCACCCTCACCACGCTGCCCAGTTAACGCATCCACTTCATCAATGAAAATAATGGATGGTTTATTTTCTCTTGCCATGGTAAACAATTGCTTCACAAGCTTTTCTGACTCACCCATCCATTTAGATACCAAATCACTCGAACTCACACTGAAGAAGGTAGAATTAGCCTCTGTAGCCACGGCCTTTGCCAGATAAGATTTACCAGTACCGGGAGGACCATATAGTAGAATACCTGCAGTGGGTTTTCTGTTACCCTTGAACAAATGTGGAAATTTAACAGGCAATATAACCGCTTCCTTCAAAGCTTCTTTTGCACCTTCCAGACCGGCAACATCCTCCCATTTAACATTCGGTTTCTCAGACAGAATCGCACCAGATAGAGCTCCTCGTAGTTTCTTTCCATCCTCTGTATCCTCATCATTAGAACCATTCTTAGTACTCCCCAATTTAGAAGGAGACTCCTTCTTCTTGGCTTCTTTTTCTTGCTCCTCGTCTAGATGTTGCTTTAACTGCTCTGCACGTTGCAAATACTCAGTAAACTTCGCCCTGATCAACTCCTTAGACTTAGCGTTCTTCTCATACTTCAACGCTAGCATGAGATAATCTAATCCATTATAATAAGCAGTGTACGCTTCCTCATACTGTGTTGCAGTATCATAATCAATGGCTTTCTGGACCAATTCGATACCTTTGCTTAAAAAATCACCAGTACTCATAGTTTTTCCAGTTATTTATCTTAATAATACAATATTTAGTAATGCAGAAACCACATTCAATTTCTCTTTTCTAAAGCTTATCCCTCCAGTGGTTTTTATTCTAGTTGGAAATAAAGAAACTAAGTTCAACAAGCCTCTTTGCCCTACTTTCTTCTTTCTTCTTGTTAATATAGGAGATTGATTAAAAGAGAGATGAATATCAGAGCAATCATACTGTTGAAAGTAATAATCACAAGTCAAATATTTTGACGTATGATTATAAGCAATCATTAGCCTCGATTACCCTCTCTCTCTATCTAAAAGGGGGGTAGTAGTTAAAGGCTAGGCTCTAAACTGCTGTTACCCGGATAGTCATATGCAATTATCGTATAGGGATATGGTGATATCAACTTATACGGAAACAACATGACTCTCTCGTATAGAAGAAGAAACGCGTTGAGGTGACTGGAAAAGATATGAAATATAGTGATTTTATTTTTTTACGCGTTTAATACCGGTATTCTCACGTGTGTTTGAATCAACAGCGATAATCTTTTGTTAAAGTATATAGCATAGCTCCACAAAGTACACTATCATATTCTTATAATAGAGTTGTGCTAATCAAAGAAAATAAATAAAAGGTAACAGGGAAAATATGTCGATGCTCTCTTCTGGAAAAGTGCTGCCGACCAAGATACATCCTCCGCTGCTGCGGCCGATGGCATACAGAGTGCTCTCTAAGAAGTATGGGCTAAGTATCAAGTCAGATGGACTGGCGGCGCTCAGTGAGTTTATTGGGACGACATTTGGTACTACTTGGAAGCAGAACAGCGAAACTATGAAGTTCTTAGAACTCTTTGCCTCTGTCTGGAAACAGCAGGAGAGAGGTTTATTTGTGGATAGAGCTGGTGTAGAAGAGGTGGTTAATGAGTTGAAGGAAAGGGAAAAGACCAATGTTAAGGAAGCACATGTGCCGAAAAGGAAAACTGCGACTACTATTGACAACTTCCTAGTAGGGAATAAACGTACATCTACTGAGGTGGAGGATAACAATCCAAATGAACAACGGAATAATGATGTCGATGATGATGAAGGCCCACTTGATCAATCGCTTGATCTAAATGACGATACAAAAAGCAATACTCCCATTTTTAGCGAAGAGCCGTTACCTTTAGCGCAAGAAATGGATATCACCCCAGAAGAATCTGAGAAGGATGAACAAGACTTAGACTGGAGAGATTATTTTAAAATTATAAATAGTTCAGAACAAAGAAAGTTTAACTACAATCCGCTGAAACGTCAATTATACTATCAACCAGAAAAACCATCACACTCGGGAATGTTACATATACCTTCCCCACAAGCAAAAATCGATTTATTTAGAACAAGGTATTTTCTCACTAGGGATCGATTGTTGAGGAATGAAAACTTCCAAACAGGTAACGATACTTTTAACCCATTATCGAGCATGTTTCAGATGAAGAATAGCATTCAAAATGGACAATCAGATCAGATCACAGCTGGTCTAGCTATAACTCAAATAAAGAATCTATTAGGTAGAGACAGTCAAAACTTTTTACTTCTAGGTATGTTAAAGAAGAATTCTAAGGGGACCTGGTCGTTGGAAGACGTTTCTGGAAGTGTCGAAATAGACATATCCCAGACCATACCCTCGCCCGGTTTATATTTCATACCTGGCTCTATTGTGCTCGTTGAAGGTATATACTATACAGTTGGCCATAAATTCGCTGTTGCCTCTATGACGTATCCACCCGGTGAGCGTCGTGATAAAACACTTGATAGTATTGGGAACTTAGACCTGTTAGGTATGCATGGTAATTCCAAATCTTCATTTGTGCCCAGACTTGATAACGAGATTAAGATCAGACTTCATCTTCTTGAGAGAGAACTTATGGATCACAAATTTGTACTTCTTGGTGGTGATATATTTTTGGATGAATTACATACCATAGATGGTTTGAAAAAGGTATTTCAAAGGCTTGACCCTGATCCACCAACGGTCCTAATATTTTTTGGCTCATTTACATCTGTACCAGTACACGCATCGATGTCTAGCAAGAATATTAGCGCTACAACACAATATAAAAACAATTTCGATTCTCTTGCTAATTTATTAGCCGAATTTGAAAATTTAATAAACTATACTCATATTGTGCTCATTCCAGGTCCCAATGATCCATGGAACTCCATATCTTCACTTGGCGCAAACGGTATTCTCCCTCAAAAACCTATCCCAACCTTTTTTACCAAAAAAATGAACCGTATTTGTAAAAACATTACATGGGGTTCCAATCCGACTAGAATTGCATATCTATCCCAAGAAATTGTTATTTTCCGAGATAATACCATAGAATTGTGTAAAAGACACCAAGTAGTATTCCCAATAGTAGAACAAGAACGTGAAAATGAACTTCTACTATTAGAAGAGCAGATGGCTAATACATCAATTGACGATACAACAATGTTAGTGGATCGAATTATTTCCGAGAAAGAGCAACTTCCTGCAAAGGTTGTCGAAACTAGGAAAATTATTAAGACTCTGTTAGACCAAGGCCATCTTTCTCCATTTGTGGACTCAATCCGACCTATAACATGGGATTTGGATCATACCCTTACATTACATCCTATTCCTTCTACACTGATATTATGTGATATGTCTTCTGCTCCATTTGATCTTACATATAATGGATGTAAATCAATCAATCCAGGCAAATTCACACACAAGAGAAAAGCCAGATATATGGAATTTCAACCATCACTAAAATCTTTGTCTCACGAGGAAATATATTTTTAAAAAACATCCCACATTATCATATTTAACTCATTTATTTACGCTAAAAAGCACTCAGCATTCGCCAGCGTTAATATCAGCATAGCATTTCGATCTCTATATTGCATATATACTAATAAAGACAAATCATTAATTGCATTTTGGCTCAAAGATCACTATTTATATGGATATTTCTTTAGTTTTGACACAACTGATTCTGGCATGCAATATACTGGATTGATCGGTACCAAATCGTCAAATCCCATTAAACTCAAACCAGCCAACCCAAAAACAGTGTGGTATACATCAACTTCATTATTTGGTCTGTCTGCTATACCACCTTTCCTTTCATCTTGGCTACTGTATATGAAGGCTCGTAATTTATCGTAATCTATCCAATTTAACTTACCGATGATTGCCAAGGAAGATAATACCCACCAACTATAACACACGTCAGGTAGTTTACTTGGACGTCCGTTTAACCCACCTTCCGGTATTTGCCTCTCACACAACCACCAGCCTATCTCTTCTAGTTGTTCTGGGGTCAGAGCATCGATCTTCCCCACAATAGCTAATGTTCCAAGACACGTGAAGGCTTGTGCAGCATGGCTTTCGGCTCCAGGTATCATACTGAACCCACCATCGAAGTTATAACATCTTAGGATGTACTGTACAGCTGGATTGACCACTTCTGGGGTCAATCTACCCAGGATAGACAGGGAACTGATAGCTGTGTAAACGAACCTCGAATCTACTTCACCAAATCTATCACCTTGGAACGATCCATCCTCCAATTGATTGCCAATTATAAACTGCACGCATTTTTCCACTTGGGCTTCACTCAGAGAGCCAAGAGAATCGTATGTCACCAATATCTGTAGCCCCGATAGAGTTGACAGAAGATGGGCATCGTGTCTGGGAAACGGAGCAAACCCACCAGTCCGGTCGTCCCAACAACTCATCACAAACTCCACAACCGACTCCTGTCCAAACGTATCCCTAGAATCCATTATACACAATGCCGTAAGCCCCCAATACACACCATTCAGCCGCAAATGCTCCGAGAGCCAGTACTCATACTCGTTCTGACGTTTATCAAGGCTCTCCACATACTGAATGTGTAGTTCTTTAAGCAGCTTACTCATACTTCACCGAGATACTAAGTCTGTAATCAGTAGATAATCTTAAATATCCAATAATAGTTTCATGGTTCAGCCAATTGCTAATAACCTGACCTTTATATAACTTGCTTTTATCATAACGGGAAGGGCCCTCGCTGTGTGGAAAAAAATTCTGAGCTTAATTAGTATTACAGTTGCGATGAGCTTATATACTATGCAAATGTATAATTAGGCATTAATGCTCACATTGATAATATAAGAGAGGCTATAAAGACTTCTTTGGGCATATAAGTCTTAGGAAAGAAAAAGGAATGGGAGGATACTCAGAACTGCCGGTGGATATAGAGCATCGGGACCTGGAAACAGGGGAGTCTACGAAGGATGTGCTAAGGAGGTATGAGTTGCAAAGAGAGTTGGATTCTCTGGTACCGACTGCTGTTGAAGATGTGGAGTATTGTTTGGCGCAACTGGGTGAGCCACAGACTTTGGGATCCGAGGACAATTATGAGAGAAGGCTGAGACTGACTGATTTACTCATTGCTGATGAATCTAAACTGCAAAAGTTAAGAGAGATTATACAATCTAAACTGCCGAGTGTTATACATGGTGGATTTAAGAATGGCAAACAAGAGAAAGAAGTACTTGAAGGTGAAGAAGAAGAGGAAGAATTTTATACACCGGCTTCACCAGAACTGATTAAATCTAGGAAAGATATATTGTACTATTCTATTGGCAAATCAAGACAACGTCTAAGTAGGCGGACTGGCCTCATGAAGTCTCGTCCTTCTACCCCTGAGATTCTACTTGAAAGACGTGCTTTCATAGAAAACTTCAAGAGGTTCAAACTGATAGGTACACAGGTCATTGGAACAAGACCCATATCTACAGCCCTTTTTTCTAACAATTGTGAAAGGATTGTTACAGGGAGCTGGAGTGGTGATGTGACGGTAGTGAATAAAGAGACGATGGAGACTATCACAACCAAGCTTGTTCATGAGGGAAATGTGGGTGCCGCAAAATGGTCTCCAGATGATAAGTCGATCCTCACTACTGGTAAAGATGGCTTTATAAATATTTTTAACGATAATCTATTACAAGTGAAACATAGAATTCTCGGGCATGAAAATAGAATTACCGATCTTGATATACACCCATCAGGCAGATATTTTGCTACCTCATCCTTTGACCTGACTTGGAAATTATGGGATCTAGAACGAGGAATAGAGCTACAAAATCAAGAGGGTCATTCAAAAGAACTGTATTGTATTGCATTTCAACCCGATGGGTCATTGGTAAGCTCAGCAGGAAGTGATAAGACTGTTATTGTCTGGGATTTACGATCTGGAAAGTCAGTGCTTAATTTAATTGGCCATGCGAAGCCTATCTATTGTATGGATTGGTCTCTCGACGGCTATACTATGGCTACTGGTGGTGGCGATGGCATAATAAACATATGGGATATCAGAAAATCCACTGCTGTTAGTAAGATTCCAGCTCATAACAATATTGTAACGTCTGTTAGATTTGATAAAGAAAGAGATTTTTCTTTGATATCGGCTGGTTACGACAAAATGATTAATACATATTCCAAGGATAATTATATCAAAATCTGCAGTCTTGAAGGTCATACTGATAAAATACTAACTGTTGACATAGATAATGAAACTGGCACAATAGTAAGTGGTGGTTGGGACCGCTCGCTAAAATTATGGAGTCATTAATGCATTAAAACTAGAATTGTCTATAGAAAATATATATCTTATTACAATGTGATAGAAAATAGTGTGCCAAATTAATCGTTAGTTTTTCTTATTTCTTCTTGACCCAATATTCCCAGTTGTGGTTCTTACCCTGGAGGGTGGTAAGCTATGTAGAGCCTTAAGCACATCTGATAATTTGGCTTCTAACTTCTTCGTATGCTCCATTTCGGCACCGATTTCGTCATGAATATCTGCAATTTTCTTTTTAGTCGATAGTTCAATCATTTCAGTCCCGTTGTAAGCCTCTTGAAACTTTTCCTTGGTATTTTTCAGTTCATTTTGTATTTTCGAAGTCTCTATTTCATTTTCATTGATAGCGTCAGCAGCTCTTTTTAATTCTACTTCCATGTATTGCTTTTCTGTCTGGTAGGATTCAATAGATTTTTCTTCTCTTAGTACTTCATCGATTAGCTCGTGATACTGATTAACGTGCGTTATTATTTCCGAGCTTTTTCCACCCTTTTCATTAATGTCCTTCGATAGATTTTCAATGCTCTTATTCAGCAATTCAATGTTCTCGTAAAGATGTTTATGTACTTCGTCTTGGTCATTCACCTGTTTTAAATTCATATCAATTTTAGCTCTAGAGTTGTCGTACATCTCTTGTACTTTTTGTAACTCTGATTTGAAAAATTGAACGCGGTTTTCATGTAGCTTTTTTAAATTTGAGTAGTAGCCCAATTCCTCTCTTTGACCATCAATATCCATGTATATTTGGTCTACAGATTGGATCAATTTGTGGGTTAGAATGCCACTAGAGAGGTGATAATTAGCATTAGAGGTATCATCGGCAGTAGTGATACCAGTTAGCTGTGTCATCCCTTGCTTTAATGGATTTGTAGAGTAATCATTTTGTAGCCTCTTTCGTTGGTAAAAGGATAGTTTTCTACTTTGTCCATCATTCTTCTCATTCTTTGACCTTCCACGTTTCCTTTGGTTTGTGAACGCATTCTCTAATGCGGTATCTATCTGGTTAAAATGTACCTCAGTAAGTAGAGAACGTTCTACATCCATTGAGTTGAACTTTTTTATAGGATAGACATCTGGAAGAGGCCATATTATGCTAGGATTTTCTAACCATTCCACCAAGTATTTCAGTTTTTGAGAATACACGGGTCTCAAATCAGGTGGTAAAGTACCAACTCTATCTCTAAGAACCACTACAGCAGCAGTTAATGATTCTAAGTACTCTTTGCTATTTTTGTCGTTTATTTTTCCAAAATAGAGCATTCCATGCTCGACTGAATTGATTGTTATTAACCTCACTATAGGGGCATGTTTCTCTAACGTTCTCTGATCTCTTCCAAATTTTATTATCGCCTTCATATCGTCATTATTCGTGTCTACAGATATATCAACGGCTAGGAGCATGTCAAATTGGTAATCGCCCTTTAGCGGGAACTTTTTCATATCCCATCCACTAGAAGGGAACAGATGACATGTACAGGAGTAATTTTTCGTTTTCTTGTTAGGCTTTATCGTTACTCCGTCATACCTTTTCACATTTACCTTGTGCCCGAATAGCAATGCTTCAACAAGGTCCATAGTTCTACCGGGTCTACAGACAATAGCCGTATTGGTTTCATATTCCTGTACAAGGTTAATCAGATCTCTCAGAACTTGGAACTTGCCACTATTTTCAGCGAGATGACCCGGAATGTCCCTAGTTGCCAAGGACTTAGGCATGGCATGATCAATCAGTAGAAACGGATGCGTAGCCACAAGTTCGCTATTCAAACACAGCGTCTTCATTGATTCCAATATAACATCCTCCTTATAGTCCGTGGTCTCAAAGTACCGCAGAATATCAGAGTAATGCAACGAAACAATCTGATCCGTCAATTCCTTTTGATATAAACACATGGTCGTCGGCAACCAGTAATTCCCAGACGTATTACCGCTCACACCCAACGTCCGCGCATCAACTACAGTAGGCACAGGCTTCGAATCCAAAATCTTCAACAAATCCATCTTCTTTTTAACCTTTTATCTTCTTTTCAACCTATTGGAATATATCCCAATGTGTAAGTGTGTTCTTCCTGTGCTTCTCTAAAAATCTTTATTGGTCAGTTATCCTATATAGTCTTCTTCGCCATCCACACACACACACACACACTCCCTCTATATATCTTATAGTTAAGTATCACTGAGTTAGTTCACAATTGCTTTAATATCCCAAGTTGAAGTTCTTTTACGTCTTTATTGAATTTTTTTTTTTTTTTTTTTTAATAATAATTTTTCATTTCTATAAGTAACGTTGACTTGTAACTATCATATAGCATAAGTAAAGCTTGGTATATAAACGGACAACAGGCTAGATTAAGGATAATGGCAGATAAGTTGAGTGAGGATGAGATTGCTCTGTATGATAGGCAGATTAGGCTCTGGGGTCTTGCTGCGCAGACCAGTATGCGGTCGGCCAAGGTACTGTTGGTGAACCTGGGGTCAATTGGGACAGAGGTGGCCAAGAACGTTGTTTTGAGTGGTGTTGGGCATATTACTGTGTTAGACTCGCATGTTGTTACGGAACAGGACCTGGGGTCTCAGTTTTTTGTGGGTGAGGATGATGTTGGGAAGTTGCGGGTGGAGGCAGCTGCACCACGGTTGCAGGATATGAATCCTCGAGTGGAACTAGGTTTTGAGCATGATGAGGAGAAGGACGAGTCCTTCTACCAGGGGTTTAACCTAATAATAGCCACTGAGTTGAATTTTAAAGATAGACTGCGGTTGAATGACATATCGCGTAAGAACAATATCCCCATATATTTCGCAGGGTCGAATGGTTTGTTTGCATACGCATTTGTAGACCTTATATCCTTCGACGCTGTTGATGAGAAGCCCAACAATGGGTTTTCCAGCCCTGAATTGGGGCAAATTAGCAGAAATAGAGAAATCATTTCTGTGGTGCCAAGAGTCGAGGAAGATGACAAGAAAATTGATGTGATCACCACCAGAAACAACTATAAAACAATTAACGAAGTAATGCAAAGAGCCTCTCTCGATGGTATATTAACTAAGAAGCAGATTAAAAAAGTTTCTAATGTTTTACCGCTAACTCTGGCTCAACTTAAATGTGAGAACCCAATCAATAGTAACGAGTTTTCTCAACAGCTATCAATTACATGCAAGCAATTGGATATAGAAGAATCTACACTAAAATATAACTATATCGAAGAATTTAAAAAACAACAAGGTGTCGAATTTGCTCCTGTAGCGTCAGTTATAGGAGGTGCTGTTTCTCAAGACGTCATCAATATTCTGGGGAAAAGTCAATCACCGCTTAATAATTTCATAGTATTCGACGGTATTACTCTGGATATGCCAATATTTGAATTTTAAATGGCACGCATTTGAAGTACAATATCAATATAATTGTAAACCTTCTTTTTTTTTTTTTTTTTTTTATATATATTACCATCTTTCACTATTGCACTTATAAATCATAAATTAGAAATTATCAATAAATTTAAAGTATATGGTCTTGTAATGTGAGTAATGAAACAAAGTGCCTTCTAATAATTAAAAGTACGTACAATTATAAATTATGTTGTTGTAAATAAAATATCAATTCGCTTTTTAAAATTCAACTTATTTTTGACTGGCAACAACTGATTGCTGCAAGTGCAACATGAAATTTTGTAAAGAAATATCATCAGTAAGAACAATAGTTGATCCGGCTGCATTCATATTTTGATAATTATCAGAAGGATTCAACTTAGATAATAAAAATCTAGCTTGTGACCCACCCGCTTCGGTGTCAATAAATCTAGGTAATGGAAATCTGTCAACTAGAAGTTCAGCAGCCTCCAGTTTTGGTTCTTCTAATAGAGCCTTAAAGTCTACATACTGTGGATCATCTTGATAACGGGCCTTTCTCCATTGAGCAATGGTTTCACCATGATAGATCAAAATATAGAAAAAGGTATCAAGAAGTAAAATAGTATCAGCTTTAACAGATAGAGAATCTAAAAGAACAGGTTCTGGATCACCTTCCATTGAGAAGGATGTTAGGGTAGGCTGTATCATAATCAGTGAGTTTGTAGTATCCTCTCTTGTGAATATATGTCTGTAAAATGCAGTTTCATCTGGAGAGTTGTTGAATACACTCAAAAATTGAGATCTTCTTAAATAATACATGAATTGAGGAAACAATGAAAAGTTAGCAGCTAACCTAAATGACGATGGATCATTTTTATTATAGTCGGCGTATTTTTGACATAACTTTATCAAGGTTCTATCAATCCATTTGATGACGTCCGGGCCATCTTCAGATTCCGCTTTTTGGACTGCTATTCTTGATATTAATACAGCTGCTGCCTCTTGGTCAAAGGATGCTGCAATGGCTGGAGAACCAAATGGTTGTAGTTGGTTAGCAACCGTGGTGACTCTAATTCTTACAGTACCAGAGGAGTGCTGGTACGTAGTAACAAACTGTGTATAAGCCAATTGCTGGTTCTCAGCAACTCCAGCAGCTGCACCAGCATTTGCGATATCAAAGAATATGGCGTAAGAGTGCTGAGGAAGCAAAGCCCCCATTTTCCAACTGGATGTACCGCCAATACCTATATGGGTATCACTGATGTTAGTAGCACCTGTCTTCTTAATACCAGATGCATGTCCAATTAGGCCTTGGATCTTTAATTCCTTACTGGTCTTAACAGTCAAATTGGCACTAAAAGACATCTTCATGTACCCTTCCTCGTCCTTGGCAAAAAGCCTTAAGTATGACTGCTTGAAAATAGCTGTCGAGAAAGCGTCGGTTAGTAATAAGCAACCGCCTGTGGTATTAGTTAGCTTTTGCATTTCGGACATACCAATTTGATCGTAACAGCCTGAGAAAATATCAACAGTGTGTCCATTTTCACTAAATCTGTCGGCTAAGTGGCTGTAGTATTTACTAGCCTTCTTATAGTGAGTGGCATTACCCGAATCAATATCGTGGTGCGACCTAATTGGATGTTTGAGCTCAGATTCAACAATCATACCTGGCTCAACAGTGTCTGGCCCTGAAGAAAACAAGATAATTCTGGCAGCAGTATTCTTGTAGCAACTTTGCAACAATAAAGAAGCAATATTTAGCGCAGAACCAGTAGCACGAATAGGTCTATGTCCTGGTCTAACGGCCCAGTCATCCTGTGATAAACTTTCGATGACTTGGACAAAACTGAACTCAATTTGTTCCAATGGCAGGAAGAATCTATTCAGGGAGAATGGCGTAACTTGAGTACTTGGTAGAGAATTAGAAATCTTCTGACCAGTCAACATCTCTACAAGCGGCTCCAATTGGTAGTCCTTATCACCTTTGAAAACGTTACATCTAGCCATTGAGTCATTAGAGAAGTCATGTAATTGGACAACTTTACCATAAGTAATCAAACCTATCAACGCATTGGCTGGCATTAGAGACAAAGATGCGGTAAGGGACTCCTTTAAAGCATCCAAGTTCTCCCTTTCAGTGGTAATATCTACCACAAATAGAAAAATAGGTGGTACCTGAACAGGTTTAGACGTAATGTACTCAACAGTGGTCTGCTGTAACTCAGTGGGGATATTCTCCTGCGATAAGTTGTGGTACTGAGTAGGCAGGTGGTTCCTAGACTTACACAGAGCACAGGTCCACGAATTACTCCTGGGGTCAATCATACAGTAAGGATTCAAAATAGCCTTACAGTGTGGTCCAGCACACATGACAGGGTTATAATCAGCCACATTAAGACCCTCAATCTCCTTCAGCGGCGTATACAGGCAACCTAACGGAATAACGTTTTGAGAAGCATCCGTCTTCGATGAAGGAAACACGTTCCAAGAAAACCTAACACCATTTAGGTCCTCATTAGTGTCAAAATCCATTGTTCACTTGAAATGCAGAATTGTCCTTTATTCAAGGTTATTATCTTAATTTTTAAAAGAAAAAAATAAATAAGATATCTAATATAGATAAAAACAACCTTTATCTAGGCTTATAATCCGATATTATATAAATTGATATACACGTAGGACCCGTTTCGTGAGAGTGAAAGCCCTTATAAGTCTACATCATCGATAATTTTTCAAAATTTTTCAACGCTTTCGGTGGGGGCCCTTGGCAAATCATTATTTTGGGCTGAAATAATAAAACAATGGATAAAAGTTGGTGATATATAACATTAACACAACAAATTAAGCACGCTATAAAGTATATATTTGAAACCCAAGATAGTTTTTTTTATTTGCAATGAGTGATGTATGTTTTTTTATACCAATTATTTATTTGTTTTTATTTGAGAAGGGCATATTTTACTAACAAAAATGTTATAACTCTTCATTTGTTACCAGATTACAGAATTGAATGATGCTTTTTTTTTAATTACACTTAGTTCTCTCCTATAAACCCAAAACCGTTTCTCAAGGATCTAGTAGATAAAAGGGTAGTCGTTACCTTGAAGTTCAATAAGACACAGTACAAAGGTGTGCTGGTGTCCACAGATAACTATTTCAACTTGCAACTGAAAGATGCCGAAGAGTATGTGGGGGGTGTCCATAAAGGTAAGCTAGGGGACTTGTTCATCAGATGTAATAACGTGTTGTACGTTGGTCAAGATATACCCAAGGAGTGAAAATGCCAGTTGTATTTTCATAGGATAATAAAAATACCGATCACTAGTCCGGAATGTGATCCAAAGCCAAGAATCCCATAACCTAAACTATATAGAATTAAATAGACTATATAGGCCTATTTATTCAAATAATATTTGTAATATAATGAGGTTGTCACATGATAAACACAAACCACGAAAGCTGTTGATACCAACAGCGACGGTTTTCGCGGGTGTCAAGTTAACGTTGACGTGTTTCTTTTTTTTTATTGCCTTGTTTCTTGCCTGGATTTACTTGACGGACCAGTTCATGTTTTATAGCATATTTTATTAAATAAAGAAGTTTATAGTTATCACAATTTCCTAATCTCATTCCAAATACTCTCGACCAAGTACTCCCATATAAGAACAAGAAAAAAAAATGGCTATTGAAAATTCTGTTATTGTTCCAGCTTACCACGAAAAGCTTAACATCAAGCCATTGACCACTAGATTATTTGCTGCTCTAGGCAACGAGGGTTCTAATATTACCGAGTTGATCTTTGTTGATGACAACTCCCAGGATGGTTCTGTTGAAGAGGTCGAGGCTCTTGAGAAGCAAGGTTACAACGTCAGAATCATTGTTAGAACTGATGAACGTGGTTTGTCCAGCGCTGTCTTGAAGGGTTTCCACGAGGCCAAGGGTCAGTACTTGATCTGTATGGACGCTGACTTGCAGCATCCACCAGAGAGTGTCCCAAGTCTTTTTGACTCCCTAAGAACACACCCATTTGTTCTAGGAACTAGATACGCCCCAGGTGTCGGTATCGACAAGGACTGGCCATTGCACCGTAGAGTCATCTCTTCCACTGCCAGAATGATGGCTAGACCTTTGACTACCGCCTCTGACCCAATGAGTGGGTTCTTCGGTCTACAGAAGAAGTACTTGACCGAGGCAGACCCTCAGGCCATTAACTCCCAGGGTTTCAAGATCGCCTTGGAACTACTCGCCAAGCTACCCCTACCAGCTGACAAGCCAATCGGTGAAATCCCATTCTCCTTCGGTGTCAGAACCGAAGGTGAGTCCAAATTGAGCGGTAAGGTCATCATCCAGTACTTGAACCAATTGAAAGAACTATATGTCTTCAAGTACGGCGCCAACAACCTCATCGCCTTCATCGCCATCTGGTTCCTACTCGGCCTATACCTACTACTAAAGCTACGCTCCCTAATCTTCTAAGAAAACGGCTGTACTGAATTTTTTTTTTTTTGTTGATATGTAATCTATATATAATCTGCTAAATCTATCCTGACCTGCATTTGACCTAGTCCTCTTAATAATATGAACTATGATATAGCAAATCCGACGCTCATTTGCATAGTCACATGACTTGTGTTACCCTGAACATTTCGACTTTCTCTCTCCGCGCATCTCTCTCCGCGCCTCTCTCTCCGCGCCTCTCTCTATGCCTTTCTTCTGTACCCTGATTTGTATCGTATTTGTGAGGACCGTACTGGGAACGGGAAGCAAAGTGGGTAGGGAGTTGTTATGTTATTTGTGGGACGGGGGACGCGGGGGGGGAAGGGAAGGGAGGAAAATCAATCTCACCAGGGAACTCTGCAAAAGGGTCTTCCACAATATTCGAGCTATCCCCCCTACCACATCCCACTAACATACCCTTGTACATCACTTCTACGCTTTCGCTCTCTCTCTCTATCTCTCTCTCTCTCTGGGAGACTACAAATTTTATAGGGGTTAGAGGTTGATCAACGCATTAGACATGTACTTAGTACACGGGTACCCTCTGTGTAGGTCTCAATGTCTGTCTAGCCTTTTAGAACGGGTACTCTCCTCCCGCGTCCCGTCGGCCTTGTCCTGGTGATTTCGCTCTACACCGCAAAGGGGGGTTCGGTATACGCAGAGAGAGTGTGTGAGAGTGTGAGAGTGTGAGAGAGAGAGAGATTAAACATAGGGGAGAAAAAGATGAAGAAGCTAGACTACAGGTAGACTGACAAGCACTTTAACATCAATTTGATTAATTAATTGGCTTTTAAAATATGCAATTCCAGCACAATTCAATTTAGCCATTAAAAGAACGGGAAAAAAAAAAAATAAAGCTATATTAAGTTATAGGAGGAGGGGGAAAGCTAAGGAATGTTCAACGCTCTCATCTTTTAAGGGTTCTTTCCTACTCCCAATCGTTATCTCGTTAAAGATCCACACATCTTTCAAATCGAAGTAAATGAAATGTATTAGGCTTGTAGAAAGTACTGAAGAAAACCCAATTAATAAAAATTTATAAAAATAAAAGAATAAAAATAAAAAAACCTCTCGAACACCTTTCCTTTAGGGACTTCGAAGCACTCCCTTTTTTTTTTTGCGATGTATTATTTCTCTACATTTCCTTTAAAATTCCAATACATTAATTGAGAATAATTTTCATATTTAAATAATATCTTTAATGAATGTATTGCTTTTTTTTTTCTATGTCTTTCTCTTATAATATTTTTAATTCAATTCTTATATTACAAAACTAATTATACCTATCAATAGCAACTCTTTAAAAACATAAACAAAAAAACAAAAAAATAACATGGCTTCTCACAGGACATTGCTGCTCAGATTGTCCGATGCAGGTGAGCCAGTGACTAGTTGTTCTTATGGTCAAGGTGTGCTGACGCTACCTTCGTTACCCTTGCCTAAGGGGAAGCAATTGGGTGACATGCCACTTTACACAGTTAGACTCTGTATTCCAGCTGGATCTCCTGTTTCCCGTGATGGCCTTATCTGGACCAATTGCCCACCGGACTTCCAGACTGCTTTTGACAGAGAGAAGTTCTATAAGAAAGTTGTGAAGACTAGTTTCCACGAGGATGACTACATTGACCTCGATGTGTTCGTACCAGGTACATACTGTTTCTACTTGTCTTTTAAGAACGATAACGATGAATTGGAGACCACTAGGAAATTCTACTTTGTTGTTTTGCCTATAATGAGCGTTAATGATAAATTCATCCCTCTGAACTCCATCGCTATGCAAAGTGTTGTCTCAAAATGGATGGGTAACACCATTGATGACTGGAAAAAGGTCTTCGAGAGAATCGCAGCAAAGAAATACAATATGATACATTTCACCCCATTACAGAGAAGAGGTGAGTCGAATTCCCCTTACTCGATATATGACCAATTGGAATTCGACCCAACTGTCTTTAAGAGTGAGAAGGAAGTGGCGGAGTTGGTTGATGACCTGAGAAAACAACATGGTATACTCTCCTTAACAGATATTGTATTCAACCACACAGCTAATAACTCTACATGGTTACTAGAACATCCTGAAGCAGGTTATAATCATGAAACATCCGCACACTTAATTCCAGCTATGGAGCTAGATAAGAAACTGCTAGACTTCAGTGCTGAAATGGGTAACTTAGGCTACCCAACTGACCTGAAGAATGTCGATGATCTTATCAAGGTTATGGATGGTATTAAAGTTCATGTGATGGGTGCATTGAAACTATGGGAATTCTATGTCGTCGACGTTAAAGCCGCATTGACTCAACTTCGCGAAAATTGGTCGAAGACCGAGCAGTGGGGCGATGACAATATTCCTAGTCGTGATGATATTACAAATCTGACAAACTTTATTAGAGAAAATGCTGTTGATGCAAACTTTGGAACCTTCGCTGAAAGAGGATCTAATAAAGTTGATGTGCATAAATTTTCTGCAATCTTGAAGAAACTAATCTCTCATGATTATAACGATGAAGTCGAGGATTTGGCAACTAATATCCTGAATAATATCAATCTACCGCTTTACAAAGAATATGATGATGATGTAAATGAAATAATGGAACAACTATTTAACAGAATCAAGTACTTGAGAATTGACGAGCATGGCCCTAAACAAGGCCCAATCACCAAGAAATTACCACTAACAGAACCTTATTTTACCAGATTTACAGCCAAAAACGGTAAGGATTATGCTTTGGCAAACAATGGATGGATTTGGGACGGTAACTCATTGGTAGACTTTGCATCATCACAATCTAAAGCTTATTTGAGAAGAGAAGTTATTGTATGGGGTGATTGTGTCAAACTAAGATATGGTAAGGGTCCAGAAGACTCTCCATACTTGTGGGATAGAATGAGCAAGTATGTAGAAATGAATGCCAGAATTTTCAATGGTTTCAGAATTGATAACTGTCACTCAACACCTTTGCATGTTGGTCAGTATTTCCTAGATGTAGCTAGACGTGTGAATCCAAACCTTTACGTTGTTGCAGAATTATTTTCAGGTTCAGAAGCAATGGATTGTCTTTTCGTAGAAAGGTTGGGTATTTCTTCCCTAATTAGGGAAGCAATGCAATCATGGTCAGAAGAAGAACTTTCAAGATTGATCCACAGACATGGTGGTAGACCAATTGGTTCATACAAATTTGTACCATTGGATGACTTTCCATATCAGTCCGATGTTAAGATTGATGAAGAATATTGTGCTTACAGTCCAGAGGATCAATCTGTAAAATGTGTATCTGAGATTATGATTCCAAAGAATTTGACTGCAACACCTCCACATGCTTTATTTATGGATTGTACTCATGATAACGAAACTCCTTTCCAAAAGAGAACAGTTGAAGACACTTTACCAAATGCGGCTTTGGTTTCTTTTTGTTCTTCAGCTATCGGATCTGTATATGGTTACGATGAAGCCTATCCATATCTATTAGATCTTGTTCAAGAAACTAGAAGATATTCCTGCGCTGAAAACACTGGTATTAGTAAGGTAAGAACACTTTTGAACAGTATTAGAGAGGAAATTGCAGACAATGCAGCCGATATTGAAGATTCTGAAATGCATGTTCATCATGACGGCCAATACATTACTTTCCATAGAACCAATGCTAAAACTGGTAAGGGCTGGTACTTAGTTGCTAGAACTAAATTCCATCAGTATGGAGACCAACGTTTGCCGGATATCGTATTAAGTCAGACAACATCTACCTTCAAAGCAGCATTCTGTCTTGAAAGAGCAGGTGATCCTCCAAAATCCGATGAAACCATTGAAGGTGTTCCTACTAAGTTAAGAGAATTATCTGGTTTTGATGTCTCATTTGATGAACATAGTAGAGATAGTCATATCAAACTCTCTGATGACTTCCCTCAAGGCTCAATTGCTATTTTTGAAACCCAACAATTGGGTATCGACGAAAGCTTGGACCATTTCATCAGATCAGGTGCTATCAAAGCAACCCGCAATCTAACATTAGAGTCTATTAACTCTATTTTGTATCGTGCAGAACAAGAAGAATATGATTCCAGTGAGGGTAGAACTGGCGCTTATGATATTCCAAATTATGGAAAGCCAGTTTACTGTGGTCTACAAGGTTGGGTGAGTATGCTAAGAAACATTATTTTCTACAACGATCTTGCTCACCCCTTGAGCAATAACCTTCGCGATGGACATTGGGCTCTTGACTACGTAATTAATAGATTGGATACCTACAAGGACGAACCTGGTGTCGCTGAGGTACAGGAATGGTTGAGAAGTAGATTGAACAGAATAAAGGAATTGCCAAGTTATTTGGTACCAAGTTTCTTTGCATTAGTTGTTGGTATTATGTACGGATGTTGCAGACTTCGTGCCATGCAATTGATGTCAGAAAATGTAGGTAAGTCGACTGTCTTTGTTCAAAGCTTGGCAATGACCTCCATTCAAATGGTTTCAACTATGAAATCTACCTCCATTCTTCCTGACAGAAATGTTCCTGCAATGGCTGCAGGATTACCTCATTTCAGCACTAACTATATGAGATGCTGGGGTAGAGATGTCTTCATTTCTTTGAGAGGTTTGCTTCTAACTACTGGCAGATATGATGAAGCTAAAGCCCACATTTTAGCCTTTGCTAAGACCTTGAAACACGGTTTGATTCCAAACTTACTGGATGCTGGCAGAAACCCAAGATACAATGCCCGTGATGCAGCTTGGTTTTTTGTTCAAGCGATCCAGGACTACGTTAACATAGTACCTAACGGTGAAAGTATTTTGAAGGAAAAGGTTTCCAGAAGATTCCCATTAGATGACGAGTATATTCCACACGATGATCCTAAGGCGTTTAGCTATTCTTCAACTATTGAAGAAATTATATATGAAATTCTAAACAGACATGCACAAGGTATCAAGTACAGAGAGGCAAATGCAGGTCCAAACTTGGATAGAGTTATGAAAGATGAAGGTTTCAATGTAGAGGTAAAAGTCGACTGGGAAACTGGTTTGATTCACGGTGGTTCCCAATCCAATTGTGGTACTTGGATGGACAAAATGGGTGAAAGCGACAAGTCTGGATCTACCGGTATCCCAGGTACACCAAGAGATGGTGCTGCTGTTGAAATCAACGGGTTATTAAAGAGTTGTTTGAGATTTGTGTTGCAATTGAACAAGGACGGTAAATTTAAATTTACCGAAGTTTCTAAGCCGGATGGGTCGAAGATTTCACTAGCATCCTGGGATAAGTTAGTACAAGATAACTTTGAAAGGTGTTTCTATATTCCAACAGATCCACAAGACGATCATTTATACGTTATCGATTCTGGTATTGTTAACAGAAGAGGTATTTATAAGGACTTATTCCGTTCGGGGAAGCCTTATGAAGATTACCAATTCAGACCTAACTTCGCCATTGCTATGGTCGTCGCTCCTGAATTATTCACACCAGAGTATGCAGCTGATGCTATCAGACTTGCTGATGAGGTTTTGAGAGGTCCTATTGGTATGCGTACTTTGGACCCAAGTGACTACAATTACCGTCCATACTACAACAATGGTGAAGACAGTGACGATTTCGCCACTTCCAAGGGTAGAAACTATCACCAAGGTCCTGAATGGGTATGGTGTTTTGGTTACTTCATCAGAGCTTACCACCACTTCAATTTCTTGACCAACCCTAAATGTCAAGTTCAAAAGGGAGCCAACAAATTAAAACCTTCCTCTTATCTATACAGAAAATTATACTCCAGACTTCTAAAGCACAGGGAGTGGCTTGAAAACAGCCCTTGGGCCGGTCTAACCGAATTGACCAACAAGGATGGTGAGTTGTGTAACGACTCTAGTCCTACACAAGCCTGGAGCGGTGGCTGTCTATTAGACTTGTTCTACGACTTGTGGGTGCTATATGAGGAAGAGAATTAAGTATTGTTGTTTTGAAATGACTTCCCTTTTTTATTTGTTTTTTTCTTTCCTTTACTCTTTTACTTTACGATGTACAATATATGTGTATAAATGTATGTGTATAAATGTATATATATATGAATAAAATAGCTGTTTAATACAGACAATATTAGGAAGTATTCATTAATTTAACTTCATAAGATTAATAATAGCAGTATTCAAATATTCGTTTTGCGATTAGTAAACCTCCACGGAAAGCTCGCACGGGTGAAGAAAGACTAAGAAAAAAAAATAATTAAAGTGAAAAGGCCCTAAATAAAGGGAAACTCCCCTTCATCGTAAACATGCCGGTTAATAAGAACTGGGGGAATGGTCTCTAAGTCTCTAGGCTTATTGCGATATTAAATAATCTGGTTTATTATTAATAACTAAGGCTGATAAAGATTTGGCTTTGTACTGATTCTGTCGTAAATTTAAGGCTTGCTTTTCAGGTACAAAGCGTTTTGTACCCGAGATAGAGAAGAACACGACTTGAAAGCAGGGTCTTGAAACTAATAGGGATAGAAGTCTATTTAACTTACCGATAGGTTATTGGAGGGGACAAAAAAACATATTGATACTTATCTGGTTTATATCGCATGACAGCTCTGATTTATTTCTGGCTGTTATTATATTGACTAAGAGACTAAAACGAATAAAATAATAAGAAGATAATTATAGGCATCAAAAAGTAAAACTAGGAAAATTGAACCTCATAAAGGAAGAGAGGTTTAATAGATAACCCAACTGAATTTATATATAATACTGGAAAAAAAACTACGACGAAGCATTTCTATAAAAGTAAAAAATGAATGAAATACATGATATTGAGAATGAAAGCTCAATTAATGATCAATCAGTTATTGATCTGATTCAAAATTTCTTTATGAAGTCAGCTGGTCTGGTCACTTTGATTGAAAGCAAAGGAAATCCACTTGATGAGACACCTGTAAATTTTGATGATGAATGGTTCGATATGAATATCGACATGGTGCACGAACTTCCGAAGATAATTGACACATGGTCTCATTACGATGGCAAACACGACCTTCCGCCTTTGGTGATAGAAACATATCTGGATCTGCGACAACTGACTGCAAACTATACAGTGCGAGTTAGGGACAAAGAAGGCCATTTATGGACAGTGACTAAGGGTACTAAGAAAACCGAGGTGGTTTTGGAAAGATGGTTAATAGAATTAGATAATGAATCACCCTCTTTCAAAAATAACGTACAGGCTCAAGCTAATTCGGATGCAAGAAAAATTGATCAGCAGATAACCTTATTATTCAGATATTTATACACGCTTCTACAGTTGCTTCCTTCTAACGATTTGCAATTGGATTTGGTGAAACAATCTGAGTCACAATCAAGCCCTATTCCTGTTGAGGTGAAGACACGTATACTGGACGGATCCAAACCTATTTTATCAAAGGGAAGGATAGGATTATCAAGACCGATCATTAGTACCTATTCAAATACTATAAATGAATCTAACTTACCACCGCATCTAGACCAGAAGAAGATAACCCCAGTTTGGACCAAATTCGGATTATTAAGGATATCAGTTTCCTACCGCAGAGATTCTGAATTTATTATACAGGATAATGATGAATATTTGGCAACTCCCCAGCCTCAGGTAATAAATAATAATACAAGAAGATCTATGTCATTATCGCCGTGCTCAAAGTCCCATACGATCAACTCCTCTGAACCCTCGTGGCAAAAGAAATTCTTATCATCGACTAAGCAGTTTCAGCCGTTCATAGTTGGGTCTGTTGGTAGTACTAACATTAGTCATATAAATAGCAGAAATGAATCAAATGCATCGGTTATTCCACATGGACCATCTAATCGGAGATCGAGTGTTGGGTCATCGAACAGTGTTTCCATTCAGCCAGGATATGAGGGGACAAGTGTAGGCACCACATCAAGATTTGCTTCATCATTCAGTAATATTAGAAGACACTCTAATATGAGAACTAATGATAATGGCGATAAAATAATTAAGGGGCCAACTGAAACACCAGAGGATGTCGATGATTTGATGGAATTTGTAAGATTGATAGACGAAAAGCCGCCGTTGAAGCCTAAAAAGGGCGTTAGTAGCAGTTTACAAAATAAGAACTTATCTGGTTCCTTGCTCAAATTTCAGAAACTAAGACCAAGCAATGATATGCTGTCTGAAGACCTGGCTATGAGTATATCAATAGACCCTGTACACGGTCAAAGAAGAAGTTCTAACTCCCATTCTCATTCTCCGATAGCTTCATATTCACCCTCTGGACATTATTCTTCTCTCAACTCTAAATTATCTAACTTACATCTTCCAGCGCGCGATAGTAGCTCTTCTGTCAACAGCAGAAGAAACTCGGTGGATAGATTGATGACTGGTGCACTACCCCCGGTGTTTGACGGTGATAATTCATATAATGATAAAAGTTCTGATATGATGAGCTATCGCTTACAAGACCAAGAAAGTGAGGGAAATGATGACTTGTTGGTAAATCAAGTACCAATAAATAATAGATTTAAAACTTCAACATCTCCGCGCTCTATTGACAGTATTTCGAATTCCATCACGAAGAATAGAGTACCGTTCAAACATTCATTCCAGTATTCCCAGCCAACAACTATTGCTACTCAAGCTCATGCCAAATTACATAGGCCTAATGTTAGGTCTACGGATATGATAAATGAAATAACACACAAGAAAACCGATAATTTTCATCAGGTTATGAATGATAATGATGAAGACGACATGGTTTTCTTCATGAGTGATATGAATTTATCACGAGAGCACTAAATTGCATTAATGATAAATCATAAAGATATCAAGAATGAAGGAAGAATAGAAGAAATCGATACTTTATGCTACCACTTATTTGGATCGATGAAGTGTCTTATTTGTTTAAAATTTTTCTTTCTTAGCTCATAATGAAACATGCATATTTCCTATATATGGAAAAACCCACATACAAATAATTGCCATACTAGATATATATAAAAACCCCTAATTATTACTTTCTTACTTCTTTGATTTTATTGTTCCTTGTATTATAAATATACATAAAAAAACAAGAATACCAATCTACAGTAACACATGTAATTACATCTTATAGAGAAAGATGAAGAAAATGAAAATGAAATTAGTATATAGTAATAATAATACAATATTAAAATTAAACAATGAAACTCTATAAAGTGTAGGATAGATTATGTTTTATATAAAAAGATGGAAAAAAAAGTAAATAAGTATTAAAAGTATTCTATCATTGCCTTTAGTCTTATGATTGTTCGATTTTTGTAGCCATCTCTAATTCAGCCAATTTGGCTTCATGTATTTTATGCTTTTCAATATGAACTTTGTATTTTTCCTCTGTTTTGAAAGATCTATAACATTTGGCATACGGACAGCGTAATTTCCGACCCACAGTATTCAGCAGTAATGTCATTGCATCTTTACCACTTTCAAAATAGCTTGTTAAAGATGCTTCTGTTTGAAGAGCTAAGAGTTCTTTATTCTGAATGGCTATCTTCGGCGGTTTGAATGAGTTCGAGTTATTGTCTTCGGTCTGTATTTCAATATATTGGACGCGGTTTGGTTCTGTAAGATATGCCGGCATATCTTCGGGATGTGAGCTATTATAATGGTTTACCAAATCTATTTTCTTCGCAAATGAGAGATCGTCACATAAGTGGCACTTCCAGTTTCTGGAGACTAAAGTTTCATCGTGTACTTTCATATGCATATTAAGACCATCTTCCCCTACACAGGCTTTACCACATATACCACATTTGAGTTTTGGGTGGTCTTTTTTAACATGTGCTTGTAATGCAGACCAAGTCTTGAAACTCATAGAACATAGGCTATTATTGCACTGGTACGCATTCGTCACATCTGGGTTATGGTGTTTAGCAATATGATTTTTCAATCTATATGGTCTTTGAAAGTTTTTTTTGCAGTGAGGACAGGTCAACTTCTGCAAATGTACCGATAGAATATGTGCTCTCAACTGTGGGTGTTTATAAAACGCCTCATTACAACCGTCATAGTCGCATTGGAAAGATCTCGTGTGCGTTATCTCATGCCTCTTCAGTTGCTGCTTCGTTATAAGCCCTTTATTACAGAATGAGCAGTGAAACGGTCGTTCATCAGTATGGGTATATATATGTCTCTCCAAATGCACTTTCTTAGTAAAGCAGGCATCACACTGAGTGCACTTCCAAGGTTTCTTCCCCAAATGTACTACCTCTTGGTGTTCCGTAAGCAGAGATGGCCGAGTAAAAGCCTTATCACACTGGTCGTACTCACAAACATAGTTCTTGGCTCGTATACTAGACGTAGAAGTAGCACTTGATATACTCCCTACCGAGGAACTACGACTCCTAGACGAAATGTCACTCAACATATATATTCCTTTTCCTTTATATGTTTTATTATTAAATTTTGGCTTTTATTATTAAGTTTTGGCTTTTACTATTAAAATGTTTTTATTACGATTTCATATATTAACGTTCTTAATATAAATTCTAATAAGATAATTCATATTTATCCAATATGAAGGAAGACAATGGAGATCAATGACTAAAATATTCTCAAACTCTCGATGACTACCTCATCGCATGAGAGCTCATCGCATGAGAGCTCATCGCCAGCAAGCTCATCGCAAAATGAAAATAGTTAAGAGGGCAAAAATTTTCACTCATTATCTACGAAATTAGATGGTTGGATTTTTTTTTTCTTCAAAATTTTTTTTTTGTTCATCGAGCTCATCACCTGGAAATAGCTGAACTTTGTTACAGTAAAAAATGTTATATTAGAGATAGAGAGATACTGTTGTGAGGAGACACTCTGTTGATCTTCTAACACAATCCCCCCAATTGGTAAAATAATATACAATGTCTGATTACGAGGAAGCGTATGTTTTTTTTTATGTTTATAGAGATGAGGAAATGTTGTTGTCGTGAAAATGTTAATTTTTTACTTCTCTTCTCTCCTTTAACCTATAATAATACTGAACTGTATTTTGACTAACAAATTATAACGATACATTGTTTATTTTATTGGTTTTTTTTGTCAATATTACCACTAGTAATTTAGGGAAAAATAAACAAGTTTTTGAAATATTTGAATAGTTTTAACGAAGGTAACGAAAACTTTGAAGACTTTGATGTCGAGCATTTCTCGGATGAAGAGCAATACAATGATGGTGCCAAGACAGAGTCCGGTGAGCAGGAAGTTAAGGATGAACAAGGAAGAACAATTGTCACTGGTGGATTAGGTCCAGAAGATTACAAGAACGTTGAATCTCACAGAAGAAAGACTCTAAAAGAGAAGGCTATCCCAAAGGAAGACAGAACGACGACTCCATATATGACTAAGTACGAGAGAGCTAGAATCCTTGGTACGAGAGCTCTTCAGATTTCAATGAATGCCCCAGTTTTTGTTGATCTAGAAGGTGAAACTGACCCACTTAGAATTGCTATGAAGGAATTATCTGAGAAGAAGATCCCACTGGTTATTAGAAGATACTTGCCCGACGGATCATTTGAAGATTGGAGTGTGGAAGAACTTGTTGTTGATTTACAGTAATGAGAAATTCTATAGAAGGAAACTGCCATAAGTGCGTCATGCTTATAAAATGAAATGAAAACGAGGAACCGAATTATCGAACAAGCCAATATCTACTGTGTTTAAATAACCTTATGGTTGAATAATGCCTATTTTTTTTTTCTGTTTTGTTTTTTGTGCTTTTGAGATTAATTGATACAGCGCTTTGCATCTTTTAATTGATGATAATGATTGAAAAATATGGATGTTGTTGTTAACAATACGATGTGGTTAATATTGGCTTGAAAATGAGGGAAAAACTATAGAAAACAATATGGCAAATAGCAAAATGATTCAAAAATACAAAATACTCGATTTGTATAGGAACTGTGTGCATGATCTTTTGCTGAACTTAAAAACCATATTTTATAACTAAAAAAATAAAATCTGTATACTATTAAAATTATAACATTTATATATATAAATTAATACTATGTTATTTTACCATTTTTTTTTTTTATTTATATTCGATTCTCGTTGTTTATACAGACAACCAGAACTGCTTCCATTCAATTTACCAGCATATATATATTACTGCGTTTGTATAGTATGTAAGTATATCTTTTTTATTCGTTCAATGAGTCGATAAACTGTTGAGCTTTGAAAATTTGAGCTCCGTCCATTTGCTGTTTATTAGAATATGCTGCTAATATCTTTTTGAACTCCTCCTTAGGATCTTGGAAGCCCGCTTCCTCTAACAACTGTAACATCCTTTCAGTCGGTATATTTAGATCCTTGTCCCCATCAGATATTATCTTGAAACACTCCTGTAATTCCTCCTCCTGTGGGAACTCACATATCCTTTCGCTCATCAAAGCTAGAAATTCCGGGAAAGTTACACTCCCTTCCTCCTTCAACTGCGGGAACAAACCGCCGACATCTTTTTCCTCCACTCGTTTACCTAAGCTGGCCAGCATCTTGGCCATATCACCACTACTTATCTTGCCATCACCGTCATCATCGATCAATTGAAACGCATCACGCAGCTTTCCTACCTGCTTCTGTGTGAGTTGATCAAACTCTAAAGATTTGCTTGTCTCCATTAAATAAATACTGTCTTAAACCCGCCGCTATAAACTAAACTGTACAACGATACAGATGACATGCTTTATGAGATCAAGCAAATCAGAAATGCCTTTCCTTATGATAAAGCTTTAAAGCTTGAAAATACCGAATTTTAAAGAAAATATAAAAATAAAGTCGAAAGGCCCGATTTCTATGTGCACACGGGGCAATTCGATATATAAAAAGACATTGACAGCTAGGAATCGCTCGATTTAACTATTCAAAGTTCGAAGTATAGAGCGGAGAGAATTCCGATATAACTGGTTTTCCCTATATTTTACTCGATTGCTGCTTTATTCTTTCTATTTTTGGGTGTTTTCTCATAGGTCTAAAACAAAAACCAAAAAAAAGAACTATATTACTTTTGAGATAACCAATTGAGGAATCCTCTTAAATAATCAATGGCTGACGTTAAACAACTACTGAAGGAAGCCAAAACGGAACTTGGTAGAGGTGACTACGAGGAGGCAAGAGATCTGTCGTTGAAAGTACTGAAGAGTGATAAAGATAATTATTTCGCCCATGTATTCCTTGGAAAATGCTACTCAATGCTCTCCGGGGGGCTTAAGGATGCGGTTCATCACTATAAATGTGCAATTGAAATAAACCGTGATAGTGTATTGGCCTGGAAGGGCCTCTTTCTGCTATTTAAAAATGAACCCTTAACATGTCCAGATATTGTCTCTTTCAATGATTACTATGTACTTAGTGGGAAATACGCCGAAGTGCTAATAGAACAAGAATTGCCCTTGGTCGAGCTTATTGAGGATATCAAAATCTTCAGAAGGGTTAATCCGGCCTCTGAAGAGGCTTTGATGAGAAACCTGGTACCAGGAAAACAAATGGCAGAGAAACTGGGGAGATATATACTAAGTCCAATAGCAGCATTAACCAAATTAATAGATATATTGAACAAGAAAGAACAAGAACAAATTTCACAAATTGTTAGTAAGGAAAGATTAAAAATGACCACAAGTGATCCTCATTTCCAAATCAAGATTAATGGTTTATCGTGGGCTGTTTACAGTGATTCTGAAATTGATGACCTTTATAACCAATTAATAAATATATTGGACGATGATGTGCAACGTTCTATGACTGAAGAAAGCTGGTTAAAATATAGACTTCGGGTGCTTAGGTCCATGCCTCAGTCGATGAAGAGCTTATACTTTGCGAAGGTGAAGACCATGGTAGATGATCTTGTTTTAGTGGATCATAATTCTTTAGATGCATGGAAGCTATACTTTGAGTGGCAGGATTTCGTTGACGTGGACAATATGCCGCTAGACCAAATTCTGAAATTTTTTAAGAAATTCCCTACTGAACCACTATCTGTTATCCTTTATTCGTGGGTTTCATCAAAATACTCTAAATTTGATAATTCAGTTATTCAGGAATTCATGAAAGATATTTCTCCTTCGAATAAAAATAAGAAAGAAGACGCCAATGGAAGAGCATACGAGGAACAGGAAGATGAAGAGGATGATGAACTAAAAAATGAAGATGTACAGGCTATGATGGATCAACCTGATGATATTGATGGGCTTCTTGAAGAAGATATTCTTCAAGCTCTGATGGAAAATATAAAAAAGTCGAAAACTAGTATTCTGGCACACAGAATTGTTACTTACTACTATTTGCTGTCAAAAGAATATGAAGCAGCTTTACCTTACGTCAGAAATGGTATTTCTTTAGTCGCCTATAATGTCAAGGATTTAGGTTACGCCTTTAATAATTCTAAACGAGATTTTAGAATAGCTCTTGGGACTATATATACATACGTTGACGCTCCTAAAAACCATGATTCTGCCTTATCGTTGTTTGATAAAGTACTACTTGAAGAACCGGAAAACAACGAAGCCAAAATGGGGAAAGGTTTGATTTTTATGGAGAGAGAAAATTGGCAAGAGGCATATGTGTTATTGAAAGCAGTTGCGGAAGAATTTAGTGAAAAATGGGATGTTATATCAGAACTTGGTTGGTGTCAAGTTAAACTTGGAGAATACCACGATGCAATTGATAAATTCAAGCTGGTATTACAGAACATAGTAGGGATGGATCTTCGTAGTCAAGAATTTCGTGCATTGAACTATTGGAGACTTGCCGAAACATATATCTATTTGCAAAAAGATGACCCTTCAGATAGTGAGTTCTCATCAGTCAAAACAGCCTACAAAATTTTAATCCAATCGATAAAATCCATGGATACCTACGCACCAAGTTTTTGTTCTGTTGGTTATATATACGCCAAATATTTTAATGATCCAGCTAGAGCATTCAAATGCCATTATAGAGCATTCGAATTAGATGCAGGTAATATAATATCTGCTGAATATCTAGCCAAAACTTATACAGAAGCTGCTAATTGGACTTTGGCATCTGAGATTGCTGAGAGGCTAGTAAAATCAGAGAAAGCCAAAAAACACCTAAGAAATACATCGTGGCCTTTTAATGTTCTGGGCTTCGCCCATCTTGAAAAACAAAGAGATGCTGAATCAATTCAGTGGTTTCAACAAGCATTAAGTATTGATCAAAATGATAGTGAATCTTGGATAGGGTTAGGACAAGCTTATCTAAATTGCGGTCGAATTGAGGCTGCTTGGAAGGTATTTGAAAAAGTTATTCAACTTGATCCAACTCATATATATGCACCTTACTTCAAGGCCCAATGCCATGCTCTATTAGGAGAATATAGTGACGGTTTATCACTACTTGCTGAGTTAACGAAGAAATTCTCTGAAGTTACAGTTTTTAAGGTGTATGATGCTATATTACATGTTGACTATTCAATTGATTTATTTCATCAAGGTTACCTTAGTAAGAGTGTAGCAGAAGCTGAAAACGCCATTATGAAAATAGAAATGGTTTTAGATACCAATCAAAAAAATGGTCAACAAATCTGGATAGCACTATATAAAGCTATTAGATTATTCTCTCAGGTTCAATCAAGTATCGACAGATTGCCAGTTGAAAGTATTATCAATATATTTCAAAAGACCACTGATTTTGGGAATAATTCTACGGTAGAGGACATAGAGGATTTGACTATTGAATCTATTTTAGAGAAGAGTGACAACGACAACGTAAAAGTTGCTGCTTCGTTATTAGTTTTATCCTCTAAATATGCATTACTAACACAGTTTAATGAAAACAGCCAAGCAACTGTAAATTCATCTCTTTGGTGCAATATGGGTCTTGCTGAACTAACCTATCACTGTCTATTGAATGATGACTCTTTTAGAGATAAAGCTGTTAAAAGTTTCAAGAGAGCAATTCAATATCAGTCCAATAATTTAGAAGCCTGGGTTGGGCTAGGTATTTCCACTATGGATATGAATTTTAGAGTTTCACAGCATTGTTTTATTAAGGCATCAGCTTTAGCGCCCAGAGATCCTACCATTTGGGTGGCTTTAGCGATGTTGGCCTTAAAATATAATGATTTAGAGTTTGCCCAAACTGTTATGAATAAAGCTCAAAGTATTGCGCCTTCAGATTCTTCGCCTTGGCTTGGACTTGCACTTATTAAGGAAAAGAATGGTTTACAAAAAGAAAGTGCAGGATTATTCTCTCACTCTTTTGTATTGTCAAATGGAAGATCTTCTACCACTCAGATATTATTTTCAAAAAGTGTACTCAATATGCATATTAGATCAGGTAACGATGAGTCAAATGTTGAAGCAATAGAACAACTAACCTTAGTTGCAAATGCCTTGGAACAGTATTTTAAGAAGATACCAAACGATCCTTTTGCAATTCAGTGCGCCTTACTGTGTTACGAGCGCTTAAAATATTTTAGAGGTTCGGCTTCTATTTGTGAAAAGATGGTGAATATCCTGGAAACAAGGTATGAGGAAAGTGGGGATGATCAGGAACTCTATAATTTTGCGCTATTTAAGACTCAGCTAGCCAGGATACAACTTGGTACCTGTGAATATGAAAGCTCAATAGAGAATGCCTTAATGTCTCAAGATATTTTGAATGATTACGATACTGAAGAGGCCAAGTCCGCGATAATTTCTAACTCTCTATGTCTTGGTTTAAGTTACTATTTCACTGATTCATTGGATGAGAGTATCGAGTTCTTCCAAAAACTTTTAGTTATCTCGAAAGAATCAAGGATTATTATAGCACTTATTTCAAAAGTGCTATATGATGTGGGATCGGAGGAGAGCCGAGAAATTGCTCTGCAAGAACTAATTGATTATATTTCTGAGAACGGATCAGATCTGCTAGTTACATCTGTTTTCTCTGCGATGTCATTAGTTGAGCGTAAGAATGAAAGCTTAGAAATTTTAAGGAATACGATAAATGAACTAAAGCCGTCTGATTGGATAGCTGATAAAAAGAGGAATATTCCTTATTTAATGAGAATCATTGACCAAAGGCAGTCTGGAGAAGATAAAAGTGATATCTCGCAGCGTGCTGCTTTCTTTTTTCCAAATCAAAATAATGTCTGGAAAACATTATGTCATAGAATAGAGAGAAGAGTTGCTTCTGATGATCAAAATAAGGTCAGTGCTAAACTTTTTAGCGATATGGTTTCCAATGAAAGAGACCTCAGGTCGATCCAACGCAGCATATTCTTATCCCCTTCCAACTCCAAGGCGTATACGTTGTTAAATGAATGTTTTTAATAAATATACTAGTAGATGCAGTTTTATATTAGATAATATGCTTTTTAGATAATAATAAGAACAATAACTCTATACAACATTAGATATGCATGGCTGAAATTAATTGTTAAAGTTAAGTTTTGAAGAATTTGAAAACCTCCCATAAAGTCAACCCTCTAGAAAACCTGCTAAAAACATTGAGCTCTCTTTCATTCACCATTTTTAACTGGTTTAGTTCACTTGGTAGTAGTAGATCTTTCTCTTTCCCTTTTACATCGTCTCTGTTAGCCTTTTGTAATAATGTCTTGTTGTCAGACTTTAATTTTTCCTTTTTATAGATCAGGTTAGCTAAATTCCATGCTAAATTTTGTTTAACAAAATTGTACGAATGTGATTCATTGCATCTGAACAGAAACACAGAACGGGATGCAGATCTATCAGCGGTTCTAGGGACTTCTTGTATTTCGACTGCGTTATATTTTATTAATGCACCAATTGTGGTTCTTATATCCTTCTCTCTCATAAGTGCCATAGTATTGATGACTTTTTCGGACACCAATTTATTTTCCTTGATACATCTTCTTATTCTTAAAGAAGGAGGCCCCAAAGTCGATGCAATTATGTAATCGTAAACAAATTCTCTAAGTTGTGGGATTAACGAGGAATATGGAATATAAAATACATTCGGCTGAACTTCTTTTACAAAGGAAACTGGCGAAGCAGCAAGTATCTTTAAATGTCCATTAATTGTTGTTATATCATCCGAGTCTAAATCTGTATTGATATCTTCATTGTCGTCTTCTATGTTATTATTCTCATTATTCTCTTCTTCTTCCGAAATTTTATTGTTTTTGGGTAATTGTGGAATAACAAATCCATCTTCAGTTTTGAGTTTCTTAGTGTTCTGATTAGGTTCCTCCTGTTGGGGTCTTTTGTTATTTTTACGCTCATATATTAATGATCCGTGTAGTTTCAAGGTTTTTGGAATATATTTTGACACATCAATGGCACTGAAGGTCACACCTGGAGTTTTTTCTTCTAGTAGTTCAAGTTCATCCTTCATACCATTAGCCTCATCCAGGTCCTGGAGCAGACCAGTTTCAGATAGAGGATCAAAAAAGTATGGTGCCTTATTTTCAGTCATTTTTAGAGCAGCTTTGTATATTTGTGATGGGATAAAACCAACTCTCGCTTTCGCGAAGTTGATCAATTGTCTAGTTCTTCTAGATTTTAAAAACCTTTTAATGTTGATAGTTAGGGGTACATTTGGAGAAACAGTTCTTAATGATGTTGTGGGATCGATCTTTATTAGTTTTGACAGATCAGTTGATGCCTCTAAAAGATTGTGGAACTCAACCTTGGCCTTATTTTTAGCTTCAGTTCTCTTTTTTAAGTCAGATAAAGTTGAATTTCTTGGAAGTGAGTTGTATTCCTTTTCATATAGCAGAGACCATAGGTCTTGAATCGGGATGTAATCGAATTTTGTTAATCTTGCTAGAAATCCCATTTCACATAGCTCTACAAAAATGCTAGATATTTCGTGCTGTGGAACATCAAAGTTTCCACTCTTAAGATAATCTTGAAGAGATAGTGATCCTAACGTTAAAATATTTTGAATGATTTCAGAAACTACTAATCTCTTGCCTTCTGGAAATCTTGATGAAAAATCATCAACAATTAAGCCAGAATAGAGTAGTAAATGTAACCCATCTTCATTATAGTAGTAATAAGTCTTGATCTTCGATCCACGGTTTGATTCTTCTAAGTATTTAACACATCTTAATTGTGTAAGCGAGACTAACGTTCTGCGAATAGAATCTATTGACATTTTATACTCTAGTTTGTCATATATTTCTCTGACGGTTAATCTTCCTAAAGAGAGCAACAGTCCTATAATGATTGAAGCGGTTTCACCCAGGTGAGCTTTGACAATTTCAGTATACAGAAACTTTTCCGGGTGAACATTCCTTTGTTCTAAAGAACTGAAAGTCATGAGACCCTCTGTGGATAGAGCAGGTGTAGAATTGTAGGTTTCAGAAGTAGTGTCTTTGTTTGCATTTGGTGCTGCACTATTAGTCTCTACGGGAGTACCGTTGACGGAGGCAGTAATGCCAGATAAAACGTCCATTTTGTAGATTTTTTTTTTTCTATTGTCCTTTATTATCTTATTTTTCTTTCCTTTTGTTAGGATATATTTTGTTGGTGTTTGTATTGATAGAAACCTAACAGATTGTACCAATTAGTGATTATTTGATATTATGCAAGCAGAAAAATTTTTGGGAGATATAAGATGCCTTCTATACAGCACTCGGGATAACAAAAAAAAGAAGTTGTAGTCTCCTCTTATAATAAAAAAGAAAGCCAATAGAAGCCGTTATTAGAATTGATTTAAAAAGGAGTAATTAAGATAATAGATCTTGAATACTGATATGATGTCAATTACCTCATTGAAGGATAACAAAAACAGGTACATATCAAAATATTTTTTGATCATATAAAAATATTGATTAAAAAATAAAATATAAATGATGCGATGAGCTCGATGAACTTAAATTTTTTTTTTTTGCCATTTTTTTTTTCACAGCAAAACCCAAAAAAAAAAAAAAGAAAGAAACAAAAAGGGCTATACGATTACCCGGAAGACACAAAAACCTACTAAGCCGGGTAATGGAAATCCGTTCTTTTTTTATGATCACAATTTTAACCGGGTAATACTAGAATCATTGTACACGTATCCAATCAAAATTAACGATAATCATTATATCTACAATATGGCGTTTATTGTTTTTAAGGAAATTTTTTTGATAAAGAAACAGTAAACGCTGGGAGAATAATAATTAATTTTGCTGTATATCTATAATATGCTTAAAATTGTAGACGTTGTTTGTTTTTTTTTGGCATTTTCAATGTGTATTGTCATGATCCATATCCTGTACAACGGCTACCTTCTCAGCTTTTTTTTTTTGTCAAGCTTAGTTTACCAATCAGAGCCGAGAAAGTGAACTGAGTGGAACGCACAGCTATTTAAAAAAATACAAAAGAAACAAAAGGGTAGTATTATAACCCGGTACATTGGACGAGTAGGCTACTACTGTGGTCTCTTCGAGAAAAGAGATTGACTACTGTCAGTCTGACTAGACAGCTCTCTTACCAGTAATCTTTAATTAATTTTCAACTTCTACTTGTCTCTCTCACCCTCTCTCTTGTACCTTCATATCTTGTTCTCCCGTAAACACCGACACACACACAGAAAAGAAATAAAATAAAAATTTCTGAGGGACGACTGGGGAGAAAACTTCCCTTCCATTGGGTGAAGGGGGAAATATACATGAATTTCTAATTTTTGTTTGGGCTTACCCATTAATATACTACGAAAACTGATTTCCACATCCTTTTTCCAGAAACAAGAAAGAGCTTGAAAAGCACAAGGAATTGCTATAACTTCTTAATTTTGTTAATATAGGTAGTTATTATTTATTTAATTTTTAGTTTGTGGTCTTTACTAATATACTTAGCACATATTGAAAAACTTAAATATTAAGAAAGAACTTTATTAATAATACTAGCTGGGTTTTCATTAATCGAACGAATATAAGCTAAAAGAATGTTGTCAAGAGGTCAATTGTTGAGAAATTCTGTTAGACAGTACAGTATTGTTACCAAGGAATGTCCTGGTAACCTATCCATTTTGAAGGTTAAGGTCCATGGTGGTTCTCGTTATGCCACTAAGGATGGTGTCTCTCACTTACTATCCAGATTCAACTTCCAAAACACAAATACCAAGAGTGCCTTGAGATTGGTAAGAGAATCCGAGCTATTGGGTGGATGCACCAAGTCTTATGTTGACAGAGAGTTCATTACTTTGGAGGCTCGCTTCCTAAAGGAGGATTTGCCATACTACGTGAATGCTCTGTCTAATGTCCTTTATAAGACCTCTTTTAAGCCACACGAACTGCCAGAGTCCGTCATCCCTGCTGCAAAGTACGATTTGGCTGTTGCTGGTTCTAACCCTTGTAATCAAGCCGAAGATGTACTATACAACATCTCTTTCAGAGATGGGCTAGGTAAACCTCTTCTATACGACAGTGTGGAGAGAGTATCTATTGAAGATATTAAGGCTTTCTCTGATAAGGTGTACACAAAAGATAATATCATCATTGAGGGTGTTGGTATCAATGAAGCTGACCTAAAGAAATTTGTCACTGAATCTTTGTTTAACTCCTTACCACAGGGTTCTAACTTATCCTCTTCTGCCAAGAGCGAAACTTTCACCGGTAAGGAAGCCAGATTAAGAAGAGTTGGTGAGTCTGTTGCTGCTATCGGTGTTCCTGTAGCTAAGAAGGACTTCGCCCTATATGATACTGTGGCAGCCTACTTGAACTCCGAATTGTTCCCATTGACTGATCTCCTGTGCGAAGCCAAGTTCACTCAATACCCAGACACTGGTTTCTTGACCGTTAAGGTTAAGAGCGGTGATTCTGCTGTTGTTGCAGAAAATATCAAGAAGGTTGTAAAGGAGTTAAAGAAATCCCATGATGTTTCGAAGGCTATTGATCTAGCCAAACTTCACCAATCACCTTCCTCTGCTGTAGATAAATTAGAGGGTGTCAAGGACTTCAAATTGGATGACAAGTTCAACTACGTTGCTGTAGGTGACGTCTCTAACCTACCATTCCGTGATCAATTGTAAATAGATTAAAAAATCAGAGGTTTTTGAAGGAAAAAAATTAATTATTATTATTCATCCAAATAGAATAGCGACAGAAACAAAGTATAATACCATATACATTCCTGGCTTATTATTAAAGAGAATTATATTAAAAATCGGAGTGATAAATTGAGGAACTGAGAGGATGATTATTAAGAGGGACATAATATCTACAGTTTTTGTTAATCATAACTTCTCCTTTCTAAATTTTAATACGTTGCCATTATACCTTAAAGGTAATTCAAAAAATGTGGATGACCTTTTTTTATTTGTCAATTATAATCTGTTCATAACTTTTTTTTTCTCTAAAGGCTCAATTAACATTCAAGAAAGAAGAAAAAACTATTTATATTCTATTCATTTTTTATTAAAAGAAACAAAAAAAACAATAATGATCTCTCCCCATAACTTATTTATTAACTTATACTGCAAACATTTAAATGTCTATATATATCAAAATATAAAATGCTAACCTGAATCTCTTGAACGACTGTATAGCACATAATAATAGTCATACCTTTATACGATTTATAACTCTGAACGAAATATTTCACCTGACTCCTGACCAATCATACAGAACACAAGTGAAAAACCCCAACATCCTTACCCGGATAAGAATCCGGAACTATCGCATTTTTTTCTTAACTCTTGACGTCTGTGCGAGAATACCCTGCACACATTCTTAACCCTTGGAATCCATCCTACCTAAATTATTTTAGAGAAATCCTAGAAACAAACGTAGAGTTCGTTCCTTTTTAATCACTCCCACAAGAAAACTCTGTTTACAGAGTAGGAACCACAGTCCTCCTACGGCGAGTTCTGTTTCATTCCCTAAAACCTCCAGTATGGCCCTTAAGTCTACGTACCGTCTTCTGTTAACTGGGCTTCGCCCAATAGGAGCGAAATAAATTTTTCTACCTACGTTTCTCTTCCCTCTCTGAACAGATACTGTCAGCCCTTACCAGAAAATACTTATTATGATTCTAGCTAGAGTTTATATCGGGCTTCTCTCTGGGGGAGGATGCCCCATAGTAGTGAAGTCCTTTCGTTGGATAGGTAAGAGGTGAGAGAGTGAATTGGTGAGAGCATTCCTAATTCTCTTTACATATCTTTGAAGAAAACAAAACCATTTTTTTCTTTATAACAAGTTTTTACAATTTATAAACTGTATAGTTATTTGAAATATTTCTTCAGAAGTTGTTGTAAAAGAGAACCTTCTAAAAACAAGCTTATTAGGCAAAAAAGGAAATATTACTTATCAAACTAATTTAACTTTACAATATGCCACAATCATTTACTTCTATAGCTAAGATTGGTGATTACATCTTGAAATCTCCATTGCTCTCTAAAATATGTGTACCTGTGTCGAAACAGTACGTTAAGTACTCTGGTTATCGTAAACTAGGTTTGAGGTTTGATGACTTGGTCGCTGAGGAGAATGATATTGTGCAAACAGCCTTGAAGAGACTACCAGAACAAGAATCCTATGCAAGAAACTACAGAATTATCAGAGCCCACCAAGCAGAGCTAACCAAGCACTTGCTACCAAGAAACGAATGGATCAAGGCTCAAGAGGATGTCCCATACCTCTTACCATACATCCTAGAGGCTGAAGCTGCTGCAAAGGAGAAGGAAGAGTTGGATAACCTGGAGTTGAAGAAATAAATGGTTTTCCTAATATTATCAAGTGAATGAACTAATCGAATTTCGAAGTTCTTTTATTTTGTGTATCCTTCTTTTGTGAACTCATTTTAACTGAACATATAAACAGATCTTACATTTCATATTCAAAAAAAAAAAAAAAAAATCAAATAAATTAACATCAAACCCAAATAATAAGAAACTAAACAATAAAGCTGGTATTACTTTAAAATTTCTGCGAGTTATGAATACTTCAAAACTTCTTCCATCATTTATTTCTTGTGGTTTACATCTATTTATTTTGAGTTTGGATAATTAATGCAGACTTAAATACATTTTCTTTATTTCAGGTTCTAGTTTCTAATCGCAGCAATCAAATAAGTGAAAGGGTATAAGTTATTTGTTTTCATCTTTATATTTTCTTAGCATATTGTTCTCCTGCTCTACTTTTTTATGTATATACTTCGTGCCATGTAACTAAGAATCATAAAAACTAAGAAAATTGACTCTTTGAGGTACTCACCCTAAAAAACTAGAATTGTGGTCCATCAATCATTTGAATTCAATATAATTTTGGAATGAAGAAAGAATACATTAGTAATTATTATTTAACATATATATTTAAGAGGAGTAAATGTTAGACAAAGCTTTATGTATATTGAACTATCAAATATCTAAACGCTTGAATTTTTTTACATCGGATAGAATATGTTCTTGAGAAAGTTCCTCTTACATTTGATAATGATATGATATCTTTCTGTTATTTAATATGCTAAGTCTCTGATATTATATTGGGAAATGCCACCAAAAAAGGAAATTCACTTATATAGATTAATTTTTACCAATCAAGTAACTACTATTGTTCTTCACATCCTTTACTTGTCAATTCATTACCTTGGTTAGCACCGTTATGCTAACTGGGCACCTAATCATAAAATTAAATTGTTTTTTAGTATAGTGACTAATAGTTACCCGGCTGTATATTGTAAGCAAATTCTACCACGCTTTACATCACATGTATTCCGTATAATATGTCTTAGACTCTATTTTTTTATATATAGGTTCTATTTTGGAAAGAAATGATTTAAAAAAAAATAAATTTAAATTATAAAATAGTGATAGAGGATATATTGATCTTTTAAGCACTGAAGAAAATAATCAGTTTTTTAAGGTTTCAATGACCTAGCAAGTAGATTCTATTAAACCACCCACTGCGATTATGCATATATGAATTAATGGCATTTGAAGGGCACATCTTACTATTCTTTTGAACATTATTGATCCTTTAGACATTATGCTAATTCATTAGACTATTTCCTCTTGACGGATTAACTTTCAGACATAGGGTAATAACCCATTTATTGTACTTCTTGAAGAGTTTTAATCTTAGCCACTTATGATCATTTATTCTTACCCATTGAGTATGATTACTAATATAATAAAATTGTGCGCATTTCATGATAATAAATTATATTTGGACTAAACAGTATTTTATGTATATCTCAATACATTGCCAAGAAAGATCATTTCAAACCACTTGTGAATAATAAATATCTGTATTTATTACAATACCTTCTTATATGCTAGAAAAAGATTGAATTCAGCTTATTCTAATACGCTTTAAATAATTACGAGAGTTACATTTTTTTGTTTTGAGAATATTATACGTACATATCTCTTTTAAATAACTATTTATTACTAATTCCTCAAGGATAAATTTTCATTACTGAACATATATAAAAATATACTAGCAGCAATTCTATCTATTAAGGAAGACATATACGTTCAAAACATTAACATTTATTGTTAGAAAGTTATTCATTGCTTTCTAATTAAATAGAAATTAACAAAACCATAAAGATAACAGAAAAGAAATTGCTACTCAATGATGATCCAATGCCAATTTGTCCAATATTGACGATAGTGAAGGTGGTGGTGGCAGTGTGTGTCTTGCCGTCTGAGTCCACGGTGGGGGAGAAGGAGATCACCTCTGTCTCTGCGGAGCTGCCGTTGGTGACCGTGGTGGTGTAGGCACTTGGCTCGGAGTAGGTGTCTGAGTCTGTTCCTGAGTCTGAGTCTGTGTCTGTGTCTGTGTCAACAGTGAAGGTGGTGGTGGCAGTGTGTGTCTTGCCGTCTGAGTCCACGGTGGGGGAGAAGGAGATCACCTCTGTCTCTGCGGAGCTGCCGTTGGTGACCGTGGTGGTGTAGGCACTTGGCTCGGAGTAGGTGTCTGTGTCAGAGATGGTGAAGGTGGTGGTGGCAGTGTGTGTCTTGCCGTCTGAGTCCACGGTGGGGGAGAAGGAGATCACCTCTGTCTCTGCGGAGCTGCCGTTGGTGACCGTGGTGGTGTAGGCACTTGGCTCGGAGTAGGTGTCTGAGTCTGTTCCTGAGTCTGAGTCTGTGTCTGTGTCTGTGTCAACAGTGAAGGTGGTCGTTGCAGTGTGTGTCTTGCCGTCTGAGTCCACGGTGGGGGAGAAGGAGATCACCTCTGTCTCTGCGGAGCTGCCGTTGGTGACCGTGGTGGTGTAGGCACTTGGCTCGGAGTAGGTGTCTGTGTCAGAGATGGTGAAGGTGGTGGTGGCAGTGTGTGTCTTGCCGTCTGAGTCCAGGGTGGGGGAGAAGGAGATCACCTCTGTCTCTGCGGAGCTGCCGTTGGTGACCGTGGTGGTGTAGGCACTTGGCTCGGAGTAGGTGTCTGTGTCTGTGTCAACAGTGAAGGTGGTCGTTGCAGTGTGTGTCTTGCCGTCTGAGTCCACGGTGGGGGAGAAGGAGATCACCTCTGTCTCTGCGGAGCTGCCGTTGGTGACCGTGGTGGTGTAGGCACTTGGCTCGGAGTAGGTGTCTGTGTCAGAGATGGTGAAGGTGGTGGTGGCAGTGTGTGTCTTGCCGTCTGAGTCCACGGTGGGGGAGAAGGAGATCACCTCTGTCTCTGCGGAGCTGCCGTTGGTGACCGTGGTGGTGTAGGCACTTGGCTCGGAGTAGGTGTCTGTGTCTGTGTCAACAGTGAAGGTGGTCGTTGCAGTGTGTGTCTTGCCGTCTGAGTCCACGGTGGGGGAGAAGGAGATCACCTCTGTCTCTGCGGAGCTGCCGTTGGTGACCGTGGTGGTGTAGGCACTTGGCTCGGAGTAGGTGTCTGTGTCAGAGATGGTGAAGGTGGTGGTGGCAGTGTGTGTCTTGCCGTCTGAGTCCACGGTGGGGGAGAAGGAGATCACCTCTGTCTCTGCGGAGCTGCCGTTGGTGACCGTGGTGGTGTAGGCACTTGGCTCGGAGTAGGTGTCTGTGTCAGAGATGGTGAAGGTGGTCGTTGCAGTGTGTGTCTTGCCGTCTGAGTCCACGGTGGGGGAGAAGGAGATCACCTCTGTCTCTGCGGAGCTGCCGTTGGTGACCGTGGTGGTGTAGGCACTTGGCTCGGAGTAGGTGTCTGTGTCAGAGATGGTGAAGGTGGTGGTGGCAGTGTGTGTCTTGCCGTCTGAGTCCACGGTGGGGGAGAAGGAGATCACCTCTGTCTCTGCGGAGCTGCCGTTGGTGACCGTGGTGGTGTAGGCACTTGGCTCGGAGTAGGTGTCTGTGTCTGTGTCAACAGTGAAGGTGGTCGTTGCAGTGTGTGTCTTGCCGTCTGAGTCCACGGTGGGGGAGAAGGAGATCACCTCTGTCTCTGCGGAGCTGCCGTTGGTGACCGTGGTGGTGTAGGCACTTGGCTCGGAGTAGGTGTCTGTGTCTGTGTCAACAGTGAAGGTGGTCGTTGCAGTGTGTGTCTTGCCGTCTGAGTCCACGGTGGGGGAGAAGGAGATCACCTCTGTCTCTGCGGAGCTGCCGTTGGTGACCGTGGTGGTGTAGGCACTTGGCTCGGAGTAGGTGTCTGTGTCAGAGATGGTGAAGGTGGTGGTGGCAGTGTGTGTCTTGCCGTCTGAGTCCACGGTGGGGGAGAAGGAGATCACCTCTGTCTCTGCGGAGCTGCCGTTGGTGACCGTGGTGGTGTAGGCACTTGGCTCGGAGTAGGTGTCTGTGTCAGAGATGGTGAAGGTGGTGGTGGCAGTGTGTGTCTTGCCGTCTGAGTCCACGGTGGGGGAGAAGGAGATCACCTCTGTCTCTGCGGAGCTGCCGTTGGTGACCGTGGTGGTGTAGGCACTTGGCTCGGAGTAGGTGTCTGTGTCAGAGATGGTGAAGGTGGTGGTGGCAGTGTGTGTCTTGCCGTCTGAGTCCACGGTGGGGGAGAAGGAGATCACCTCTGTCTCTGCGGAGCTGCCGTTGGTGACCGTGGTGGTGTAGGCACTTGGCTCGGAGTAGGTGTCTGTGTCTGTGTCAACAGTGAAGGTGGTGGTGGCAGTGTGTGTCTTGCCGTCTGAGTCCACGGTGGGGGAGAAGGAGATCACCTCTGTCTCTGCGGAGCTGCCGTTGGTGACCGTGGTGGTGTAGGCACTTGGCTCGGAGTAGGTGTCTGTGTCTGTGTCAACAGTGAAGGTGGTCGTTGCAGTGTGTGTCTTGCCGTCTGAGTCCACGGTGGGGGAGAAGGAGATCACCTCTGTCTCTGCGGAGCTGCCGTTGGTGACCGTGGTGGTGTAGGCACTTGGCTCGGAGTAGGTGTCTGTGTCTGTGTCAACAGTGAAGGTGGTCGTTGCAGTGTGTGTCTTGCCGTCTGAGTCCACGGTGGGGGAGAAGGAGATCACCTCTGTCTCTGCGGAGCTGCCGTTGGTGACCGTGGTGGTGTAGGCACTTGGCTCGGAGTAGGTGTCTGTGTCAGAGATGGTGAAGGTGGTGGTGGCAGTGTGTGTCTTGCCGTCTGAGTCCACGGTGGGGGAGAAGGAGATCACCTCTGTCTCTGCGGAGCTGCCGTTGGTGACCGTGGTGGTGTAGGCACTTGGCTCGGAGTAGGTGTCTGTGTCAGAGATGGTGAAGGTGGTGGTGGCAGTGTGTGTCTTGCCGTCTGAGTCCACGGTGGGGGAGAAGGAGATCACCTCTGTCTCTGCGGAGCTGCCGTTGGTGACCGTGGTGGTGTAGGCACTTGGCTCGGAGTAGGTGTCTGAGTCTGTTCCTGAGTCTGAGTCTGTGTCTGTGTCTGTGTCAACAGTGAAGGTGGTGGTGGCAGTGTGTGTCTTGCCGTCTGAGTCCACGGTGGGGGAGAAGGAGATCACCTCTGTCTCTGCGGAGCTGCCGTTGGTGACCGTGGTGGTGTAGGCACTTGGCTCGGAGTAGGTGTCTGTGTCAGAGATGGTGAAGGTGGTGGTGGCAGTGTGTGTCTTGCCGTCTGAGTCCAGGGTGGGGGAGAAGGAGATCACCTCTGTCTCTGCGGAGCTGCCGTTGGTGACCGTGGTGGTGTAGGCACTTGGCTCGGAGTAGGTGTCTGTGTCTGTGTCAACAGTGAAGGTGGTCGTTGCAGTGTGTGTCTTGCCGTCTGAGTCCACGGTGGGGGAGAAGGAGATCACCTCTGTCTCTGCGGAGCTGCCGTTGGTGACCGTGGTGGTGTAGGCACTTGGCTCGGAGTAGGTGTCTGTGTCAGAGATGGTGAAGGTGGTGGTGGCAGTGTGTGTCTTGCCGTCTGAGTCCACGGTGGGGGAGAAGGAGATCACCTCTGTCTCTGCGGAGCTGCCGTTGGTGACCGTGGTGGTGTAGGCACTTGGCTCGGAGTAGGTGTCTGTGTCAGAGATGGTGAAGGTGGTGGTGGCAGTGTGTGTCTTGCCGTCTGAGTCCACGGTGGGGGAGAAGGAGATCACCTCTGTCTCTGCGGAGCTGCCGTTGGTGACCGTGGTGGTGTAGGCACTTGGCTCGGAGTAGGTGTCTGTGTCAGAGATGGTGAAGGTGGTGGTGGCAGTGTGTGTCTTGCCGTCTGAGTCCACGGTGGGGGAGAAGGAGATCACCTCTGTCTCTGCGGAGCTGCCGTTGGTGACCGTGGTGGTGTAGGCACTTGGCTCGGAGTAGGTGTCTGTGTCTGTGTCAACAGTGAAGGTGGTCGTTGCAGTGTGTGTCTTGCCGTCTGAGTCCACGGTGGGGGAGAAGGAGATCACCTCTGTCTCTGCGGAGCTGCCGTTGGTGACCGTGGTGGTGTAGGCACTTGGCTCGGAGTAGGTGTCTGTGTCTGTGTCAACAGTGAAGGTGGTCGTTGCAGTGTGTGTCTTGCCGTCTGAGTCCACGGTGGGGGAGAAGGAGATCACCTCTGTCTCTGCGGAGCTGCCGTTGGTGACCGTGGTGGTGTAGGCACTTGGCTCGGAGTAGGTGTCTGTGTCAGAGATGGTGAAGGTGGTGGTGGCAGTGTGTGTCTTGCCGTCTGAGTCCACGGTGGGGGAGAAGGAGATCACCTCTGTCTCTGCGGAGCTGCCGTTGGTGACCGTGGTGGTGTAGGCACTTGGCTCGGAGTAGGTGTCTGTGTCAGAGATGGTGAAGGTGGTGGTGGCAGTGTGTGTCTTGCCGTCTGAGTCCACGGTGGGGGAGAAGGAGATCACCTCTGTCTCTGCGGAGCTGCCGTTGGTGACCGTGGTGGTGTAGGCACTTGGCTCGGAGTAGGTGTCTGAGTCTGTTCCTGAGTCTGAGTCTGTGTCTGTGTCTGTGTCAACAGTGAAGGTGGTGGTGGCAGTGTGTGTCTTGCCGTCTGAGTCCACGGTGGGGGAGAAGGAGATCACCTCTGTCTCTGCGGAGCTGCCGTTGGTGACCGTGGTGGTGTAGGCACTTGGCTCGGAGTAGGTGTCTGTGTCAGAGATGGTGAAGGTGGTGGTGGCAGTGTGTGTCTTGCCGTCTGAGTCCACGGTGGGGGAGAAGGAGATCACCTCTGTCTCTGCGGAGCTGCCGTTGGTGACCGTGGTGGTGTAGGCACTTGGCTCGGAGTAGGTGTCTGTGTCTGTGTCAACAGTGAAGGTGGTCGTTGCAGTGTGTGTCTTGCCGTCTGAGTCCACGGTGGGGGAGAAGGAGATCACCTCTGTCTCTGCGGAGCTGCCGTTGGTGACCGTGGTGGTGTAGGCACTTGGCTCGGAGTAGGTGTCTGTGTCAGAGATGGTGAAGGTGGTGGTGGCAGTGTGTGTCTTGCCGTCTGAGTCCACGGTGGGGGAGAAGGAGATCACCTCTGTCTCTGCGGAGCTGCCGTTGGTGACCGTGGTGGTGTAGGCACTTGGCTCGGAGTAGGTGTCTGTGTCAGAGATGGTGAAGGTGGTGGTGGCAGTGTGTGTCTTGCCGTCTGAGTCCACGGTGGGGGAGAAGGAGATCACCTCTGTCTCTGCGGAGCTGCCGTTGGTGACCGTGGTGGTGTAGGCACTTGGCTCGGAGTAGGTGTCTGTGTCAGAGATGGTGAAGGTGGTGGTGGCAGTGTGTGTCTTGCCGTCTGAGTCCACGGTGGGGGAGAAGGAGATCACCTCTGTCTCTGCGGAGCTGCCGTTGGTGACCGTGGTGGTGTAGGCACTTGGCTCGGAGTAGGTGTCTGTGTCTGTGTCAACAGTGAAGGTGGTCGTTGCAGTGTGTGTCTTGCCGTCTGAGTCCACGGTGGGGGAGAAGGAGATCACCTCTGTCTCTGCGGAGCTGCCGTTGGTGACCGTGGTGGTGTAGGCACTTGGCTCGGAGTAGGTGTCTGTGTCTGTGTCAACAGTGAAGGTGGTCGTTGCAGTGTGTGTCTTGCCGTCTGAGTCCACGGTGGGGGAGAAGGAGATCACCTCTGTCTCTGCGGAGCTGCCGTTGGTGACCGTGGTGGTGTAGGCACTTGGCTCGGAGTAGGTGTCTGTGTCTGTGTCAACAGTGAAGGTGGTGGTGGCAGTGTGTGTCTTGCCGTCTGAGTCCACGGTGGGGGAGAAGGAGATCACCTCTGTCTCTGCGGAGCTGCCGTTGGTGACCGTGGTGGTGTAGGCACTTGGCTCGGAGTAGGTGTCTGTGTCTGTGTCAACAGTGAAGGTGGTCGTTGCAGTGTGTGTCTTGCCGTCTGAGTCCACGGTGGGGGAGAAGGAGATCACCTCTGTCTCTGCGGAGCTGCCGTTGGTGACCGTGGTGGTGTAGGCACTTGGCTCGGAGTAGGTGTCTGTGTCTGTGTCAACAGTGAAGGTGGTGGTGGCAGTGTGTGTCTTGCCGTCTGAGTCCACGGTGGGGGAGAAGGAGATCACCTCTGTCTCTGCGGAGCTGCCGTTGGTGACCGTGGTGGTGTAGGCACTTGGCTCGGAGTAGGTGTCTGTGTCTGTGTCAACAGTGAAGGTGGTCGTTGCAGTGTGTGTCTTGCCGTCTGAGTCCACGGTGGGGGAGAAGGAGATCACCTCTGTCTCTGCGGAGCTGCCGTTGGTGACCGTGGTGGTGTAGGCACTTGGCTCGGAGTAGGTGTCTGTGTCTGTGTCAACAGTGAAGGTGGTCGTTGCAGTGTGTGTCTTGCCGTCTGAGTCCACGGTGGGGGAGAAGGAGATCACCTCTGTCTCTGCGGAGCTGCCGTTGGTGACCGTGGTGGTGTAGGCACTTGGCTCGGAGTAGGTGTCTGTGTCAGAGATGGTGAAGGTGGTGGTGGCAGTGTGTGTCTTGCCGTCTGAGTCCACGGTGGGGGAGAAGGAGATCACCTCTGTCTCTGCGGAGCTGCCGTTGGTGACCGTGGTGGTGTAGGCACTTGGCTCGGAGTAGGTGTCTGTGTCAGAGATGGTGAAGGTGGTGGTGGCAGTGTGTGTCTTGCCGTCTGAGTCCACGGTGGGGGAGAAGGAGATCACCTCTGTCTCTGCGGAGCTGCCGTTGGTGACCGTGGTGGTGTAGGCACTTGGCTCGGAGTAGGTGTCTGTGTCAGAGATGGTGAAGGTGGTGGTGGCAGTGTGTGTCTTGCCGTCTGAGTCCACGGTGGGGGAGAAGGAGATCACCTCTGTCTCTGCGGAGCTGCCGTTGGTGACCGTGGTGGTGTAGGCACTTGGCTCGGAGTAGGTGTCTGTGTCAGAGATGGTGAAGGTGGTGGTGGCAGTGTGTGTCTTGCCGTCTGAGTCCACGGTGGGGGAGAAGGAGATCACCTCTGTCTCTGCGGAGCTGCCGTTGGTGACCGTGGTGGTGTAGGCACTTGGCTCGGAGTAGGTGTCTGTGTCTGTGTCAACAGTGAAGGTGGTCGTTGCAGTGTGTGTCTTGCCGTCTGAGTCCACGGTGGGGGAGAAGGAGATCACCTCTGTCTCTGCGGAGCTGCCGTTGGTGACCGTGGTGGTGTAGGCACTTGGCTCGGAGTAGGTGTCTGTGTCTGTGTCAACAGTGAAGGTGGTCGTTGCAGTGTGTGTCTTGCCGTCTGAGTCCACGGTGGGGGAGAAGGAGATCACCTCTGTCTCTGCGGAGCTGCCGTTGGTGACCGTGGTGGTGTAGGCACTTGGCTCGGAGTAGGTGTCTGTGTCAGAGATGGTGAAGGTGGTGGTGGCAGTGTGTGTCTTGCCGTCTGAGTCCACGGTGGGGGAGAAGGAGATCACCTCTGTCTCTGCGGAGCTGCCGTTGGTGACCGTGGTGGTGTAGGCACTTGGCTCGGAGTAGGTGTCTGTGTCAGAGATGGTGAAGGTGGTGGTGGCAGTGTGTGTCTTGCCGTCTGAGTCCACGGTGGGGGAGAAGGAGATCACCTCTGTCTCTGCGGAGCTGCCGTTGGTGACCGTGGTGGTGTAGGCACTTGGCTCGGAGTAGGTGTCTGTGTCTGTGTCAACAGTGAAGGTGGTCGTTGCAGTGTGTGTCTTGCCGTCTGAGTCCACGGTGGGGGAGAAGGAGATCACCTCTGTCTCTGCGGAGCTGCCGTTGGTGACCGTGGTGGTGTAGGCACTTGGCTCGGAGTAGGTGTCTGTGTCTGTGTCAACAGTGAAGGTGGTGGTGGCAGTGTGTGTCTTGCCGTCTGAGTCCACGGTGGGGGAGAAGGAGATCACCTCTGTCTCTGCGGAGCTGCCGTTGGTGACCGTGGTGGTGTAGGCACTTGGCTCGGAGTAGGTGTCTGTGTCTGTGTCAACAGTGAAGGTGGTCGTTGCAGTGTGTGTCTTGCCGTCTGAGTCCACGGTGGGGGAGAAGGAGATCACCTCTGTCTCTGCGGAGCTGCCGTTGGTGACCGTGGTGGTGTAGGCACTTGGCTCGGAGTAGGTGTCTGTGTCTGTGTCAACAGTGAAGGTGGTCGTTGCAGTGTGTGTCTTGCCGTCTGAGTCCACGGTGGGGGAGAAGGAGATCACCTCTGTCTCTGCGGAGCTGCCGTTGGTGACCGTGGTGGTGTAGGCACTTGGCTCGGAGTAGGTGTCTGTGTCTGTGTCAACAGTGAAGGTGGTCGTTGCAGTGTGTGTCTTGCCGTCTGAGTCCACGGTGGGGGAGAAGGAGATCACCTCTGTCTCTGCGGAGCTGCCGTTGGTGACCGTGGTGGTGTAGGCACTTGGCTCGGAGTAGGTGTCTGTGTCTGTGTCAACAGTGAAGGTGGTCGTTGCAGTGTGTGTCTTGCCGTCTGAGTCCACGGTGGGGGAGAAGGAGATCACCTCTGTCTCTGCGGAGCTGCCGTTGGTGACCGTGGTGGTGTAGGCACTTGGCTCGGAGTAGGTGTCTGTGTCAGAGATGGTGAAGGTGGTGGTGGCAGTGTGTGTCTTGCCGTCTGAGTCCACGGTGGGGGAGAAGGAGATCACCTCTGTCTCTGCGGAGCTGCCGTTGGTGACCGTGGTGGTGTAGGCACTTGGCTCGGAGTAGGTGTCTGTGTCAGAGATGGTGAAGGTGGTGGTGGCAGTGTGTGTCTTGCCGTCTGAGTCCACGGTGGGGGAGAAGGAGATCACCTCTGTCTCTGCGGAGCTGCCGTTGGTGACCGTGGTGGTGTAGGCACTTGGCTCGGAGTAGGTGTCTGAGTCTGTTCCTGAGTCTGAGTCTGTGTCTGTGTCTGTGTCAACAGTGAAGGTGGTGGTGGCAGTGTGTGTCTTGCCGTCTGAGTCCACGGTGGGGGAGAAGGAGATCACCTCTGTCTCTGCGGAGCTGCCGTTGGTGACCGTGGTGGTGTAGGCACTTGGCTCGGAGTAGGTGTCTGTGTCAGAGATGGTGAAGGTGGTGGTGGCAGTGTGTGTCTTGCCGTCTGAGTCCACGGTGGGGGAGAAGGAGATCACCTCTGTCTCTGCGGAGCTGCCGTTGGTGACCGTGGTGGTGTAGGCACTTGGCTCGGAGTAGGTGTCTGTGTCTGTGTCAACAGTGAAGGTGGTCGTTGCAGTGTGTGTCTTGCCGTCTGAGTCCACGGTGGGGGAGAAGGAGATCACCTCTGTCTCTGCGGAGCTGCCGTTGGTGACCGTGGTGGTGTAGGCACTTGGCTCGGAGTAGGTGTCTGTGTCAGAGATGGTGAAGGTGGTGGTGGCAGTGTGTGTCTTGCCGTCTGAGTCCACGGTGGGGGAGAAGGAGATCACCTCTGTCTCTGCGGAGCTGCCGTTGGTGACCGTGGTGGTGTAGGCACTTGGCTCGGAGTAGGTGTCTGTGTCAGAGATGGTGAAGGTGGTGGTGGCAGTGTGTGTCTTGCCGTCTGAGTCCACGGTGGGGGAGAAGGAGATCACCTCTGTCTCTGCGGAGCTGCCGTTGGTGACCGTGGTGGTGTAGGCACTTGGCTCGGAGTAGGTGTCTGTGTCAGAGATGGTGAAGGTGGTGGTGGCAGTGTGTGTCTTGCCGTCTGAGTCCACGGTGGGGGAGAAGGAGATCACCTCTGTCTCTGCGGAGCTGCCGTTGGTGACCGTGGTGGTGTAGGCACTTGGCTCGGAGTAGGTGTCTGTGTCTGTGTCAACAGTGAAGGTGGTCGTTGCAGTGTGTGTCTTGCCGTCTGAGTCCACGGTGGGGGAGAAGGAGATCACCTCTGTCTCTGCGGAGCTGCCGTTGGTGACCGTGGTGGTGTAGGCACTTGGCTCGGAGTAGGTGTCTGTGTCTGTGTCAACAGTGAAGGTGGTCGTTGCAGTGTGTGTCTTGCCGTCTGAGTCCACGGTGGGGGAGAAGGAGATCACCTCTGTCTCTGCGGAGCTGCCGTTGGTGACCGTGGTGGTGTAGGCACTTGGCTCGGAGTAGGTGTCTGTGTCTGTGTCAACAGTGAAGGTGGTGGTGGCAGTGTGTGTCTTGCCGTCTGAGTCCACGGTGGGGGAGAAGGAGATCACCTCTGTCTCTGCGGAGCTGCCGTTGGTGACCGTGGTGGTGTAGGCACTTGGCTCGGAGTAGGTGTCTGTGTCTGTGTCAACAGTGAAGGTGGTCGTTGCAGTGTGTGTCTTGCCGTCTGAGTCCACGGTGGGGGAGAAGGAGATCACCTCTGTCTCTGCGGAGCTGCCGTTGGTGACCGTGGTGGTGTAGGCACTTGGCTCGGAGTAGGTGTCTGTGTCTGTGTCAACAGTGAAGGTGGTGGTGGCAGTGTGTGTCTTGCCGTCTGAGTCCACGGTGGGGGAGAAGGAGATCACCTCTGTCTCTGCGGAGCTGCCGTTGGTGACCGTGGTGGTGTAGGCACTTGGCTCGGAGTAGGTGTCTGTGTCTGTGTCAACAGTGAAGGTGGTCGTTGCAGTGTGTGTCTTGCCGTCTGAGTCCACGGTGGGGGAGAAGGAGATCACCTCTGTCTCTGCGGAGCTGCCGTTGGTGACCGTGGTGGTGTAGGCACTTGGCTCGGAGTAGGTGTCTGTGTCTGTGTCAACAGTGAAGGTGGTCGTTGCAGTGTGTGTCTTGCCGTCTGAGTCCACGGTGGGGGAGAAGGAGATCACCTCTGTCTCTGCGGAGCTGCCGTTGGTGACCGTGGTGGTGTAGGCACTTGGCTCGGAGTAGGTGTCTGTGTCAGAGATGGTGAAGGTGGTGGTGGCAGTGTGTGTCTTGCCGTCTGAGTCCACGGTGGGGGAGAAGGAGATCACCTCTGTCTCTGCGGAGCTGCCGTTGGTGACCGTGGTGGTGTAGGCACTTGGCTCGGAGTAGGTGTCTGTGTCAGAGATGGTGAAGGTGGTGGTGGCAGTGTGTGTCTTGCCGTCTGAGTCCACGGTGGGGGAGAAGGAGATCACCTCTGTCTCTGCGGAGCTGCCGTTGGTGACCGTGGTGGTGTAGGCACTTGGCTCGGAGTAGGTGTCTGTGTCAGAGATGGTGAAGGTGGTGGTGGCAGTGTGTGTCTTGCCGTCTGAGTCCACGGTGGGGGAGAAGGAGATCACCTCTGTCTCTGCGGAGCTGCCGTTGGTGACCGTGGTGGTGTAGGCACTTGGCTCGGAGTAGGTGTCTGTGTCAGAGATGGTGAAGGTGGTGGTGGCAGTGTGTGTCTTGCCGTCTGAGTCCACGGTGGGGGAGAAGGAGATCACCTCTGTCTCTGCGGAGCTGCCGTTGGTGACCGTGGTGGTGTAGGCACTTGGCTCGGAGTAGGTGTCTGTGTCTGTGTCAACAGTGAAGGTGGTCGTTGCAGTGTGTGTCTTGCCGTCTGAGTCCACGGTGGGGGAGAAGGAGATCACCTCTGTCTCTGCGGAGCTGCCGTTGGTGACCGTGGTGGTGTAGGCACTTGGCTCGGAGTAGGTGTCTGTGTCTGTGTCAACAGTGAAGGTGGTCGTTGCAGTGTGTGTCTTGCCGTCTGAGTCCACGGTGGGGGAGAAGGAGATCACCTCTGTCTCTGCGGAGCTGCCGTTGGTGACCGTGGTGGTGTAGGCACTTGGCTCGGAGTAGGTGTCTGTGTCAGAGATGGTGAAGGTGGTGGTGGCAGTGTGTGTCTTGCCGTCTGAGTCCACGGTGGGGGAGAAGGAGATCACCTCTGTCTCTGCGGAGCTGCCGTTGGTGACCGTGGTGGTGTAGGCACTTGGCTCGGAGTAGGTGTCTGTGTCAGAGATGGTGAAGGTGGTGGTGGCAGTGTGTGTCTTGCCGTCTGAGTCCACGGTGGGGGAGAAGGAGATCACCTCTGTCTCTGCGGAGCTGCCGTTGGTGACCGTGGTGGTGTAGGCACTTGGCTCGGAGTAGGTGTCTGTGTCTGTGTCAACAGTGAAGGTGGTCGTTGCAGTGTGTGTCTTGCCGTCTGAGTCCACGGTGGGGGAGAAGGAGATCACCTCTGTCTCTGCGGAGCTGCCGTTGGTGACCGTGGTGGTGTAGGCACTTGGCTCGGAGTAGGTGTCTGTGTCTGTGTCAACAGTGAAGGTGGTGGTGGCAGTGTGTGTCTTGCCGTCTGAGTCCACGGTGGGGGAGAAGGAGATCACCTCTGTCTCTGCGGAGCTGCCGTTGGTGACCGTGGTGGTGTAGGCACTTGGCTCGGAGTAGGTGTCTGTGTCTGTGTCAACAGTGAAGGTGGTCGTTGCAGTGTGTGTCTTGCCGTCTGAGTCCACGGTGGGGGAGAAGGAGATCACCTCTGTCTCTGCGGAGCTGCCGTTGGTGACCGTGGTGGTGTAGGCACTTGGCTCGGAGTAGGTGTCTGTGTCTGTGTCAACAGTGAAGGTGGTCGTTGCAGTGTGTGTCTTGCCGTCTGAGTCCACGGTGGGGGAGAAGGAGATCACCTCTGTCTCTGCGGAGCTGCCGTTGGTGACCGTGGTGGTGTAGGCACTTGGCTCGGAGTAGGTGTCTGTGTCTGTGTCAACAGTGAAGGTGGTCGTTGCAGTGTGTGTCTTGCCGTCTGAGTCCACGGTGGGGGAGAAGGAGATCACCTCTGTCTCTGCGGAGCTGCCGTTGGTGACCGTGGTGGTGTAGGCACTTGGCTCGGAGTAGGTGTCTGTGTCTGTGTCAACAGTGAAGGTGGTCGTTGCAGTGTGTGTCTTGCCGTCTGAGTCCACGGTGGGGGAGAAGGAGATCACCTCTGTCTCTGCGGAGCTGCCGTTGGTGACCGTGGTGGTGTAGGCACTTGGCTCGGAGTAGGTGTCTGTGTCAGAGATGGTGAAGGTGGTGGTGGCAGTGTGTGTCTTGCCGTCTGAGTCCACGGTGGGGGAGAAGGAGATCACCTCTGTCTCTGCGGAGCTGCCGTTGGTGACCGTGGTGGTGTAGGCACTTGGCTCGGAGTAGGTGTCTGTGTCTGTGTCAACAGTGAAGGTGGTCGTTGCAGTGTGTGTCTTGCCGTCTGAGTCCACGGTGGGGGAGAAGGAGATCACCTCTGTCTCTGCGGAGCTGCCGTTGGTGACCGTGGTGGTGTAGGCACTTGGCTCGGAGTAGGTGTCTGTGTCTGTGTCAACAGTGAAGGTGGTCGTTGCAGTGTGTGTCTTGCCGTCTGAGTCCACGGTGGGGGAGAAGGAGATCACCTCTGTCTCTGCGGAGCTGCCGTTGGTGACCGTGGTGGTGTAGGCACTTGGCTCGGAGTAGGTGTCTGTGTCAGAGATGGTGAAGGTGGTGGTGGCAGTGTGTGTCTTGCCGTCTGAGTCCACGGTGGGGGAGAAGGAGATCACCTCTGTCTCTGCGGAGCTGCCGTTGGTGACCGTGGTGGTGTAGGCACTTGGCTCGGAGTAGGTGTCTGTGTCAGAGATGGTGAAGGTGGTGGTGGCAGTGTGTGTCTTGCCGTCTGAGTCCACGGTGGGGGAGAAGGAGATCACCTCTGTCTCTGCGGAGCTGCCGTTGGTGACCGTGGTGGTGTAGGCACTTGGCTCGGAGTAGGTGTCTGTGTCAGAGATGGTGAAGGTGGTGGTGGCAGTGTGTGTCTTGCCGTCTGAGTCCACGGTGGGGGAGAAGGAGATCACCTCTGTCTCTGCGGAGCTGCCGTTGGTGACCGTGGTGGTGTAGGCACTTGGCTCGGAGTAGGTGTCTGTGTCAGAGATGGTGAAGGTGGTGGTGGCAGTGTGTGTCTTGCCGTCTGAGTCCACGGTGGGGGAGAAGGAGATCACCTCTGTCTCTGCGGAGCTGCCGTTGGTGACCGTGGTGGTGTAGGCACTTGGCTCGGAGTAGGTGTCTGTGTCTGTGTCAACAGTGAAGGTGGTCGTTGCAGTGTGTGTCTTGCCGTCTGAGTCCACGGTGGGGGAGAAGGAGATCACCTCTGTCTCTGCGGAGCTGCCGTTGGTGACCGTGGTGGTGTAGGCACTTGGCTCGGAGTAGGTGTCTGTGTCTGTGTCAACAGTGAAGGTGGTCGTTGCAGTGTGTGTCTTGCCGTCTGAGTCCACGGTGGGGGAGAAGGAGATCACCTCTGTCTCTGCGGAGCTGCCGTTGGTGACCGTGGTGGTGTAGGCACTTGGCTCGGAGTAGGTGTCTGTGTCTGTGTCAACAGTGAAGGTGGTCGTTGCAGTGTGTGTCTTGCCGTCTGAGTCCACGGTGGGGGAGAAGGAGATCACCTCTGTCTCTGCGGAGCTGCCGTTGGTGACCGTGGTGGTGTAGGCACTTGGCTCGGAGTAGGTGTCTGTGTCTGTGTCAACAGTGAAGGTGGTCGTTGCAGTGTGTGTCTTGCCGTCTGAGTCCACGGTGGGGGAGAAGGAGATCACCTCTGTCTCTGCGGAGCTGCCGTTGGTGACCGTGGTGGTGTAGGCACTTGGCTCGGAGTAGGTGTCTGTGTCAGAGATGGTGAAGGTGGTGGTGGCAGTGTGTGTCTTGCCGTCTGAGTCCACGGTGGGGGAGAAGGAGATCACCTCTGTCTCTGCGGAGCTGCCGTTGGTGACCGTGGTGGTGTAGGCACTTGGCTCGGAGTAGGTGTCTGTGTCAGAGATGGTGAAGGTGGTGGTGGCAGTGTGTGTCTTGCCGTCTGAGTCCACGGTGGGGGAGAAGGAGATCACCTCTGTCTCTGCGGAGCTGCCGTTGGTGACCGTGGTGGTGTAGGCACTTGGCTCGGAGTAGGTGTCTGTGTCAGAGATGGTGAAGGTGGTGGTGGCAGTGTGTGTCTTGCCGTCTGAGTCCACGGTGGGGGAGAAGGAGATCACCTCTGTCTCTGCGGAGCTGCCGTTGGTGACCGTGGTGGTGTAGGCACTTGGCTCGGAGTAGGTGTCTGTGTCAGAGATGGTGAAGGTGGTGGTGGCAGTGTGTGTCTTGCCGTCTGAGTCCACGGTGGGGGAGAAGGAGATCACCTCTGTCTCTGCGGAGCTGCCGTTGGTGACCGTGGTGGTGTAGGCACTTGGCTCGGAGTAGGTGTCTGTGTCTGTGTCAACAGTGAAGGTGGTGGTTGCAGTGTGTGTCTTGCCGTCTGAGTCCACGGTGGGGGAGAAGGAGATCACCTCTGTCTCTGCGGAGCTGCCGTTGGTGACCGTGGTGGTGTAGGCACTTGGCTCGGAGTAGGTGTCTGTGTCTGTGTCAACAGTGAAGGTGGTCGTTGCAGTGTGTGTCTTGCCGTCTGAGTCCACGGTGGGGGAGAAGGAGATCACCTCTGTCTCTGCGGAGCTGCCGTTGGTGACCGTGGTGGTGTAGGCACTTGGCTCGGAGTAGGTGTCTGTGTCTGTGTCAACAGTGAAGGTGGTCGTTGCAGTGTGTGTCTTGCCGTCTGAGTCCACGGTGGGGGAGAAGGAGATCACCTCTGTCTCTGCGGAGCTGCCGTTGGTGACCGTGGTGGTGTAGGCACTTGGCTCGGAGTAGGTGTCTGTGTCTGTGTCAACAGTGAAGGTGGTCGTTGCAGTGTGTGTCTTGCCGTCTGAGTCCACGGTGGGGGAGAAGGAGATCACCTCTGTCTCTGCGGAGCTGCCGTTGGTGACCGTGGTGGTGTAGGCACTTGGCTCGGAGTAGGTGTCTGTGTCTGTGTCAACAGTGAAGGTGGTCGTTGCAGTGTGTGTCTTGCCGTCTGAGTCCACGGTGGGGGAGAAGGAGATCACCTCTGTCTCTGCGGAGCTGCCGTTGGTGACCGTGGTGGTGTAGGCACTTGGCTCGGAGTAGGTGTCTGTGTCAGAGATGGTGAAGGTGGTGGTGGCAGTGTGTGTCTTGCCGTCTGAGTCCACGGTGGGGGAGAAGGAGATCACCTCTGTCTCTGCGGAGCTGCCGTTGGTGACCGTGGTGGTGTAGGCACTTGGCTCGGAGTAGGTGTCTGTGTCTGTGTCAACAGTGAAGGTGGTCGTTGCAGTGTGTGTCTTGCCGTCTGAGTCCACGGTGGGGGAGAAGGAGATCACCTCTGTCTCTGCGGAGCTGCCGTTGGTGACCGTGGTGGTGTAGGCACTTGGCTCGGAGTAGGTGTCTGTGTCTGTGTCAACAGTGAAGGTGGTCGTTGCAGTGTGTGTCTTGCCGTCTGAGTCCACGGTGGGGGAGAAGGAGATCACCTCTGTCTCTGCGGAGCTGCCGTTGGTGACCGTGGTGGTGTAGGCACTTGGCTCGGAGTAGGTGTCTGTGTCAGAGATGGTGAAGGTGGTGGTGGCAGTGTGTGTCTTGCCGTCTGAGTCCACGGTGGGGGAGAAGGAGATCACCTCTGTCTCTGCGGAGCTGCCGTTGGTGACCGTGGTGGTGTAGGCACTTGGCTCGGAGTAGGTGTCTGTGTCAGAGATGGTGAAGGTGGTGGTGGCAGTGTGTGTCTTGCCGTCTGAGTCCACGGTGGGGGAGAAGGAGATCACCTCTGTCTCTGCGGAGCTGCCGTTGGTGACCGTGGTGGTGTAGGCACTTGGCTCGGAGTAGGTGTCTGTGTCAGTGATGGTGAAGGTGGTGGTGGCAGTGTGTGTCTTGCCGTCTGAGTCCACGGTGGGGGAGAAGGAGATCACCTCTGTCTCTGCGGAGCTGCCGTTGGTGACCGTGGTGGTGTAGGCACTTGGCTCGGAGTAGGTGTCTGTGTCAGAGATGGTGAAGGTGGTGGTGGCAGTGTGTGTCTTGCCGTCTGAGTCCACGGTGGGGGAGAAGGAGATCACCTCTGTCTCTGCGGAGCTGCCGTTGGTGACCGTGGTGGTGTAGGCACTTGGCTCGGAGTAGGTGTCTGTGTCAGAGATGGTGAAGGTGGTGGTGGCAGTGTGTGTCTTGCCGTCTGAGTCCACGGTGGGGGAGAAGGAGATCACCTCTGTCTCTGCGGAGCTGCCGTTGGTGACCGTGGTGGTGTAGGCACTTGGCTCGGAGTAGGTGTCTGTGTCTGTGTCAACAGTGAAGGTGGTGGTGGCAGTGTGTGTCTTGCCGTCTGAGTCCACGGTGGGGGAGAAGGAGATCACCTCTGTCTCTGCGGAGCTGCCGTTGGTGACCGTGGTGGTGTAGGCACTTGGCTCGGAGTAGGTGTCTGTGTCAGAGATGGTGAAGGTGGTGGTGGCAGTGTGTGTCTTGCCGTCTGAGTCCACGGTGGGGGAGAAGGAGATCACCTCTGTCTCTGCGGAGCTGCCGTTGGTGACCGTGGTGGTGTAGGCACTTGGCTCGGAGTAGGTGTCTGTGTCTGTGTCAACAGTGAAGGTGGTCGTTGCAGTGTGTGTCTTGCCGTCTGAGTCCACGGTGGGGGAGAAGGAGATCACCTCTGTCTCTGCGGAGCTGCCGTTGGTGACCGTGGTGGTGTAGGCACTTGGCTCGGAGTAGGTGTCTGTGTCAGAGATGGTGAAGGTGGTGGTGGCAGTGTGTGTCTTGCCGTCTGAGTCCACGGTGGGGGAGAAGGAGATCACCTCTGTCTCTGCGGAGCTGCCGTTGGTGACCGTGGTGGTGTAGGCACTTGGCTCGGAGTAGGTGTCTGTGTCTGTGTCAACAGTGAAGGTGGTCGTTGCAGTGTGTGTCTTGCCGTCTGAGTCCACGGTGGGGGAGAAGGAGATCACCTCTGTCTCTGCGGAGCTGCCGTTGGTGACCGTGGTGGTGTAGGCACTTGGCTCGGAGTAGGTGTCTGTGTCTGTGTCAACAGTGAAGGTGGTGGTGGCAGTGTGTGTCTTGCCGTCTGAGTCCACGGTGGGGGAGAAGGAGATCACCTCTGTCTCTGCGGAGCTGCCGTTGGTGACCGTGGTGGTGTAGGCACTTGGCTCGGAGTAGGTGTCTGTGTCTGTGTCAACAGTGAAGGTGGTCGTTGCAGTGTGTGTCTTGCCGTCTGAGTCCACGGTGGGGGAGAAGGAGATCACCTCTGTCTCTGCGGAGCTGCCGTTGGTGACCGTGGTGGTGTAGGCACTTGGCTCGGAGTAGGTGTCTGTGTCAGAGATGGTGAAGGTGGTGGTGGCAGTGTGTGTCTTGCCGTCTGAGTCCACGGTGGGGGAGAAGGAGATCACCTCTGTCTCTGCGGAGCTGCCGTTGGTGACCGTGGTGGTGTAGGCACTTGGCTCGGAGTAGGTGTCTGTGTCAGAGATGGTGAAGGTGGTGGTGGCAGTGTGTGTCTTGCCGTCTGAGTCCACGGTGGGGGAGAAGGAGATCACCTCTGTCTCTGCGGAGCTGCCGTTGGTGACCGTGGTGGTGTAGGCACTTGGCTCGGAGTAGGTGTCTGTGTCAGAGATGGTGAAGGTGGTGGTGGCAGTGTGTGTCTTGCCGTCTGAGTCCACGGTGGGGGAGAAGGAGATCACCTCTGTCTCTGCGGAGCTGCCGTTGGTGACCGTGGTGGTGTAGGCACTTGGCTCGGAGTAGGTGTCTGTGTCAGAGATGGTGAAGGTGGTGGTGGCAGTGTGTGTCTTGCCGTCTGAGTCCACGGTGGGGGAGAAGGAGATCACCTCTGTCTCTGCGGAGCTGCCGTTGGTGACCGTGGTGGTGTAGGCACTTGGCTCGGAGTAGGTGTCTGTGTCTGTGTCAACAGTGAAGGTGGTCGTTGCAGTGTGTGTCTTGCCGTCTGAGTCCACGGTGGGGGAGAAGGAGATCACCTCTGTCTCTGCGGAGCTGCCGTTGGTGACCGTGGTGGTGTAGGCACTTGGCTCGGAGTAGGTGTCTGTGTCAGAGATGGTGAAGGTGGTGGTGGCAGTGTGTGTCTTGCCGTCTGAGTCCACGGTGGGGGAGAAGGAGATCACCTCTGTCTCTGCGGAGCTGCCGTTGGTGACCGTGGTGGTGTAGGCACTTGGCTCGGAGTAGGTGTCTGTGTCAGAGATGGTGAAGGTGGTGGTGGCAGTGTGTGTCTTGCCGTCTGAGTCCACGGTGGGGGAGAAGGAGATCACCTCTGTCTCTGCGGAGCTGCCGTTGGTGACCGTGGTGGTGTAGGCACTTGGCTCGGAGTAGGTGTCTGTGTCTGTGTCAACAGTGAAGGTGGTGGTGGCAGTGTGTGTCTTGCCGTCTGAGTCCACGGTGGGGGAGAAGGAGATCACCTCTGTCTCTGCGGAGCTGCCGTTGGTGACCGTGGTGGTGTAGGCACTTGGCTCGGAGTAGGTGTCTGTGTCAGAGATGGTGAAGGTGGTGGTGGCAGTGTGTGTCTTGCCGTCTGAGTCCACGGTGGGGGAGAAGGAGATCACCTCTGTCTCTGCGGAGCTGCCGTTGGTGACCGTGGTGGTGTAGGCACTTGGCTCGGAGTAGGTGTCTGTGTCTGTGTCAACAGTGAAGGTGGTGGTGGCAGTGTGTGTCTTGCCGTCTGAGTCCACGGTGGGGGAGAAGGAGATCACCTCTGTCTCTGCGGAGCTGCCGTTGGTGACCGTGGTGGTGTAGGCACTTGGCTCGGAGTAGGTGTCTGTGTCAGAGATGGTGAAGGTGGTGGTGGCAGTGTGTGTCTTGCCGTCTGAGTCCACGGTGGGGGAGAAGGAGATCACCTCTGTCTCTGCGGAGCTGCCGTTGGTGACCGTGGTGGTGTAGGCACTTGGCTCGGAGTAGGTGTCTGTGTCTGTGTCAACAGTGAAGGTGGTGGTGGCAGTGTGTGTCTTGCCGTCTGAGTCCACGGTGGGGGAGAAGGAGATCACCTCTGTCTCTGCGGAGCTGCCGTTGGTGACCGTGGTGGTGTAGGCACTTGGCTCGGAGTAGGTGTCTGTGTCGGTGATGGTGAAGGTGGTGGTGGCAGTGTGTGTCTTGCCGTCTGAGTCCACGGTGGGGGAGAAGGAGATCACCTCTGTCTCTGCGGAGCTGCCGTTGGTGACCGTGGTGGTGTAGGCACTTGGCTCGGAGTAGGTGTCTGTGTCGGTGATGGTGAAGGTGGTGGTGGCAGTGTGTGTCTTGCCGTCTGAGTCCACGGTGGGGGAGAAGGAGATCACCTCTGTCTCTGCGGAGCTGCCGTTGGTGACCGTGGTGGTGTAGGCACTTGGCTCGGAGTAGGTGTCTGTGTCGGTGATGGTGAAGGTGGTGGTGGCAGTGTGTGTCTTGCCGTCTGAGTCCACGGTGGGGGAGAAGGAGATCACCTCTGTCTCTGCGGAGCTGCCGTTGGTGACCGTGGTGGTGTAGGCACTTGGCTCGGAGTAGGTGTCTGTGTCAGTGATGGTGAAGGTGGTGGTGGCAGTGTGTGTCTTGCCGTCTGAGTCCACGGTGGGGGAGAAGGAGATCACCTCTGTCTCTGCGGAGCTGCCGTTGGTGACCGTGGTGGTGTAGGCACTTGGCTCGGAGTAGGTGCCTGTGTCAGTGATGGTGAAGGTGGTGGTGGCAGTGTGTGTCTTGCCGTCTGAGTCCACGGTGGGGGAGAAGGAGATCACCTCTGTCTCTGCGGAGCTGCCGTTGGTGACCGTGGTGGTGTAGGCACTTGGCTCGGAGTAGGTGTCTGTGTCGGTGATGGTGAAGGTGGTGGTGGCAGTGTGTGTCTTGCCGTCTGAGTCCACGGTGGGGGAGAAGGAGATCACCTCTGTCTCTGCGGAGCTGCCGTTGGTGACCGTGGTGGTGTAGGCACTTGGCTCGGAGTAGGTGTCTGTGTCTGTGTCAACAGTGAAGGTGGTGGTGGCAGTGTGTGTCTTGCCGTCTGAGTCCACGGTGGGGGAGAAGGAGATCACCTCTGTCTCTGCGGAGCTGCCGTTGGTGACCGTGGTGGTGTAGGCACTTGGCTCGGAGTAGGTGTCTGTGTCAGTGATGGTGAAGGTGGTGGTGGCAGTGTGTGTCTTGCCGTCTGAGTCCACGGTGGGGGAGAAGGAGATCACCTCTGTCTCTGCGGAGCTGCCGTTGGTGACCGTGGTGGTGTAGGCACTTGGCTCGGAGTAGGTGTCTGTGTCAGTGATGGTGAAGGTGGTGGTGGCAGTGTGTGTCTTGCCGTCTGAGTCCACGGTGGGGGAGAAGGAGATCACCTCTGTCTCTGCGGAGCTGCCGTTGGTGACCGTGGTGGTGTAGGCACTTGGCTCGGAGTAGGTGTCTGTGTCGGTGATGGTGAAGGTGGTGGTGGCAGTGTGTGTCTTGCCGTCTGAGTCCACGGTGGGGGAGAAGGAGATCACCTCTGTCTCTGCGGAGCTGCCGTTGGTGACCGTGGTGGTGTAGGCACTTGGCTCGGAGTAGGTGTCTGTGTCAGTGATGGTGAAGGTGGTGGTGGCAGTGTGTGTCTTGCCGTCTGAGTCCACGGTGGGGGAGAAGGAGATCACCTCTGTCTCTGCGGAGCTGCCGTTGGTGACCGTGGTGGTGTAGGCACTTGGCTCGGAGTAGGTGTCTGTGTCAGTGATGGTGAAGGTGGTGGTGGCAGTGTGTGTCTTGCCGTCTGAGTCCACGGTGGGGGAGAAGGAGATCACCTCTGTCTCTGCGGAGCTGCCGTTGGTGACCGTGGTGGTGTAGGCACTTGGCTCGGAGTAGGTGTCTGTGTCAGTGATGGTGAAGGTGGTGGTGGCAGTGTGTGTCTTGCCGTCTGAGTCCACGGTGGGGGAGAAGGAGATCACCTCTGTCTCTGCGGAGCTGCCGTTGGTGACCGTGGTGGTGTAGGCACTTGGCTCGGAGTAGGTGTCTGTGTCAGTGATGGTGAAGGTGGTGGTGGCAGTGTGTGTCTTGCCGTCTGAGTCCACGGTGGGGGAGAAGGAGATCACCTCTGTCTCTGCGGAGCTGCCGTTGGTGACCGTGGTGGTGTAGGCACTTGGCTCGGAGTAGGTGTCTGTGTCAGTGATGGTGAAGGTGGTGGTGGCAGTGTGTGTCTTGCCGTCTGAGTCCACGGTGGGGGAGAAGGAGATCACCTCTGTCTCTGCGGAGCTGCCGTTGGTGACCGTGGTGGTGTAGGCACTTGGCTCGGAGTAGGTGTCTGTGTCGGTGATGGTGAAGGTGGTGGTGGCAGTGTGTGTCTTGCCGTCTGAGTCCACGGTGGGGGAGAAGGAGATCACCTCTGTCTCTGCGGAGCTGCCGTTGGTGACCGTGGTGGTGTAGGCACTTGGCTCGGAGTAGGTGTCTGTGTCAGTGATGGTGAAGGTGGTGGTGGCAGTGTGTGTCTTGCCGTCTGAGTCCACGGTGGGGGAGAAGGAGATCACCTCTGTCTCTGCGGAGCTGCCGTTGGTGACCGTGGTGGTGTAGGCACTTGGCTCGGAGTAGGTGTCTGTGTCAGTGATGGTGAAGGTGGTGGTGGCAGTGTGTGTCTTGCCGTCTGAGTCCACGGTGGGGGAGAAGGAGATCACCTCTGTCTCTGCGGAGCTGCCGTTGGTGACCGTGGTGGTGTAGGCACTTGGCTCGGAGTAGGTGTCTGTGTCGGTGATGGTGAAGGTGGTGGTGGCAGTGTGTGTCTTGCCGTCTGAGTCCACGGTGGGGGAGAAGGAGATCACCTCTGTCTCTGCGGAGCTGCCGTTGGTGACCGTGGTGGTGTAGGCACTTGGCTCGGAGTAGGTGTCTGTGTCAGTGATGGTGAAGGTGGTGGTGGCAGTGTGTGTCTTGCCGTCTGAGTCCACGGTGGGGGAGAAGGAGATCACCTCTGTCTCTGCGGAGCTGCCGTTGGTGACCGTGGTGGTGTAGGCACTTGGCTCGGAGTAGGTGTCTGTGTCTGTGTCAACAGTGAAGGTGGTGGTGGCAGTGTGTGTCTTGCCGTCCGCGTCCACGGTGGGGGAGAAGGAGATCACCTCTGTCTCTGCGGAGCTGCCGTTGGTGACCGTGGTGGTGTAGGCACTTGGCTCGGAGTAGGTGTCTGTGTCAGAGATGGTGAAGGTGGTGGTGGCAGTGTGTGTCTTGCCGTCTGAGTCCACGGTGGGGGAGAAGGAGATCACCTCTGTCTCTGCGGAGCTGCCGTTGGTGACCGTGGTGGTGTAGGCACTTGGCTCGGAGTAGGTGTCTGTGTCTGTGTCAACAGTGAAGGTGGTCGTTGCAGTGTGTGTCTTGCCGTCTGAGTCCACGGTGGGGGAGAAGGAGATCACCTCTGTCTCTGCGGAGCTGCCGTTGGTGACCGTGGTGGTGTAGGCACTTGGCTCGGAGTAGGTGTCTGTGTCAGAGATGGTGAAGGTGGTGGTGGCAGTGTGTGTCTTGCCGTCTGAGTCCACGGTGGGGGAGAAGGAGATCACCTCTGTCTCTGCGGAGCTGCCGTTGGTGACCGTGGTGGTGTAGGCACTTGGCTCGGAGTAGGTGTCTGTGTCAGAGATGGTGAAGGTGGTGGTGGCAGTGTGTGTCTTGCCGTCTGAGTCCACGGTGGGGGAGAAGGAGATCACCTCTGTCTCTGCGGAGCTGCCGTTGGTGACCGTGGTGGTGTAGGCACTTGGCTCGGAGTAGGTGTCTGTGTCAGAGATGGTGAAGGTGGTGGTGGCAGTGTGTGTCTTGCCGTCTGAGTCCACGGTGGGGGAGAAGGAGATCACCTCTGTCTCTGCGGAGCTGCCGTTGGTGACCGTGGTGGTGTAGGCACTTGGCTCGGAGTAGGTCTCTGTGTCAGAGATGGTGAAGGTGGTGGTGGCAGTGTGTGTCTTGCCGTCTGAGTCCACGGTGGGGGAGAAGGAGATCACCCCTGTTTCTGTTAATGTACTATATCTAATTGTTGTTGTATATGGACTAGGTTCCGTAAATGCTGGTAGTACCACCATGATTATTATTTCAGGTATTGTAAATCCATTAGAATCTGTGGTTTGTGTATAAATAGTAGATATAGTAGATGTGTAGTTTACAGGTGCATATGATGTTGATGTTGTTGTGCATGTGCTGGGTTTGGTAGATATGGGTACGATCACTACATATATCACTTCTTGTACAGTAGCACCATCCGAATCTGTAGTTTCTAAATGAAGTGTTTGCATTGTCGTAGTGAAGTCGATTGATCCCGAAAGATAGGATGTTGATGTTATAGTGGTTGGGTTGGGTTTAGTGGATTCTGGCACGATTATTACAATTCTTTCTTCTGGTATAATAGCCCCATCAGGAGCCGTAGTTGTCAGATAAATTGTTTCAAACGTCGTTGTGTAGGTTATTGCTGCAGTAACATAGGATGTTAATGTTATAGTGGCGGGAGTGTGTTCTGTAAACATTGGTACGATCACTACATATATCACTTCTTGTACAGTAGCACCATCCGAATCTGTAGTTTCTAAATGAAGTGTTTGAAGTGTCGTAGTGTAGTCAATTGGTCCCGAAGCATAGGATGTTGATGTTATAGTGGCGGGAGTGTGTTCTGTAAACATTGGTACGATCACTACATATATCACTTCTTGTACAGTAGCACCATCCGAATCTGTAGTTTCTAAATGAAGTGTTTGAAGTGTCGTAGTGTAGTCGATTGGTCCCGAAGCATAGGATGTTGATGTTATAGTGGCGGGAGTGTGTTCTGTAAACATTGGTACGATCACTACATATATCACTTCTTGTACAGTAGCACCATCCGAATCTGTAGTTTCTAAATGAAGTGTTTGAAGTGTCGTAGTGTAGTCGATTGGTCCCGAAGCATAGGATGTTGATGTTATAGTGGCGGGAGTGTGTTCTGTAAACATTGGTACGATCACTACATATATCACTTCTTGTACAGTAGCACCATCCGAATCTGTAGTTTCTAAATGAAGTGTTTGAAGTGTCGTAGTGTAGTCGATTGGTCCCGAAGCATAGGATGTTGATGTTATAGTGGCGGGAGTGTGTTCTGTAAACATTGGTACGATCACTACATATATCACTTCTTGTACAGTAGCACCATCCGAATCTGTAGTTTCTAAATGAAGTGTTTGAAGTGTCGTAGTGTAGTCGATTGGTCCCGAAGCATAGGATGTTGATGTTATAGTGACTGGACTGGGTTTGGTAGATATTGGTACACATGAAGAATCTGCTGGATTAAAAAATGAATCACTAGAACATTGAATGAATGAAGTAGGACCACAAGGTACATCAATAAAGTATGTCGTCTTAATTATGGGTAACTGAGCGGGAACCTGACTAATAGTATGATACTCTGTACTGTATGTCTTTGTAGCAGATCCGGTGCCACACCTAGTGACATATTTTATGTTAGCAGGACATCCTTGTGGTTCATCTGCTATATGGAACAAGTAGGGTTCCAGATCATATATATAGGCTCCACCAGTCGTGAAGCGGAATATGAATTGTGCAGCCCAATCGTGATTATTGTAAAACAGGCGGATAGGATAATATGTATCTTTTTCGAGATAAAAACTAGAGGTCTGCGGCCCTGCACCGTTGTCAAAAAGTGACCACAGTTGATACTCACCAAAATTATCAGCCGAACTGCCATATCTGCAACAATCGAAAGCATTTCCAGCTCCGAAGTTCATGTACAATAAAGCATCAGCCATCATCCTAAAAGTGTGTATACCAGAAACTAAAGGTTTGAAATAGCCGTAAAGTAGCATAGTGAAGTTTGTAATTGCGAATTCTGAATTATAATTGTATGATTTTGGTAGCGTTCCTTGTTCTAGTCTACAACTAGGAACATCAGGTACTATAGTAAATTCCAAGTTACCCGTTACACCTTGAACAGTTGCAATTCGGCGATGCTTCTTATAACCAAAACGAGGATAATTGACATCCTGGTAAGCTAAATCCCAACATTGCTTTTCTATTATGTCATTGGCCCTACAGGTAAAAATATCAGTTCCAGGGCATTTCACGTACCAATTAATGTACGGATATTCATAGAGTTCCATTGTCAAACCTTTAGCTATTTGAGCATTATGAGGAGCACATCCTAATGGATATGAATTTTGACCGAATGCTGTAAAGGCACTTGATAAAATTATTAATAATAATAAGAATCGTTTCATAAGTGTATTGTTCTTTCAGTCTCTATTTTTTTTTCCAATTATTTACTATATTTTCTCTTTGAATTTTTTTTTTTATAGTTCTATTAAGTACATATACATTGAAAAGCAAGACAAAATTTTGTTTATATTTTTGTGGAATAGAATTTTAAATACAAAAGTGTTGAAGTTGGCCCACTTATCTTTTTAACCACATATTTATAATAGTACTTCCAGTATCTATAAACCCAGTGATTTAATATTTGACGCACCAATTGAAGTTATTTATCTTCTTTTGTTTGATACGGCTTTATCTTCAAAGTTGACTTACTCATCTTCTATCTTTTATTTTTTGATGTGTTTTTGTGCTGGAATATAAAAGCAGTTCAATCCACGTCATTTACTTATTTGGACCCCCAACCTAAATTTGAGCCCCAAACAACCTTAAATCCGATAGGTATTATAGTAAATGCAGCGGTATTTGCTTGTTTTTCATTGGACTAAAGGCAATAAATTTTAAGGCTGCATATAATCAAACTTGATAATAAAATTCATTATGAGACTACTTTTTTCATCATGTGTTAGGATTTGTGAAAGAATTTATGATATCTGTTTGGGTAGTACGAGCTTCTGAATAATCTTAGACATCAGAGTGAAAATTTACTAAAATTTCATTTTACATAATTGCGCCGCGAAACAAAAAACAACAGCTTATGTATATATGGGTGAAACCCAAGAGGATCTAAAACTCGATAAATGTGTATAATTGTTGTTAATCGAGTTTTGAATGCACGCGATTTTTCTACATATTTTTTTTGTTAGTATTTTGTTCCAAATTTATTAGTGAATAGGTAGAGTTATATTTATGATAGAGTTTATATTACTGTAGTTGATTAGTATATTTTAACTGGTATTGCTATACTTAGTAATTTGAATTTAACTATTTTTCTTGTTGAAATTGCACCCATGAATTGTAGAATGCTGAGAAATATCATATGACAGAAATAGTAAGATATTAACCAGAAGTATGTAAATATCCACCTAGAATTCAATATCTGAGATTAATTGTTCGTCATATATTTTCCTTATCAATGAAAAAAAATTTTATTATGTCTATGAGTTTTTTCTTAATGTGTTTTACTTTACACCTATGACTTGGAGACAAAATAAGGGGTTGCCAAGTTTTCTATTTTTATTTTTTCTTCTTTGATCTGAAATTTACCTACACACAGAAAAAGCGATAAAGCTAAAAAAAAAAAAATACAGCATCCAAAACGATGAGATACTGTACAGCTTGAATATACAGGTATGTACAGTACTATCAAAAAAATTTACCTAACTAATAAATGAGAAGAACATTCATTCTTATAGCTCTTCTAAGTTTATTAAGTTCTGACTCTTTTTGTATCATTATTTATTCATTGCTTTAATTATCATATTATGTATTATATCGCATTCATGATAACGTGAATTCTTACATAATGGTAAGAAAAACCAGCTAGTGGTAGATATTCACTAGCAGTATGAGAATCGTCAAAGAAAACATCGCTGCTAACTGTTTCCCATGCCCTTTCATCAGTGCGCAATAAAAAGACTTCACTTTCGAAAAGGTAATTGAACACTAATGCATAGAACTAATTTCCATTTTGAAGATGAGAACTTGGTAATTCAAATTAAATATGTGTATATGTAAAAAGTAACTAATAGTGAATATGAAGAATATATTTTAATATTTATATATGTTGTAGGGCTTGTTTGTGAAAAGGGAGGGAATCTTTTAAGAAAAAAAATTAAAAAACAAATCGTAAAAAGTACGCCTAAATATTTATATGTTGATGTAGAGATAAAGAGAATACATTCTTATTAACTTTTACAGGTAAGGGCTGGTGTACTAATTGATAAAATCAAGGGGAGTAATTTCAACGAAGTAATATCAGCATTAATTAGTATCAATATATATATATTTATATTTATAAGACCTACTTCTCTTTTACCAGCCCATACAATGAAGACCCATCAAATTAATCCAAACATTAACCTAGAGAAAGGGCATTGAAAGAAAAAACATATTATCGTTAAAGATCGTACTTCCTTGAGGGCAATGTATTCTTATTTACATAAACAAAAATTATGTGCAAATTGTATATAGAGAGGTTAAGGAACCTGAGAAAAAAGTTTGAGACTAAAAAATAACTAACTTTTAGTAAAAAAAACATTTACTATATATGAGTTTGATTCGGCAGTAGATTTTCTTTCGGTTCAGTTACTTTGTATGTGCCATGTGCAAGTCTTGGTTTATGAGTTGTTCTAAACTTTTTTTCACCTACTAAATATATATATTAAGTATGTATAAACCTGAAATATGACACTATTATAATCAAGAAACCTTTATTTGTAGTTTCTAAGCCCTCTTCATTTGTTTTTAAAACTATTAATGTTAACTAACTTATATGACTAATTGTTATCATTAAGTCGGTAGGTCAGCACTCAGAAACATTGAAGAAACATTGTAATGTGTTAATAAGAAAAAAATTCCTAGTGTTAATTCATTGTCGTGCGTATTTGAAGTTAAAGCATCCAAACCAAAGAAAATTCGGAAATATAACGATTATTACCTAAGGTTCACAAATTGAGGTATAAATAGTCGGTGGAAAAGATAGAACAAGATATTCAGGAGTCATTCGAGTTTCTTTGTTCAGAACCTCTTGCAAGCGATAGAAATCCACTGTTTGAGTTTTGACTCCTATATGTTTCTCTTCCTCCAAAGAATTTACTATTTAATTTTTACTGACTTGAACTGTAGTATAAATTCTAACCACTATAGCCCAGTTGAGATCTGTTTGAAGAAATTAGTATTCATTTATCAAAATAGATCATATTGTACTAAGTTGAGGAGTATAAAACTACTTGTTCTAGGCGATGTAGGTATTCCGCATATATTTCTGAAAGAAGTGACTAGATTGAAATTATACAGAAATATCATTGTTGATGTGGCCTATAAAGCCTTTTTTTGATGGAGGAGAACTTTGTATTTAAGTTTTCTGTCACTTGATTCTTGAGCTAGTTTTCTGTCACTTGATTCTTGAGCTAGTTTTCTGTTTCTCAAAACACTTTCGGTTCTTTGATATCCGTCTTATCATTACCCTTTTTTTTCGCATCAAAATGGAAGTGATCAATATTCCACGAGGCTTGATTTGTTTTTGACAGGTATGGTTTTGTGTTCATATCACGCATGTAATATAATCAAATATTAAAAGGTAATTCAGTAGATCAAATTTCTTTGTTAAAATGAAAACAAGAAAAGAAATGAAAATTTTATCTTCAGTACTAGAAAATAGAATGGCAGCATTAACTTGAAAAATAACTTCTGTGATACGGTAGATTAAATATACCTACTCCAGTAAAAGCTCTTTGAGAAAATTTTATGTTCCATCCTACATTTATGTATAACTATGAAAGGTAATAACTAGATAATAGCTGGAACAAAAACCGAATTTGACCTAAGCAAAAGGGGTTTTGTTATCAATAAAACGCAGAAAATCAGTTTATCAATTTGGTAGTATGAAAATGTAATTGTTGTCCCAACAGAACAGATAAGCACAACACATTAAAAAATAGGGAATGGATGTTCATTACTTCGATTTATATTTTGATTTGGATAAAATGGAAATAAGAAAAATAAGGCACAAAAGGCAGATGATGCTTTTTTCAGATATACGAACTTGTGATAGGAATCATGTCTCTTTTTAGATTTATAAATGTTATTTGTTTATTTTCGTTCGTTTAAATGATACTGTATAACTACTTGTGGTACATTAGTTTCCAATGGATAACAACTGTTGAATTCAAGCACAAGGAAAAGTTTACTACTTGTGAATGTCCTGTGTTATTCCCTCATACAATCGAGATAGAAAAAATAAGACTTCAGAGCAAAAATGCATCATATCTGACACCTTATTACTAAAAATATACAATAGAGATATCATCAAACTATATGCTAATAGAAATTTGCAGAACACACTGAGATGTGTGACACATTTTATATCTCTTGATTTTATTAATGGTATTTTAATGAAGAATAAGTAGGCAACGAGCTATTTTATAATGGTCAGGATGACGTCATGATTCAATGTTCTGATTATCGTTTTCTGCGCGTCTATAGAGAGTCATATCAGAAAAAGGATGTATTGGTATTATGAATAGTTTCGTAGGGTGAAAGTTAGAAAAACAGATGAAAAGTAATGAAAAGTACGACAATGATTCTATGCACTTTATTAAAGCGGCATCGCTGTGGTTGCCGAGTTGGTCCCATTCTATGATGGAGACAATTATTGGTCTGGAAATCAGAATGAAGTCTCTAGCTTTCCTCATTTCTTTTTGATATCCTTTTTATTCCAAACTTTTATGATGTACCCCTTTATATTCTCAATTTGTTCTGCGGTGCAATTAAAGAGGTTATTAAGTCGTTTTCAGATGGAAAATGACTCTTGGATATTTTACAGGTCAATATTTTCTTGACATCAAAATGATAAGCAAATTTTATTTTAGGATAACGAAAAAAATTATGAAATTATTATCAATATTGTTGAAGCCGCCGTATTTTTTTACGGTAAGTCAGGGTAACAACAACAAAATTTACCGAAGAAAACAACCCATAAGCCTTTCCGTAAGTGATGTCAATATCACGACCTGACTTTCGTGAAAAGAAATACATACAGTAGTTAATCAACTAATTACCCTATATTTCAGCAAATATTGAGACTACACAATTCATTATATTCACAATATATTACAATACAAAAAGTATTAATGAGGTAACTATTTCCATGGCTACTTTAATTAGCTTTGAAGCATCTTTTGACCCCCCCGTCGTCAACGCCACTATAAAAGATCTGCTATTTACAAAATATATCCTCTGCACCCTGTGTCGGAGCAAAACAAACACCACCACCATATTTCCACACTACTAATTCACAATTACCACTCTTTTCCGGCCTGCTCCGGGCATCTCCGAGTTTTCGTATTTTTTTTATATCTTAATTTAATGTTTTCGACATAACTTTAGCACTTGGCTGAATAGATCATACTCCACCTTTCCTAATCAACAAACCAAAGTCTGTGTTACAGGAGGATATCTTAGACGGATATACCCGGATATTATCAAGTTAGAATAAGGAAGTACAGAGGTATTGTTGGAAGTTGGGATTGGGGGTATGTTGGGTAATAAAATAAGATATGAAGAGAAGTGGTCGGTGACAGCGGCACCGTATTTGGATGGAAATGACAGTAGGGGTAGTAAAGTGGGTTGTATTTACCCCTTGGAGGTATTATTGGGCCGGCCGCGGTGCTGGAACCCACCCAAACCACCGGTCGCAACTACATATCCGCCCATACGACCCCTCTACAGCCCCTCCACTACTCCAAAAACATCACCATTAAATTCTTCGATATTTGTTGCCCCAGTACAGTATCTAACATCCACACTCTGTCATAAAAACATCCCCTCCAATCTGACCTCAAACCCCCCACCCCCACTCGTTAAGGTAGATATATTATTTGGATTTTCACACACTTTCGGTAGCGGTCATATTTACAAAAAAGCACCGTTTCACGTCCGATCAGCTGTAGTTAAGCTTGTGAGAGTCTGACCGAGTAGTGTAGTGGGTAACAATACGCGAAACTCAGGTGCTGCAATCTCTTTTTTTAAAAAAAATAAAAAAAAAAATAAAAAAGTACTGTAAGGGTTACGAAAAACTCGAGATATAGCTGTGGACGGGAGTGGTGTGATTTGGTACGTTTGATAATGAAACTGGCCTCTAAGGAATTATGTGGTACACGAATTTATCTTCAATAACTATTTCCGTGAATAATTTTATGTAGAAGTTATGGACGCATAGAAAAGAAGAAAATGAAGAAAAGGCGAATGTAGAAAAATCAAAAAAATGACATTGGAAATTGTTGAGTATAGGTTAACAACCATAACTCAAATATAATCCAATTATAAGTTCAAGCTGGAATATCGTTTCTCAAAAATAGTTATTTATATTAAGATATTTAAAATAATAAGATAAACTTGTTGAGTCAAGTACTTAGTCAATGTCTGTTATTACTGCTAGGTCTAACCATCTATATATTTATATATATCCTTTTCACATCTTATAAATTTCCTTCTAAATCATGAGTATCATCATCAAGAATTTATTTCAGTTATGTAAAAAACTAAATATAAATCTCTTATTCTTGCAAATATAAACTATTTATTGCAAATTAATATATTAAATACAATTTAATACGTGTCTGTGTTATTGTAAAACCCAAAACTACAGATATAAACGAGCTAAATATTTAGCAAATAGCGTCTGTAGTATTTTATTCACTTCCTATAAAAGAGATTTCAAATAATTAATGAGTAAGACCATGAGCTTTGATACATAAAGAACAACTATGCCAGCGAAATGATAAAAATAGCAAGCATAAAAAAGATATTATTCAGTAATCTAGATCCATTGGCCTGGTATTGGGTACTACCCACAGATTGTCGATGGCTCTGAGTGAGTATTGGGTTCACAGAAGCAGTATTTGAATTTACACCATAGTTCTTATCATCATTCTTGGTGTCAGACCAAGGGTAAGTATTTGTGGCGGTGTGGGTCTTGTTGTCGCTGCCCACTGTTGGGGAGAACGACACGACGTCTGTCTCTGCGCTGCCAGCTGCATCTGTGATGACCGTGGTGAAAGCAGAAGGCTCTGAGTATGCATCTGTGTCAGACCAAGGGTAAGTATTTGTGGCGGTGTGGGTCTTGTTGTCGCTGCCCACTGTTGGGGAGAACGACACGACGTCTGTCTCTGCGCTGCCAGCTGCATCTGTGATGACCGTGGTGAAAGCAGAAGGCTCTGAGTATGCATCTGTGTCAGACCAAGGGTAAGTATTTGTGGCGGTGTGGGTCTTGTTGTCGCTGCCCACTGTTGGGGAGAACGACACGACGTCTGTCTCTGCGCTGCCAGCTGCATCTGTGATGACCGTGGTGAAAGCAGAAGGCTCTGAGTATGCATCTGTGTCAGACCAAGGGTAAGTATTTGTGGCGGTGTGGGTCTTGTTGTCGCTGCCCACTGTTGGGGAGAACGACACGACGTCTGTCTCTGCGCTGCCAGCTGCATCTGTGATGACCGTGGTGAAAGCAGAAGGCTCTGAGTATGCATCTGTGTCAGACCAAGGGTAAGTATTTGTGGCGGTGTGGGTCTTGTTGTCGCTGCCCACTGTTGGGGAGAACGACACGACGTCTGTCTCTGCGCTGCCAGCTGCATCTGTGATGACCGTGGTGAAAGCAGAAGGCTCTGAGTATGCATCTGTGTCAGACCAAGGGTAAGTATTTGTGGCGGTGTGGGTCTTGTTGTCGCTGCCCACTGTTGGGGAGAACGACACGACGTCTGTCTCTGCGCTGCCAGCTGCATCTGTGATGACCGTGGTGAAAGCAGAAGGCTCTGAGTATGCATCTGTGTCAGACCAAGGGTAAGTATTTGTGGCGGTGTGGGTCTTGTTGTCGCTGCCCACTGTTGGGGAGAACGACACGACGTCTGTCTCTGCGCTGCCAGCTGCATCTGTGATGACCGTGGTGAAAGCAGAAGGCTCTGAGTATGCATCTGTGTCAGACCAAGGGTAAGTATTTGTGGCGGTGTGGGTCTTGTTGTCGCTGCCCACTGTTGGGGAGAACGACACGACGTCTGTCTCTGCGCTGCCAGCTGCATCTGTGATGACCGTGGTGAAAGCAGAAGGCTCTGAGTATGCATCTGTGTCAGACCAAGGGTAAGTATTTGTGGCGGTGTGGGTCTTGTTGTCGCTGCCCACTGTTGGGGAGAACGACACGACGTCTGTCTCTGCGCTGCCAGCTGCATCTGTGATGACCGTGGTGAAAGCAGAAGGCTCTGAGTATGCATCTGTGTCAGACCAAGGGTAAGTATTTGTGGCGGTGTGGGTCTTGTTGTCGCTGCCCACTGTTGGGGAGAACGACACGACGTCTGTCTCTGCGCTGCCAGCTGCATCTGTGATGACCGTGGTGAAAGCAGAAGGCTCTGAGTATGCATCTGTGTCAGACCAAGGGTAAGTATTTGTGGCGGTGTGGGTCTTGTTGTCGCTGCCCACTGTTGGGGAGAACGACACGACGTCTGTCTCTGCGCTGCCAGCTGCATCTGTGATGACCGTGGTGAAAGCAGAAGGCTCTGAGTATGCATCTGTGTCAGACCAAGGGTAAGTATTTGTGGCGGTGTGGGTCTTGTTGTCGCTGCCCACTGTTGGGGAGAACGACACGACGTCTGTCTCTGCGCTGCCAGCTGCATCTGTGATGACCGTGGTGAAAGCAGAAGGCTCTGAGTATGCATCTGTGTCAGACCAAGGGTAAGTATTTGTGGCGGTGTGGGTCTTGTTGTCGCTGCCCACTGTTGGGGAGAACGACACGACGTCTGTCTCTGCGCTGCCAGCTGCATCTGTGATGACCGTGGTGAAAGCAGAAGGCTCTGAGTATGCATCTGTGTCAGACCAAGGGTAAGTATTTGTGGCGGTGTGGGTCTTGTTGTCGCTGCCCACTGTTGGGGAGAACGACACGACGTCTGTCTCTGCGCTGCCAGCTGCATCTGTGATGACCGTGGTGAAAGCAGAAGGCTCTGAGTATGCATCTGTGTCAGACCAAGGGTAAGTATTTGTGGCGGTGTGGGTCTTGTTGTCGCTGCCCACTGTTGGGGAGAACGACACGACGTCTGTCTCTGCGCTGCCAGCTGCATCTGTGATGACCGTGGTGAAAGCAGAAGGCTCTGAGTATGCATCTGTGTCAGACCAAGGGTAAGTATTTGTGGCGGTGTGGGTCTTGTTGTCGCTGCCCACTGTTGGGGAGAACGACACGACGTCTGTCTCTGCGCTGCCAGCTGCATCTGTGATGACCGTGGTGAAAGCAGAAGGCTCTGAGTATGCATCTGTGTCAGACCAAGGGTAAGTATTTGTGGCGGTGTGGGTCTTGTTGTCGCTGCCCACTGTTGGGGAGAACGACACGACGTCTGTCTCTGCGCTGCCAGCTGCATCTGTGATGACCGTGGTGAAAGCAGAAGGCTCTGAGTATGCATCTGTGTCAGACCAAGGGTAAGTATTTGTGGCGGTGTGGGTCTTGTTGTCGCTGCCCACTGTTGGGGAGAACGACACGACGTCTGTCTCTGCGCTGCCAGCTGCATCTGTGATGACCGTGGTGAAAGCAGAAGGCTCTGAGTATGCATCTGTGTCAGACCAAGGGTAAGTATTTGTGGCGGTGTGGGTCTTGTTGTCGCTGCCCACTGTTGGGGAGAACGACACGACGTCTGTCTCTGCGCTGCCAGCTGCATCTGTGATGACCGTGGTGAAAGCAGAAGGCTCTGAGTATGCATCTGTGTCAGACCAAGGGTAAGTATTTGTGGCGGTGTGGGTCTTGTTGTCGCTGCCCACTGTTGGGGAGAACGACACGACGTCTGTCTCTGCGCTGCCAGCTGCATCTGTGATGACCGTGGTGAAAGCAGAAGGCTCTGAGTATGCATCTGTGTCAGACCAAGGGTAAGTATTTGTGGCGGTGTGGGTCTTGTTGTCGCTGCCCACTGTTGGGGAGAACGACACGACGTCTGTCTCTGCGCTGCCAGCTGCATCTGTGATGACCGTGGTGAAAGCAGAAGGCTCTGAGTATGCATCTGTGTCAGACCAAGGGTAAGTATTTGTGGCGGTGTGGGTCTTGTTGTCGCTGCCCACTGTTGGGGAGAACGACACGACGTCTGTCTCTGCGCTGCCAGCTGCATCTGTGATGACCGTGGTGAAAGCAGAAGGCTCTGAGTATGCATCTGTGTCAGACCAAGGGTAAGTATTTGTGGCGGTGTGGGTCTTGTTGTCGCTGCCCACTGTTGGGGAGAACGACACGACGTCTGTCTCTGCGCTGCCAGCTGCATCTGTGATGACCGTGGTGAAAGCAGAAGGCTCTGAGTATGCATCTGTGTCAGACCAAGGGTAAGTATTTGTGGCGGTGTGGGTCTTGTTGTCGCTGCCCACTGTTGGGGAGAACGACACGACGTCTGTCTCTGCGCTGCCAGCTGCATCTGTGATGACCGTGGTGAAAGCAGAAGGCTCTGAGTATGCATCTGTGTCAGACCAAGGGTAAGTATTTGTGGCGGTGTGGGTCTTGTTGTCGCTGCCCACTGTTGGGGAGAACGACACGACGTCTGTCTCTGCGCTGCCAGCTGCATCTGTGATGACCGTGGTGAAAGCAGAAGGCTCTGAGTATGCATCTGTGTCAGACCAAGGGTAAGTATTTGTGGCGGTGTGGGTCTTGTTGTCGCTGCCCACTGTTGGGGAGAACGACACGACGTCTGTCTCTGCGCTGCCAGCTGCATCTGTGATGACCGTGGTGAAAGCAGAAGGCTCTGAGTATGCATCTGTGTCAGACCAAGGGTAAGTATTTGTGGCGGTGTGGGTCTTGTTGTCGCTGCCCACTGTTGGGGAGAACGACACGACGTCTGTCTCTGCGCTGCCAGCTGCATCTGTGATGACCGTGGTGAAAGCAGAAGGCTCTGAGTATGCATCTGTGTCAGACCAAGGGTAAGTATTTGTGGCGGTGTGGGTCTTGTTGTCGCTGCCCACTGTTGGGGAGAACGACACGACGTCTGTCTCTGCGCTGCCAGCTGCATCTGTGATGACCGTGGTGAAAGCAGAAGGCTCTGAGTATGCATCTGTGTCAGACCAAGGGTAAGTATTTGTGGCGGTGTGGGTCTTGTTGTCGCTGCCCACTGTTGGGGAGAACGACACGACGTCTGTCTCTGCGCTGCCAGCTGCATCTGTGATGACCGTGGTGAAAGCAGAAGGCTCTGAGTATTTTGGAGTATATGTTGGTGTTACAATAATAATTATATCCACCGGTGTTGTTTTACTATCTGTACCTTTACTATATGTTGTGAATGTCGTTACTGTTGTTTCGATAGTATCGGTGCCTGTAATAAACGATGTTTTTGTTATTGGAGTAGGAGTAGGAGTTTCGACAATTATTATTGTTTCTGGTATTGGTAACACACCTGCCTGTTCATATGTTGTGTATGTCTCAGTTGCTAGTGTTTTCACTGTTGTTATACTCCCATTTCCTGGCCTTGTTGTGGTCGTGTAGAACCCCGTTCCTGTAAATATTTGGCTAGTAGGTACACACGATATACCAAAGTATTTTTCTCCCCAAGGATTGTGAAAATTAGGAGCGCAATACTTCAAACTGTTCTTACAGGGATAATTTACCCAGTATTTAGTATATGTTGTTAGGGAATTGACAGAACTATATACTGTCTTATAAGTGCTTGTGGTGCTCAGTCCACAAAGCCCCCCCGCAAACCCTATAGTATTTTTACATCCCTCTTCCGTATCATCCAAAGAAAAGAAATAAGGAGATAAGTCTTTTATTTCAGTATTTTTTCCGGTACTAACTGATAATTTAAATAGCGCTCGTGAATTAGCATTCAAATAAAACAACCTTATTGGGTAATATACATCCTTTTGGAGATAGGCTGCATATGTTCTGCTATTACCGTCAATAGAATATACCTCATAATCAGAGAAATCATTTGCCGTTTTGTTGTACATACAACAGTCAAATGTGTACTCACTTCCAATATTAAACAACAATTCTGTATCACCAACCACGGTGAAGTTAAAATCTCCTGTTTCTTGAGGTTTGAAGTAACCATATAGGAGCATTGAAAAATTGGTTGTGTGAATTTCCGGTTTGTAGTTGTAAGCAACAGGCAAAGTATTAAGCTGCGGAACGCAGCTTGTCTTGGCATTTATGTCAAAATCAAGCGTTCCGCCTTTTCCTGGTTCACTGGCGACACCATCAACTCTTGCGATAAGTTTTTGTTCTTTGAAACCATAGCGGGGGTAATTTGCAAATTTAAAGTTTTCATTTACACACGATTCAGTTCCAACTGCATCTGTGTCGTAGTCTCGGCAGTTTAAAGTACCATCAGAGCATTCAACTATTGGGTTTAGGTAGCGGTACTCATAAAGCTCCATAGTCAACCCTTTCGACTTTGGTTTGGTTGTACCAAGACACCCATCCAGAAAGACGCGTGGATAAACAACTCCGGATACTAATCCTATTTTCAAAACAAGTATAGAAATTGAAAGATACATACAATGTAACAACATGATCGATTCTTCTTTTTCTTTTATATTGGCTATTAAATCTCAAAAATAATAATTATCGATTACTACATATTCAACAATCATAATCTATCTTAATATAAATCACTTTTCTTTATATATATTCCTTCAAATGAATAATTTACCACTTTAAAGTATGTAAGATATTTGATTTATGTTTGAATCTAGAACTTTGAATTCCGTAATTTGACTAGCGCGGTTTTACCTTATCGAAGAATCTCTTAAAATAATAATAAAAAAAATAATATCTGTTTTAGTTTACCGACATGACTTGGCATTATAATCACAAGGCAAAAAGCACTATCATGGCACTTTTGAGCTAATAGCCAACCCAGTTCACTTTTGTGTAAATGTAATAATTCAAAGTAATCCATTATTTTATTGTAACTACGAATCCGGTAACCCTTTAAAAAAAAAAAATAAAATTCCTTAATATAGAAAAAAAGAAATAACATTATTAGTACCACGTGAGAGACTGATAACATAGCCTCCATTAATTTCCACAGGATCTAAAAAATAATAACGGATTATTTTCTTTCTTTTTTATTCATGATCAGATAACTGTTCAACCACTTCATTCATGTGCTGTTTCTTTGAATTAAATAGTGAAAGGTATGTACAATGTCATTATGGATAACATCATACCCCACTCATTATACGGTTAAGTCCTAATCCCTATCGATCTGTAGGGGTTTCCTCTCTCTTCTCCTTCCTTATCCATATGTTTTGTCGTTATCAACCAAATACTTACTTAACGTTGTTATGTATCAACTCAGGTGGTGTCTGTGGGAGTACGTTCATTCTAACGTAAATAATGTTCATCTACTATTTGCTTCGTAAAATTATACATAATGAGCAACTTCGTTATCTTGCAACGTTAGTGAATACCGCGCATAAAATAAAAAAACTAGTTTGCTTTTTTATTTTATTTTTGTTTTTGTTTTTCTTTTTTTTTTTTTTATATTTGCCTCTACGTTGTATTTTCCAATTTTTCTCAGCACCCCATGTTATGCTGAGAACAAATAATTTTAACCTTTTGCAATTTTGATTTGAACAGAATATTATAGGGAAAGTGTGTACTTCAGAAAAGATCAACGAGTCATGTATTTATATCAGAAACTACACATGTTAGAAAACAGAAAGAGAAGGATAAAGTTAATAACTGCTAGAATAATTTTGAAAATACCAGTTCTAAACTGCATCAGTAATTGTTAGTGACGTACACACACATCACTCTAAGCCTAGGAAAAGTGCAACAATACTTACTTAGAGCCGTCTTTGTCACATTTTAACTAACCACAGTGTATTATACAAACTCAAACGAAACAAAATTAAAGTATTGCAGTTATTCAGACTCTGTTATCTTTTGCTTTTAAAAATATTGCAACATCTTCGTCACTTCTCAAATACTCCAGAAAATACCAGTTTTATCACATTTTCAAAATACAACATAATTTATATTCTCAGTTGAGATGTGAAATACTCTGAATTACATAAGTATATATATATATTGTTTTTAGCTAATATCAAAAATGTATTTTCTTTTGGTATTTTGTCCTCTTGTGACTACTTACTTTCAAATTCTTTCATTAGCTATATCTATGAGAGCGTTTCAGTTAGTTTTACAGGACTATAACTGTTTTTGTGTTGTTTATATTATTACTATATATTGTGAAATTGCTTTTTAGCCGCTATGAATATACATATATAGCATAGATGAAAACTAGCTAGATTCCATGGAGTAAAGAATTACATTAACCTTCTTCTAACTGGAATACAACAGTTTGACACTAAAATAATCAGTACCACCAATGAATCTCGATACAGCTGGCGAATTATTCAAACATAATATTCTTCGGTAAACAGGGTATATGTAACAACTATAGATAATATACTCTCATTTCAAATTCCAGTAGTGAGATTTTGTTCTAAAAGATATGACAGATTTTCGTAAGTGGTGAAAGTTGTTTTTTGTTGCCTTTACAGACTATTTTTTATTGAAACATTTTCGAGGCAAGGAACACATGTAATACGGGTACAATCGTTAGATTTCGAGATGAAGAATATTCTCTCGCACATTTTATTACAATATTTTTATTCTACTCTTTTTGATTTTTTTGCATTCAAATCAGAAAATGTAGTATATGAAATAAACACCAGGGAAAAAGTCGTGAATAACCTAATTTGTTATCTTTAGAAATACCAACTCAATGCTTCAGTAAACAAAATATAGCTGGGGTTTATGGTGTACAAGAAGAATAACTACATTAGATATTCGTGGGTATTATGCTTGGGTATCAAATAATATTTGTACAGTTGCATACTTTTGAAAAGATTTTTGCCGTACCTAGTCCAAAATATTCTGTCACCAAAATTATAGAAAGAGAAATGACAAATTAAATGTTGGGACAAAGAAAAAAGAATGTGATAAGGAAGAAAAAGAAAAATGGGATAAACTATATGTCTGGTTAAGGAAAAAAGAATGTGATAAGGAAGAAAAAGAAAAAAAAGAAAAAAAAACGAAAATGTTAGGATAAGGAAAAAAGAATGTGATAAGGAAGAAAAAGAAAAATGGGATAAACTATATGTCTGGTTAAGGAGAAAAGAATTTGATAAGGAATAAAAGAAATAAGTAAAAAATAAATGGTTACAATTTAAAAGGCATTGCTTTTTGCTTTGTTGCAGTTAAAACATCCTCCTAGGGTTTAATATATGTGGATACTATTATGATTAAAAGAAAACTCAACTAGAACAGTATCTATCACGATTTACTCTCACAGCAGTGCTGTGCGATTCCTATACAGCTCTAAAACATAACATTTTCTGCAGCTGTGATAAAAAAAATAGTTATTTCTAGCTTTTATTGATGACATGAATGGACAATAAATGAATACTTATCAGCTGTTGGATTAGACCTGACATAATGAATAACAAACAAAATATATAATTATTAGTAATATAATAAAAATAAAAATGCTAAAGGTTTTTGATTCAATCATAAAGCAGGGTAAATAATTAGAAAAAAAAATTAAAACAAAGAGTACGTTGTCTTATACAATCAGAAAATCATATTACCTAATTCCCGGCCTTATTATACAATTAGATTGATGTGAAAGTTTTGCATTTTTTAATGCACAATTGAAATCAAATAGATCCCTTGAAAAAAACAAAAGAAATTGGTAAGACTTTGAAAGTTTTGAACAAGGCTTAACCATGCCTGAATTAGTACTGATAATAGGTTTATATAATATATAAAATTATTTATGGCAATCAGTAAGATTTAACTACTATTGTATGTGATTCGAATATTTTTACTCATTATTGGATCTTTCTAATGTTGAATTTTCCGTACATAACGGTAGTATATCAAGTCACAGAATTGTTGCTTTCAACATATTCATATTCCGAGGAGTCGATTTATGGACAGGTAGATTGGGCAGATAAACGATGGCAAACAACTTAATTGTGATATCACAATTACCAGCGCATATTGGAATACAGTGTTTTATGTATCGGCACCTCCTGCGTCTTATTCCCTCCCAAAGAGTCTTTTAATTATTTTTTATTGTAGTGTCTTAGGGTGTTTTCTTTAGTATGTATAACCCAATCAGCTGCTAATACAGAAGCGGGACAGGGTTTGTTAAAAGGAATTGTATAGAAGGCGGGATGAAGGTGGACAAGACATATTGTAGATCTGGCCGGTACGCATTCCACACATTTAGTTAGAAAGGTAAGAATCTATGATAAATTTGTATTGCATCTCATCAATAACTTGTCTCAAGGCACCTAATTTTATGCACTACAACGTACCTGCTTGTTATGCGCCTAGACAGCAGATTCACTGTTTTTGAGGATCATTTCGGTTCTCTTCATCTCTTTTCATTTTAAGTACTGGCCCTTTCCTCTAGGGTAGCCAAATTTTTGAACTATAATAGTGATGTAAGGAGTAAGCTGCTTTCATATTTTAGCAGTATCTGGACTTGTCTTTATAGCAATTGGAGCACCAACTTTTATACGAACCGATATTGAAATTCAATGCAAAGATTCAACTTGCTGTAATAAACACCTGCCTTGAAAGTTATAACGTCAGGTGGATACACAGTCATATAAGGTATTAGAATCAACCCCTACTCAATCAATATGGTAATTGAAAAATATGAGCGGGTTGATATGCGGCAGAAAGATGATCTGTTTATAATTCTATTTATTCGGATACTATTTTATTTTATTTTGTTGGAAAGTAACAGTTTGTCTAACAAGTTAGATGAAACAAAAGGTTGAGACACTTAAAGCTCAAATCATATAATAATAGATAAATAATAAACTAAAATTATAGTTACCAACCTATTTCCATGCATAGAAAATTAAAATCATCTAACAAGACATCTTTTCACCTACATTTATATAATTTTCTTCTTTATTATTGCTATCTTACCATTCGATCTTCTTTTCATGAACATAACGCTAGCTCCATCTCTAAATTTCTCTTCTAAAACCAAGCAAAAAAAAGCGCTTTGAGGTCAGAATAAATAAGAGTTTACAAAATGACAGTTTACATCTTTAAATTGCTCTTGTTCAAAAAAAACCATAATGGAAATTCCTATTTGTTTTAAAACAGACACGTGAGAGAAATGTCTTGAATTCGGTGAGATAAAATATCTTTTTTCGTGTTTTTATGCCTTTTGTACATGAATAACAACTATAACGCCACACACATATATTTCCGGGGAATCAAAAATGTATTTAAGAAGTATACTAAAAACACTTTGAAGATACAATATTATTTACTATGTCTCTGAATGTAAATGGACAACTTGAAGTAAAAAGTCATCATTTAAGATCTAGTATAAGCTATACCAACTTAATAACATATAACTCCTTTCGTAGATACTACATTACAGTTTTTAAAAGAAATTTGAAGAATTTCTGTTGAGGTGCGTTATGGTTTGTATTTGATGTTATCGAGACAATTAAACGGGGTTGAAAAGGTTGCGAGTTAACTGCCCATAAATATTATTGAGTATTACTTTTTCTTCCTCTTAGAAATAACCAGTGCATTAATATTTAATTTTTCCCACATACATTTCCCAGCGAATTCTATATGGGCAGTGCTAACAATATGATATAAGAAAGAAAGTCATTATCGCTTAAGATTGAACATTAATACAGACAAAATGGGATTTATTCTGCAAACTATTTAGATGAGCTCCAGGAAAAGACCATAACAACTCAAAAAAAGTTCCAAAACGTAAATTTTCTTTAATTACGTGATTTTTAAAAAATTTACCGAAAAGATTTTTCCGTATGGCGTTATATTTTGTACAATATATAGGGTGCATATGTAATGCTACAGTTATGAACACTTTTGATAAGTTGTGCAAATAGTCATTGAATATTTAGGGAAATCATCAAATCACGGGAGAAAATTTAATGCTCTAATTATAAAACGTATTATACAAAAAAATCTTTATAAAAAATTACCTCAAAGTAAAGTACCAGAACATTAGTATTACTGGAATAATTTTAATGTAAACTATATAAGAAGTAAGTTTAGAATCGTTAGATATTATTTATGAAGCTTATGATAAACTTCTAAAATTGAAGTAAACACTTAAATTCAATGGAAGTTATTAAAACATGATAAAATATGAATAAAAAATATGGGAATCTAAATAAAGGGTTCTAAATAAGGGAGAGAAACAGGTAGGGCAAAGAAGATGGAATGAAGGTAAAAAAAAATTAAGGATAGCAAATAGTATCTTACATGCGGTTTAGTTTGTGACTAGTCGATGACTAGTTCATGAGGCTGCTCCAGTTCTGGTTCCCGTTCTGACTAACACTCGACTTCTCAAACTATTGTGTGCCGATCAGTTAGTAATCAGCGACTAGATATTACAGCAAACAAACTAGCCCCAATAGCATTTCCTATTGCATTCTGCATTTATCTGTTATGAAAAAGTTTAGTGAATTTCTGCGGCTGAGTATATTTATTTTTTAGGAATGATGGCACCGAAATGTTAAATCGAAAATTATAATTAATATAACATCTCTAGTATTAATTGATAAATAAATATCCTTCTTGAAAAGTCTTTAGACTAGATTCTACAATCTACAAGGCAGGAATTATCTTTCTATTAACTAGGGGTTTGAACCCACAAAATCAATCGTTGGGGATGAAAAAGATAGGTTAACTATTCAAAATTTGGCAGAGAACAATAAATATTTAAATATCACTTATTATTGACAAAATATTCATTAGTGAAAAAAAAATATTAAACTTCAGTTTAATAAAATTAATATATATACACAATAATTTCAGTTATTTCTAATTAACATTCAGGGTAATAACAAAAACTTTTCAAAGAGCACAAAAAATAAGTACAGATATCTCTAATAAAATAAAATAACAAATCATTAAATATTAAAATTATTACTTTGAGATCATGGTTTTACCAATAAAAAAATAAAGAAATCGTGATTTTTTTTTTTCGAAATCAATCATTATGAAAATATAAAACTAATTATTTCTCATAACCCCAGTAACATGAGACAAAATTATCGGAAATTTTGAACTTAACATTCTGTTATAAAAAAATGTATAGTGTAAATATTATGAAGCATAATATATGAAGAATAACTATTAATAATAGTTTGGAAACTGGGTAGTGAATAGTTTGGAAACTGGGTAGTGAATAGTCTGGGTGCTGTGGGGTCTGGGTGCTGTGGGGTCTGGGTGCTGTGGGGTCTGGGTGCTGTGGGGTCTGGGTGCTGTGGGGTCTGGGTGCTGTGGGGTCTGGGTGCTGTGGGGTCTGGGTGCTGTGGGGTCTGGGTGCTGTGGGGTCTGGGTGCTGTGGGGTCTGGGTGCTGTGGGGTCTGGGTGCTGTGGGGTCTGGGTGCTGTGGGGTCTGGGTGCTGTGGGGTCTGGGTGCTGTGGGGTCTGGGTGCTGTGGGGTCTGGGTGCTGTGGGGTCTGGGTGCTGTGGGGTCTGGGTGCTGTGGGGTCTGGGTGCTGTGGGGTCTGGGTGCTGTGGGGTCTGGGTGCTGTGGGGTCTGGGTGCTGTGGGGTCTGGGTGCTGTGGGGTCTGGGTGCTGTGGGGTCTGGGTGCTGTGGGGTCTGGGTGCTGTGGGGTCTGGGTGCTGTGGGGTCTGGGTGCTGTGGGGTCTGGGTGCTGTGGGGTCTGT